>NW_009242976.1:2066932-2068056 GCF_000388065.1 Fonticula alba
CTCCCCCTCTTGCGCCGTCACCCAGGCCAAGCGCACCTTCCCCGAGGGCCTCATCGACCCGTCGATCATGGCCTTCGCCTCGGTCCCGGGTGTCGCCGCCGCCGCCGAGGACATCGAGGAGTAAGAGAACTCCCGACACAGACACACACACGCAGACACACACATCGCTTGGGCCCTCCTCTCCCCCTTTTCACCCCCTCACATGCACACAGATATGGACACATGAACGCACGCGCACGCCTCCCCCCCCCCTCCCAGGGGGGGAATGTGTTTGTGCGCGTGCGTGCATGTGTGCCCGCCCCGGCCACTTGCCTGTCCTTCGCACACCCACACATACAAGCATGCGCCCGCGCACGCACCCCCTCCCCTCTGCTCTTTCCCCCTCTCTCTCTCTCTGCTGGCCCATGTCCAGTGCGAGGGCGGGGAGTGCGCGCCGCCCGCCTGCGCGCGCAAAGTGGCGTCCTAGAGGAGGGGCCGAGATCCCGTTCTTCAGTAGAATACACTTGTAATAGTACACGAAGGAAGAGTGCGTCCGTGTATCCGTGAGGATATCCCGGGAAGGAGGGGGGAGAGCAACGCACGCACGCCCACACGCGGGTTGGGTACGGGTGGCCAACGGCCGATGCTTGCTCCGCACACACTCGCCTGCCTTTGTGGAGGGTGTGCGAGTCGGATGGCCATCTCTATCTTGGCGGCTGGACGAAACTGTGAGGCCTAGGAAAGGCCGGCAAGGGGCGGGGGGAGGGGGGCGACCTGCAGGCGCAGCGAGAGGTCTCTGCCGCGGAATGCTCCGGGGCAGGCTAAAGCACCGCATACACCCTATCCGGGGGAGCTGCGGGGCGGCGAAACAGCCGGAAGACCGAGGGGCTGGCACGGGGCGCTGGGGCCTGCATGCTCCCAAGTCCGGACAGCCGGCGAGGGGGCACAGGCGCTGGCCAACAATAACCAGGGAGAGGAGCGAGGGATGAAAGGCACGCCCCTTCGGTCGTCCCACAAGCGGCAGGCGGACGGGCGGCAGGCGGCTCCCTGACAGTGGACGACGGAAGGGCTGAGACCCATCGACAAGCGGCCGGGGAAGATCTCTCCCGGTGGGGAATCCGGGCGGGGGGGGGGGGGGGGGGGGG
>NW_009242976.1:2068409-2070205 GCF_000388065.1 Fonticula alba
GGCGTGCTTGCGTGGCGGCGGCATCGGCCAGGTGAGCGGGGCCGGGCTCCGATGGTTATCAAAAATCGTGGCACCAACCCCATGCGATTTTCATTTGGCTCATTCTTCCCTCATCCTCCCCCGGGGGGGGGGGCGAGGGGGAGGGGGGGGGGCGTGCGTCCGCAGCGCCAGGCCGGCGCCCGGTGATTGGAGCGGGCGGCAGAAATAGCGGCCCCTAAAAGGGGCTCTGCAATGGGCCTCTTGGTGGGGCACGACGCAGGGCGTGTGCCGGGGGGGGGGGGGGGGGGGGGGCGGCCCGGGCCGGAGGGGGGGGGGGGGGGGAGCGTGGCCGGTCGTTGGGCCGCCGGGCCTGTCTGCCAAGCGGCGGCGCGGGGGCGAAGAAGGTGGGAGAGAAAAGGCGAGTTGAGCCGTGCCGCACGTCCTCCCGGCCGTCGGAACATCAGGCGCCGCCGAGGGCGCGGCCTCAGCATGCGTCTTTGACATGTAATGACAATGGCCCGAAAAAGACAGAAGGACAGGCGGACAGGCGGACAGACAGACGAACAGACGGACAAAGGAAGAGAAATGAGCAAGGCAAGGGCGTGAGAGAGGGAGGGGCCCCCTTCGGGGGGGCCTTCGCCCGCCTTCCGGTCTTCGCGCACCCTCGCTCCTGCCGGGAGGGGCCCCGGGAAGGGCTCATGGGGTCGGGCAGCGCGCTGGCCGGCCTCTGAAACATCCTGGCTGGCCGGTCCTCGCCGTGCCCCCCCCCCCCCCCCTCCCCCAGTGGGCACGGTGAACGGGCGGCGAGCAGCTGGTGACGAGGCACAAGGGGGATATGTTCGGGCGAAATAATAAAAAACAATAATTATGGCTCGCCCAGGGAGGGGGCATCTTGGGCCGGCGTTTTCCCCTGAGTGTAGATGCGCGGAGCCGTCCACACCCGCCTCCGATGAGCGGCAGGGGGGCCGGGGGAGGGGGGGTTGGGATCGGATTTCGGGTGGGGAGGCGGCGGCCGGCCTCCGGGCAAACGGCGTGCGCGCTTGTCCCTGCCGGCGGGCTGCCCTGGTGCGGGGGCGGGCGCGAAGGCGCACCTACACACGCTGGTGCAGACGCCGCGCAAACGGCCCAGTCGCCGGGTTCGATCGCCGGGGCCGGGGGTGGGGCGCCCGCAAACGTGCCCCGGGAGGGGCCGCGAGGGGCGCCCCCCGGCGGGGGGGGGGGGCACCGGCGGCCGGGGGCACACACGCCAGGGCGCAATGTCTCTCCAGCCTCGCTCTTCGCTGATTGGTCAGGGGGGAAAATTGCCGCGCCTGCCGGCGCCATCCGCAGCCTCGTCTCGCCGCGGGCTCGGGCTGGCGGGGCCCGGGCGGCGCGAGCTGGCTCGCAGGGGGGGCGCGAATTCCACCTCCTTCTCGCATTCTCCACTGTGTTTGTGCGCGCTCTGGCGGCGTGGATTTCCGGGTGTTTTTTTTCTTCGGCCTCCTCAAGGCCGCCGGCCTGGCGGCCCCGAGGGCGGCGCACACCGGGGGGGGCCAGGGGCGACAAGGCGGCTTTAGCACGTCGAGAGGCCGCGCCCGGCGCGTTACCCCCCTCGGACGCCGCCCATCCTCCCGGGGGGGGGGGGGGGACTGTCGCGAGGGGCGCCGCGCCTGGGAGCTGGCCCGGGCCGGGGGGAATGTCGATCGCCTCTCGGGCGCCCGATGGGAGGTATGCCGCCCCGGCCGGCCAGCCGGGGACCGCAACCGGCGTCTCGGAGGAAAGTATGCGCGGCGCTCATTTTCCTCGCCCCCCCGCCCGGTCATGTCTCGGTTCCGCCC
>NW_009242976.1:2070491-2071239 GCF_000388065.1 Fonticula alba
CCCCCCCCCCCCCCCAGGGCATGCGCCATTGACGAGCGCACTCCCCCCTCCTCTCCAAGGAGGGGCCGCCCCCCGGGCGACACCCATGCCCGAGGGCCAACATCCCCGGGAGGCCCTCGTGCTGCCCGAGGGCGCCCGCTGATGACGACCGCGGGCCGGGCGCGCCTCCGATTGCTCGACTCCCGGCCCCGGTGCGGCGGCCAACAGCAAGTTCCCCCCCTGCTCCCGGGGGTGCCTTTTTTCCTGGGCGCCGGCCGGTCCCCGTGTGACGCCAGCTCTCTGTGGTGGGGGGGAGTCTGTGTGGGTGGTCCTCCCATGCCCCGGGCGCGAGAGGGGGGGGGGGGGAGAGAGCTGGCTGCAGCCCCCCCCCCGGCCTCCAGTCTCGGGGCGATGCGCCGCCCGTGTGCGAGGGGGGGGGGACCCTGTCGGGCACCGTCCCTCCCGTGGCGTGCCCTCTCCCGGGGGCGCGGGCAACACCGGTGGGGGCGGCCGCGCCGCACCGGGGGTGGGGGGGGGTATAAAAGGGCCGCCGGCTCCGGCCGACTACCAAGTTGAGAGCACCCCACTTTTTCCAACCAGCTACTCTCGTACTGGTTCTTCCCCTCCCCTTCGCTCGCAACTTTCGCGCTTCCCCCCCCCTTCCCAAGATGTCCGACGATATTGTTCCCCTTGTCATCGACAACGGCTCCGGCATGTGCAAGGCCGGCTTCGCCGGTGACGACGCCCCCCGCGCCGTCTTCCCTTCCAT
>NW_009242976.1:2072099-2075064 GCF_000388065.1 Fonticula alba
CCCCTTTGTCGGAGCCACCCCATGTCTGCAAGGCAGAGGGGGGCGCGCCCCATACGCGCCAGGCCCTCCCCGCCAGAGATCCTTCATGCTGGGTTTCCCCCCACCCCCGGGCGCCGCACTCGACAGGCGCCAAGAGGCGTGTTCCCCCGAGCACGAGGCGCCCCGGGGAGCGTGCATGCACTAGCGCGCGCGCGCGCTCGCATGGTGTCGGGCCCGTGGTGGTGCGGGGCGGCCGCGCCGGACGAGGCCATGTTCTGTCCTGCGCGGTGGGGGCTCCCCTCCCGGAGGAGAGGGGTGATAGCCCGTCCCGGTGCCGGTTCGTTGTCCTTGCAATCGCGGCATGCGGCTGGCCGGACGCTCCCCCGGTAGCTTGCGCCCGCTGCCACGGCGCCGGCACGTTTCGTCCCCGCCCGTGCGAGGCAGATGCCCCGCCCGACGGGCACTTGGGGCGGCGGACCGTTCTGGCCGCTTTCTCCCCCTCCCCTCCCCCCAAATCCCCGGGCCAGGGGCATCACACTCGCCGGGAAGCCGCCCCCCCCCCCCCCCCCCCCCCCGGCTTGAGTGCGCGCTGCCCGGGGTAGAGGGGGCTGCCCTTGCCGGGGAAATGCGCCTGACGAAGGCAGGACACAGGGGCGAGGACGTGGGGGCAGGCCGCCGCGCGAGCCCCACCACGGGCGGATGCTCGCCGGGTCCCCGGGCGCGGGGTCCTCGCGCCGTCGACCCCCTCCCCTCCGTGCAGGCTCCTCTCGGGAATGAAGAAGGCAAATGACGGACGCTCGCTCACATCGGGGGGGGGGGGGGGGTGTTTCGCAAACGCTCCGCCCTTCCCCCCTCGCCCGAGCCTTCGAGAGAGAGAGAGAGATGCCGGCCCCCCTGGCGCAAGAGAGCCAGCTGATCAGGCGGGCGTTCTGCCCATTCATGGCTACGCGGATCAATTACCCCCGAGGAGCACCGTGGGGCCGTGTCGCGAGGCGCCCGGCAGGGTTGCGCGATCACGAGACCCAGGACAAAATACACACGTGGTTCAGCATTGCGCCGCGAAGCCGGACCAGCTCCCTGGCATGTGGTCGACCCGTCGGGCCACACCTTCCCCGGAGGGCGGGGCGGGCGGGGGGCAGGCAAGGGCGGTGGTGTGCCGAACAAGTCATTTATGCCCCCCTCCCTGCCGGCTGGCGCCCCTCTGGGACTTGTCTGCAAGACCAGAAGCCGCGGTATCGGGCCCGGTGCGCGTGTCGCGGCGGCTCGTGTCCATCTGGCTCCTTCTTCGCGGGCCAGCGACCCCCCCCCCCCCCCCCTCACAGGCGGGGAGGGGGGTCGCGTGCGCAACGCGCGCGCGCGTTTTCCCTCCCTCTCCAGTGCTGGACAGTCCTTGTGGGGGGTTTCGTGACAGATTGATGTGCCTCGGCGTCGTCTCCCCGGCAGGACACCTCCTGCTCGCCTGCATCCCCCTCCCCTCCCCTTTCTTGCTCTCCTCCCCCCTCCCCCCTCCCACACAGCTCCCACAGCAAGTACCCCCTTCGCTCCTGCCCTTCGCTCCTGCCCTTCGCCCCTGCCCTTTGCCCTGTCCCCCGTCATTCCTGCCAGGCTCCTTCCTAACACAGCCGCCAACACCCGCGCGCTCCGATTCTCTCTCTCTCTCTCTCTCTCTCTCCCTCCCTCCCTCCCTCCCTCCCTCGCTTTCGTTCTCCTCTTGCCCAGGCGCTGGGTTTGCCGCCGCCGCCGGACGCTCCCCGAGATGGCTTCCCTTTTCTGCCGCCGCTACGCGCAGGCGCTGCTGCGCCGCAATGCCCCCAACCGGGCGTACTCCACTGCCGGGCCCAACACTCCGGCCGGCCCGACCGGCACCGCTGGCGCCACTGCTCCGCCTCCGCCGGCCGCTGGTACCGGCGCTGCTGGCGCCGCTGCCCCGCCTCCCCCCTCCGGTGCCGCGGCCGCGGCCGCTGACGTCGGCGCCGGTGCCGCTTCGAAGAAGCCCTCGACCGGCCTCTTCGAGTTCCCCTCCATCGCCGAGGCTGATGCCCTGGCCAAGCAGCAGGCCATCGAGAAGGCCGCCCGCGCGGCCAAGAACAAGAACAGCACCGCACTGAAGGTGACCAAGGTCTTCTTCCTTGGTATGACCATCCTGCTCACGGCCCAGGTGGCCGACCTCTTCGGTATGTCCCACGCGTGGCGAGACCACGCCACCGCCATGCCACCGCCATGTCACCGCCCTCCCCCGCCCCCCCCCCCCCACCTTGCGCCGTTTGTTGACCAGCTCCCGGGCTGTTTGCTGATTCTTCCTCCCCCCGCCCCCCTCCTTATCCCCGTGTCTCCCAGTGTCTGAGAAGACCACGATGATTGACGAGATCATCGGCTTCCGCAATGGCGCCCCCCCCTCCAAGGGTGCGTCTCTCCCTCCCCTCCTTTTGCTCCTGCCCCTCGGCATGGCAATGCGCGCACCAGCCCGGGGCCCCCCTCCATCCGTGGATATGATCCACTCACATTCTCACCACACCCACACACCCACACAGACCCTGTCACCTTCTCCAACGATGGCACTCCCCTGCCCCCCCCGCTCCTCCCGATGAAGGAGCGCGTGAGCAACCGCTTCAACGGTCTGATCCACGTGCGCCCTGTGTCACCCCGCCTCCCTGGCCGCCTCGCCGCCTCTCGCTCTGTCGCTTGTGCTCCTGACACCCGGCCCCGTAGTACTTCAACGACCCCCTGCAGGGCAACCTCCTGCCTGACCTGCCGCCCCCGGAGTACGCTCGCCCGTACACCCTTCTGGTGGAGCTGAAGGACCTGCTCATCCACTCGGAGTATACCGTGCGTGTACCGCATGGCCGCGCAGCTGCTCTTGCGCCGTCTCACATGTGGATGCCTCGCCTGCCTGCCTTCCCTTTGCTGCCTCTTTTCACCCCTGCCATCACACTCACCCCCCCTGTTCCTGGCCCGAAATCCTGGCCACTTCCTGCGCTCCTCCCCC
>NW_009242976.1:2075954-2076899 GCF_000388065.1 Fonticula alba
GAGATCACCCAGCTGGCTCCCTCTTCCATGCGCATCAAGATCGTCGCCCCCCCCGAGCGCAAGTACTCCGTCTGGATTGGTGGCTCCATTCTTGCCTCCCTCTCCACCTTCCAGCAGATGTGGATCTCCAAGCAGGAGTACGACGAGGCTGGTCCCTCTATCGTCCACCGCAAGTGCTTCTAAGCGCCTAGTTCCCCACGCTCGGAGCCACTGCTGCGCGGGTGTGCCGGTGACCGGTGCTTTCGCCCGATCCCCGGCGCCGGGTCGCGCCGCTGCCGCCGCCGCCGCCGCTGCCTGACGGGGGCCGAGCGCATTCCCCCATCCTCTCTTGCTCTCTCTCTTGAGGCTTGGATGGCCATGCCTGCCTCCTTCTGCTCTCCATACACGCGCGCGCGCGCGGGGCACCCTCGGCGCAATCCCTCGCCCCCCCCTTCTCTCTTCCCTGAGTGTTCAATACATCACTACTCTCTCTCTCTCTTCCCTTTGTCCTTGCTCTCTTCCTGGTTTCCCCCCCCCCATGTCTTCCCTCTTGCTTTTCCCTTCTCCGCACCTCCTCCACACACACACACCCCGGCTGCAGGTGTACACACGCCTCTCAGAGGGCCCAGGACGCCCCGCTGGCAGGCATGCGCGCGAGCGTCCGGCCTCCCTCCCCCCCCCCCAGCCCCCTGTGGCAGAGTGTCGCGCGTTCGCGGGCAGACGGGCGCCTTGTGTCAGGGCGGCGCGCGCAGGGCGGGGGAGCGTCGTACTGTGTGTGGGCACACACAGAGCGACAATGCGATTGGCCGCCACGCATGCGCGCACCGGTGGGAGGGGTGGTAGATGGAGGGGGCTGAGGGGGGGGGGGGGGGCGACGGGGGGGGGGGGGGGGGGGAGCCACCCCTTTGTCGGAGCCACCCCATGTCTGCAAGGCAGAGGGGGGCGCGCCCCATACGCGCCAGGCCC
>NW_009242976.1:2079383-2081485 GCF_000388065.1 Fonticula alba
CCCCCCCCCCCCCCCCTCCCCCACGGCCACCCGGGTACGTACCATCAACGAGCGCAGGTGCCCCATGCTCGAGGCCAGGAAGTCCACCGGGGTGACGACCCTCAGCGCGCGCACCGCCTGCACCGTGGTCAGGATCTGCGCCACCCGGGCGCCGAGGTAGGCGGTGAAGCCGGCCTCGGCGTCGGACTGCGGCCGCCCGGGCCCGGCCAGATGCCGCTGCATGGTGGCCAGAGGCGAGAGCAGCCGCACGGTTCGGCCCTCGCCGGATGCCTGGACCTGGAGCTCGGCCAGCAGGGGGACGGCCGGGCCGGTCTGCTCGCGCAGGCTGGCCAGATCGAAGGCCGTCCAGCCGACCAGGCTCGACAGGAGCAGGGTCAAGTAGTGCTCCGGGGCATTGGGACGCTCGGCGCCCGGGGCGAAGAGCCGTGTCTGCTGGCTGCCGAGCAAGTGCAGCGCATAGTCCCGCGCTGGGGCCGGGCAGGCCGGCGAGCAGACCGCCACCGAAAGGCTCGGCCGGAGGCGCTCGCCCAGGGGGCCGAGGAACTGCACGCACCCGAGCAGGCGCTGTTGAGCCCCGGCACTGAGGGCCAGGAAGGGCCCGAAGATGCGCCGCGCCGGGGTCCCCCCCCGAGCTGGCAGCTGGGTGAAGAACATCGGCGCCAGGGCCGCCTGGATGGCCTGCTGCAGGGGGCTGGCATCGCCGAGCTCGGCATCCGGGCCGGCATTGGCAAGCCGGTGGGCCCGCGAGCGCAGCACCTCCCGCAGGGTGTCCAGCAGGAGCAGGCGCAAGGTGTCGTGCTCCGGCGCGGTGCGCAGCTGCCACAGGACCTTGGGGATGTCCTTGCAAAAGTCATCCAGCACCGGGCCGTAGCCCGGCAAATCGCGGGCAACCGTGCCACCGAGCTTGGAGTTCTGGGTGGGCGGTTGGGGGTATGGTCAGACATGTGTGCGGGATCAGCAAGCCTGGCCCGGCCAGGGGCGGGGAAAATGTGTCCCCCCCCCCCCCCCCCCTCCCTCCCCTTTCGCCCTTTCCCCGGCGCAAGGCGCGTACCTGGAAGTGCCGGATGAACTCGGCGAACTTGACCTTCGCCGAGGCCGCGGCCGGCAAGCCGATGCAAGTCTTGACCAGCTGCTGGAAAAGGTGGGCCGAGTCCCCGGGCGGCAGGCCGTGGACAAAGCGCCAAAGGGCGGGCAGCAGCTCGGCCGCGCTGTCACTGTCCGGCGATTGGAGGATGTCCGTGATGTAGGCCACGGCCGCGGTGGACAGCTCCTCCTCCGAGGCGGTCGACTGGCTGTCCCTGGCGGCGGCCGACAGGAGCGACATGATTTCAATCATCTGGATGTTCATCTCCAGCAGGGCCGCCTGAACCTCGGAGCTGTCGGCCACCAGGGATTGCGTGCCGAAGGGGAAGTGGGGGGCGAAGAATTTCCGCAGGTCCCCGCGGAAGGTCTCGCCCTCGGCGAGCTGGAGGGCAGTGTGAGAAGGGGAATGTGAGAGGGGCAGTGTGAGAAGGGGAGTGTGAGAAGGGGAGTGTGAGAAGAGCCGAAGGGAGAGGCGAGTCGCCCCTTTGCCGGGAGGAGGGGCGCACGCACCAGCTGCAACTGCCCCTCATTGCGCAGGAGCAGGGCAATGGTCTGGAGGATGGAAATCAGAGGCCGGAGGGCATCCACGCTGTTGATCTGCGGCGCGGTCAAAACAGCGGGGCCCTGCTCAACCCAAAGCTCCAGCAGGATGGGCTTCAACTTGGAGGAGACAAGCTGTATTGGCACCCAGGATGCGTGTGCGTGTGCGTGTGTGTGTGAGAGACAGATGGAAATGCGAGGGTCTCAGCAGGGGCGTGGCGTTCGGGGAAAAAGAAAGGACGATGAGCGGGGGAGGGAGAGAGGACGCACCGCGCAGATGGCGCCGCGCTCATGCGAGGAGCGTCCGGTCGCAACGGTCGTGGCGGAGAATGCGGTATCAGGCTGCGGGAGGCGCGCACACCCGGGCATTTGCAGGAGCCCCCGATAGCCGGAGACATTGGCGAAGACCGGGGTATGGATGCCCAGCTGGGGGGGAAGGGGCACACCATGGCTGAGGGCAACCCCAGGGGGGGGGGGGG
>NW_009242976.1:2082641-2084808 GCF_000388065.1 Fonticula alba
TGTCACCACCATGCGTCACGGTGTCCCGGAGTTCTTTCGCACCCTCAGCGACCAGTATGAGATTGTCATCTTCACTCGTGAGCCCTCCACCGTACGTCGTAGCCTCCCCGCCCCCCCCCTCTCCTCGCTCCCTCCCTCGTTGTCTCGGTACCCCGCGCACAGCCGTTCCCCATCTCACCCGGCCTCGCCGCCACACCGGCCGACCCTTGCGCCATGTGCAGTACGCCATGCCCATCATCGACAAGATGGACTCTGAGGGGTACATCTGGTACCGCCTGTACCGGGACTTCACCCGCCACGAGAAGGGCGAATACTACAAGGATCTGACCAACCTGAACCGCGACCTGCGGCGGGTGATCCTGCTGGACACTCGGGCCGACGCGTCCAAGACGCACCCGGAGAATGTGGTCGTCGCCCCGAAGTGGGACGGCAAGTCCATGGACTTCTGGCTGCTGGATCTGATCCCCTTCCTGCAGACGCTGGCCTCCACCCGGACCACGGACGTCCGGCCCATCCTGACCTCCTACCAGGGGACCGACATCCCGTCGGCCTTCGCCGAGAACCAGAAGCGCCTGGAGGCCGAGATGGAGCTCCGCCGCGCGCAGCAGGCCCAGCAGGCCCAGCTCCAGGCATCCAAGCCGCAGCTCACCCCGCCGGCCTTCGGCGGTGCCGGTGGCAGCGTCAACCCCTGGCGCCGGTAAGCCCCGGCCCGGGGGCCGGCCGGTCCAGTGTTGGCTGGGTGTCCGGTCCGGTGTCCGGTCCTCCCCCCCCCCCCCCCCTTTCCTTTCCCCCCTTCCTTCTGCTGCCGGGCGTGGTCCTATAGATTTCCCGCTCCCTGCCCCCCTGCGGCGGGGGGTGCCCTCCTCCCTCCCTCCTCCCCCCTCCGCCTACAGCTCCGTGTTTCCCATCCCGCTACCCGCCAGCAAAGGGAGGCCCCTGCACTCCATTTTCGATCCAAATACATGCTTCCCGAAGTCCCCTGCGCCGGCCCCCGGGCTTTTGTCGCATGTCCGTCTATGTGCATTTATATTTTGGGAGAGAGAGAGCCGGGGAGCTTCGGTCGGAGCGGGCACACGTGCGGTCCTTCCGCCCAATGTCCAGGACCCGGGGGGAGGGGGGGGGGGGGAGCAAGAAAGAGACCCGGGCGAGGAAGAAAGCCAGGCAAGAAAGAGAGCCAGGCAAGAAAGAGACCCGGGCGAGGGGGAAAACAGGCGGCGTGTCACCTCTCTAGCCCGAAGTGGATCTGCAGGCGCTCGATCAGCGGCTGGTCGGTGATGCCCTCCAGGAGGGAAGCCACCCCAGGAGCCAGGCCATTCCCCGGCAGGGAGAGATACTCGTCATACAGGCGTCCAAGCAGGGGCTGCCGCACGAGGCACGACTCCAGGCCGAGGAGGAATTCCAGAGACCGGGCCGCGGTGGCCATATGCCCGAGAGCCGGGCCGGCCGCGCGGACCATGGCATTCAGCAGGAGCAAGCCCTGCGTGGCGGCCAGCGCCGGGCAGGCCAGCGGCCCGGCCCCAGGAGCAACGGCAGAGCCCGCATGTCGAGGCGAGGCCAGCACGCGCAGACCCGATGTCCCGGCTCCGCTCAGCAGGCCGAGGATCGCGCGCTCCAGCTCCCCAAGGGCCGACATTTCCTGCTCGCGCGCGCGCGTGACAGGCGGTCAGCCATCGTGCCAAGGGAGCACACCCCTTGACAGGGGCAGGAAAGGGGGAGAAAGGAAAGCGGGGGGAATGCAAACGAGGGGGGCCCACGAGGGAAGAGGGCACCGGGAAACATGCGCACCTCCACTTGGTCCGGTCGAGAGGTGTTGGTAGCGTGCCACAGGCAGAGGATGGCATTGCCGGCGAGCTCATGCAGCTCGGCCACCAGGGCCCGGTCAGCCGCCGGCAGGGCACACTCGGCCCGGTCACAGCAAAGGTCCAGTGCCAGCGGCAGCGTGGCGACGGCCAGGGCCACGTCCACCGGGACCGGGTGGTCATACTTGTGGGTTTTTTTTCCCCGCCCACCCCGCACGTTGGAAAGGACGAGCCAGAGTTAGCTTACCACCACCGGGCGAGACAAAGTCAGGAAGGCGCCCCCCCCCCCCCCCCCCCCCCCCCCCGACACATCCACCTTCTGTCCATCTGTCTGTTTGTCCTCCCTTCCCCCCCCCCCCCCCCCCCCC
>NW_009242976.1:2087001-2092225 GCF_000388065.1 Fonticula alba
CTCGTGCTCGGTCGAGAGGAAGCCAAACTCGGGCGCGTGTCAGTGTGGGCGGGTCCGCGTGTGGGCATCTGGCGCTCTCGATGCACCCCCCGCGGGCGGATGGCCACCAAGAGAGGGGGGGGGGGGGGAGAGGGGACGCATGTGGCTACGCACCTGGAGGCCTGGGGATTGGCGGGCCCGGTGGCGTCGAAAGCCACGCGCAGCAGGCCCAGCACCGTGGTCATGACGGCGTCGCGGGCATTGGCCTGGCCGAGCTGGCGATTGGGGCCGGTCAGGAGGACGCTCCCGCGTGCCGGCGCCATGGCCTTGGTCGGGGCATTCCGGGACACGACATCCGACGATAGCATGGAGATGAGCAGCGGGAAAATCTGTACTCCCCCTCTCCCGCCGATGTGGAGATGTGTGTGTCAGTGGAGAAGGGGAAGCAGGGGGAGGCGGATAGGATGGGGGAGAGGGATGGGGAGACTGGCACAAGGCAATGCAGGGGAATGGACCTCGTCGAAGCGCTCCGAGGCGGCCTGAGGGTAGCGATTGAGCCAGACATCCAGCAGAAGCAGGGCATCCAGGCGAATGTAGTCATTGACATGCGTCAGGGAGGCCGAGAGGAAGGCATGCATGCGCTCGAAGAAGGGCGACATCGAGTGGGCCGAGATGGCCGCAAACAGGACATCCAGCAGGGCAACCAGGTTTCGCCGGACACCACGCGACTCATCCAGCACCAGGGGGAAGAGGCTGTCCAGCAGCGGGCCCAGGTGCGCCTGCACCCGGTCTGGGTACATTTGTTGCAGGTCGAGGATGCCGACAAGGGCCTCTGCAAGTGGCAAGGGCGGTGCGCCAGGGGGAGCCGGCGAGGCGCGGCCGGGGAGAGCGAGTGGTCAGAGCATGGCATGAGGCGAGGCTGCGCCTTGGTGGGCCGGATTGTGGATGTACCCTTGCGAACCAAGTGGCTATAGTGCTTGAGCTGCTGAAGTAGATCCGTCAAGGTGAGGTTCTTTTCGGTGACCACATCACCCTTCACCTGGCCAATCCCCTGGGTCGACAGGACCAGAGCTGCGACACGCAGGGCCAAGTGTGCCGATCAGTGTGTCAAGTGGTGCATGTGCATGTGCATGTGCATGTGCATGTGCATGTGTGTGTGTGAGCATTGACAGGCAGGGGAGCGGGGCAACGGCGGCGATGGCGGCGATGGCGAACCCTTGGACTTGAAGTTGACGTCGGTCGCATTGTTGGGAGCGGCCTTCTTCTTGCCGACGCGAAGTTTGGCTTTCTGCCGGCCGGCGATGGGTAGAAGATGGGTGAGCAAGCGAAAAGAAACAAACGAACAAACCAACGACAGCGACGATGGGCGGGCGATCAAGCGGCCAGGACAAGCAGAAGGACCGGCAAAGAGGACCAACCTACCTGGAAGTCCTTCTTCTTAAGGTCTTTGGCCCTCTGTGACTTGGCCATTGCGGGTGTGTGGGGCTTCCAATGCGGAGGGGAGAGGCAGTACAGAGGACGGGCGAGAGGGCTTGCTGAGGAGAGGCGCAGGAGTGGGGAGGCAAGAGAGGGAGAGGGAGCTAGAGGGCGGTGAGAGGGGGATGGAGGATGGCGCCGCCGGCAGCCCGGTGCCTAGATGCCTCGATTCGAGCCATGTGCCGGCGAGGAGGAGGGCAACAGGCTGTCCCTGGGGTGACACCGGCCCCCCCCGCCCCCGCCGGTCCTGGCCTGGTGCACGTCCAGTGGTGAGTGTGGCCCTGGGTGGCCCGGCGCTTGCTCCGGGGGCGAGATCGCCGAATCGGCGGCGCCGGGGCCGGGCGGGCGCGTGGCCGGTCCCAGCGCACGGTCGAGCACACGGAGAGTTGGCATTCTGTCCTCCGGGCGTGATCAACGGCACGCGATCGCGCGCGCGTGACGAGCAATCGCTCTCGCTCGCTCCCCAAAATCCCGCTTGACCCTTCTGCGACCGGTATGTGAATTTTGCCTTGCCCCCCCCCCCCCGCCCGCCCGCCCGTCCGTCCGTGCTTGTTGTCGGCCTCCGCGGCGCCTGGCGGGAGTCCCCGCGCGCCCGCGCCCGCGCCCGCCCGCGCGCATCGGCTGGGTTGTGTGGACACATCGAGGGGCTGTGGCCCCTTTGCCGCGGAACGGACACGGGCGGGCGCGCCGGTGTCGGGCATGCATCTGTGCCGGGGGGGGGGGTGGGGGGGTGGGGTCGCCTGGACGGGGAAGCCCAAAGCAACCGCACCATTCCCTACCGCCCCTGGGCTCATCTCATCGGGGCCGGGGGGGGGGGGGGGGATTCCCTGGCCTCCTCTCGCACCTGGCCCGGTTCCCTCGTTTCCCCCCCGGCCCCTGTGTGCGCTCGAAGGGCGGAGCACATTCTTCGACCGGGGGAGGATCGGCGTACGGAGGCCGAGCCCCAGGCCAGCCAAGCGGGGGGGGGGGGGGGGGGGGGGGGGGGTTGCAATGGGCGAAATGAGTGGGGGCCGCATGTCATGGCGCCGGGTTCATGGTGTTTTCTGGGGCTAGATTGCGATGTGCCCTTCTTGGCTGGCTGCCGTGTGTCTAGATGGCCCGCCGCGCCACGGTGTGGGCATGCAGCGGGCGCGCGGGCGCTCTTCCTCCCCCCCCCCTCCCGGGCGGCGGGCCGGGCCGGGCCGGGCCGGGGGCGGGGGCGGGGCGGGGCGTGCAGGGGGTGCGGGCGTCTCCCCTTGGCGCGGGTCAGGGGCCAAATATCAGGGCCTCTGGCGCGTCCGCCGGTCTGAGCTTGTGCCCGCCTGCCCCCCCCCCCCCCCCCCCCCCCCCCCCCCCAGAAGGAAAAACATTGAACTCGATTCGCCGCGGCCCTCCCTCCCCAGGCTGCGGTGGCCTTTGCGCCGGGCACCTGGCGGGGCCAGGAAGGGGCGGGGTGGACGACATGGGGCGCTTCCGGGCTGCCAGTGGGAGGATGGCTGGGGGAGGGGGGGGCGTCCATTTCTGGTCAAATCGGCCGCCGAACGGGGTGCGTCGCGCGCCGTCGGGCACTGGTGCCCGCCCGCCTGCCTATCCCCCCCCCCCCCCCCCGACCCCAGCCCCCGGCCTGGGAGCTATCAGTGGGAGACATGCCTGGTCGTGGCCCCAATCCACGCGTGTTCAACACCCACCAGCGGAGGGCGCGTCTTTATGCCCAGGGGGCAGGGGGGTGTTTGGTTGTCCGGAGAGGGGGGGGGGGGGACCACTTCCCTCGTCAATCGAATTGCGGGCCGGCAGCGGGGCGGTCCCCGTGGAAGGTACGCCAGACCCCCCCCCGCCCCCGCCCCCGGTCTTTTATTTCAGGCCGCTGCCTTGGGCTGCGATGCGAAGCAGGACGACTTCACCAACACTTTCTCCCCCGCTTTCCGCTTTCCGCTCCCCCCCCTTCTCCCCCTTCGCCGCCGTCCGCCCGCTCCCCTTCCGTCACACGATTGGGCCCTTCTTTCCGTGTGGCTGCTCCGTCCGTGCCCCCTTCCCATCGCCTTCCTCGCTTGCCCCTCCCCTGCCGGGCCTCTCTGCTCCTCCCGGGCGTAGGTGGTGTAAATCCAGCCGACGGACAGCGTGCGCCTCCCGCGCCCGGTCGGTGCACGACTGCTCCGGTGACGGGATCTGCCCCTGCTCTCGTGCCTTCCCCCCTCCCGCCCCTCCCCCCGCGCTGGATCATGGCCCCCCCCCCCCCTCCCCTGCAGCCTGTGCTGGCTGCGTTTGCTTGACATTTCGCGCCCGCGCGTGCATCACTGACACCGATGCCCTGCCACTGCCCCGCCCTGTTGTGGATCGCCGCCTCGTCCGGCGTGTTTCCCCTTCCCCCCCCCCCCCCCCGCTGTATGCCGCATGCCGGCCGCCATTTCGCAGACACCCGAAAGTCCTCCAGCCTGACCGCCTGAGAGTTTGTGTCCCTGCGCCTGTTCCGTCGTGAAGGTGCGTGCATCCTCCCCCTTGCGCGAGGCCGCGCCGGCACATGGGCCCGGGGAAATGCGGCAGGATCAGCGTAGATGGTCGCGCGGCACCACGTCCCCTTCTGCCCTTGCATCGGCATGGCCTCAGCCCGGCATCTGTTTCGTTCCCCTTCCTGACCGCGGCTCCATCTCTGTCTGTCTGTCTCTCTCTCTCCCCCTCTCCTTCGTCTCTCCGGCTCGGCCCTGTGCGTATGTGCGTGTGTGCGGTTCCCGGTGCCTGCTCTCTCCTTTGGGCTTGCGTGTGTTTCCCTCTCTCGGGCCGGCCCTCTCTCCCCCTCCCGGGGTCGCCTCTCCGCCGGGGCCATTTAACGCAACCATATACCAACGCTTGTGCGGCACCGTAGACAGAGCCTGGAATAGCATTATGTTCAAGAGGGTACGCATGATGCACATGATTGCCGAGGAATGCCCACCCCCTCCTTCCCCCCGGGGCTTCGGCTGTTTCCTCGGCCGGGGCGCGGGGGGGAGGGGACGCTCGTTCTGCATTTTGCCTGCTTGTCCTTTTGCCGCCCCCCATGTCGCCGGCGACGCAGGCGCGTAGGGCGGCATCTTCTTTCTCCAGAGTATCCCTGTGTCTGTCTGTTTGAGTGTTTCCAGTGCGTGTGCGAGTCGTGTGTGTGTGTGTGTGTGTGTGTGTGTGTGTGTGTGCCTGGCTGCCCCCCCCTCCCCCCCTGCCCGTGCCGGCGCGTGCGCATGTACATCTGTCAGATGTCCGGCCTGTTGGGGTGATCAGTGGCAGACGGGTGCGGGTGCAGGGGGGGGGGGTCTACCCCGCGGAGGCGGATGTGGGGCCTACTGCCGGGGCATCCCTCCCATGTCGCCGGAGAGTGTAGGGGCGCCAATTTTGCCGCTTTCGAGGCATGACCCCCGCCCCCGGTGCCTGTGTGTTCTCCCCATCGCGCTCAGGCGTGTGTCTGTCCATCTGTCCGTCGGGCCGCGCCGGATTTTGGAAGCCAGAGCATTGGCGTTCCGAAGGGCGGGATGCATGTGTGTGTGTGTGTGGCTCTTGACTGTGGTGCATCTCCCGGGGCCGCGTGTCTCCGGTATTGGTCCGTGCTCGGGGAGGGGGGTGGGGAGGACGCCCTGCGCTGGCGAACGCAGGATGCGCTTCGCGCCCGGGGCCCGCAGGAGGCGGCAGGACATTCGTGAGCGTGCTCGCGGCGTGTTCTTGCCCTTCTCCCTGCACGCGCGTCCCCGGGAATCTTCCCCCCCTGGGGAGAGTGTACGCCACCATGCCCCGGGGACTGGACATGTGTGTCCGAGAGGGGGGGGGG
>NW_009242976.1:2092948-2096417 GCF_000388065.1 Fonticula alba
CTGTCCTCCGGGGTTCTCGTGCGTGCGTGCGCACGTGCGCGCGTGTCGCTGACATCCACGAATTTGCAAATGCCCCTCCCCGTTGCCATCCCCCCATTCCCCCCCCCCCCCCCCCCCCCCCCCCCCGCCCCCCCCCCCCCCCCCCCCCCCCCCCCCACATTCGTCCCCGCCCCCCCTCCCCCCCCCCCCCCCCCCCCCCCCTGCCCGCCTTCCCAGTCGGGAGTACTGGAAGCTGCTGGACATGGTTGTCCGGCAGATCATCTTCGGCGGCAAGGGCATCGACCCCACCTTCTCGGAGAAGTACCAGATCGACATCAACACCATCATCAGCGAGTTCGCCGACAAGTCCAAGCTCCAACACCTGGAGCATGCTCACGAGCAGCTGATCAAGGAGAAGGAGAAGCTGGACTCCTCGTGGGCCGACACCTTCGACAGCATGCAGACCGAGAACAAGAAGAAGATCGCCGATCTGGAGGCCACCATCGGGGCCAAGGAGGCCGAGCTGCTGACCGCCGTGGCCGCCGCCGCCGAGAGTGCCCCCTTGAAGGTGGCCATCGAGGCGCTGAAGGCCGACAAGCATGACGAAGCGACCAAGGCCCTGGAAAGCGCCGGCCTGAGCCTGGACCTCATCAAGAAGGTGGTCCCGGCTGGGACGGGGCCCGCTGGGCCGGGTGGGGCGCCGCCGCCGCCGGCCCCTGGTGGTGGTGGCCCGCCGCCGCCGCCGCCGCCGGGCCCGCCGCCTGGCATGGGTGGCCCGCCGCCGCCGCCGCCGCCGGGCCCGCCGCCGGGGATGGGCGGTCCGCCGCCGCCGCCGCCTCCGCCGCCGCCGCCCGGCATGGGTGGCCCGCCGCCGCCTCCGCCGCCGCCGCCGGGGATGGGTGGTCCGCCGCCGCCTCCGCCGCCGCCGGGGATGGGTGGCCCGCCGCCGCCGCCGGGGATGGGCCCGCCGGGGCCGCCTCCGCCGCCGGGGTTCGGTGGCCCGCCCCCTCCGCCGGGGTTCGGTCCGGCGCGGCCGGCCGGGCCGAAGATCGCCCCGAAGGGCAAGATGCGCCAGTTCCACTGGGACAAGCTGCCGGATCGCCTGATCAAGAACACCTTCTGGAGCGATCGCGCCATCGATTACGACCGGTACATCAAGCTCTTCAACTTCTCCGAGTTTGAGGACACCTTCACCGCCAAGCAGGCGGCTCCGCTCAAGGAGGCGGCCGACAAGCCGAAGAAGGAGGAGAAGATCTCGGTGCTTGATTCCAAGCGGTCGTACAACTGCTGTGCGTTTTTGGTGGTGGCATTCCTCCTGCGGGGGTGGGTGGGTGGGTTTTTTTTTTTTTCGCTCTTTTTGTTTCCCGCCATCGGAGGGGGGGGGGGGGCGCATGCGAAGCCTCTGGGCCGGCTGGGTTTCCCTCGCCAACAGCGGCTCCCTGCGTGCGTGTCATCTGACCGTCGTTGCCGATGTGTGCGACCTTGCACGGCCGGTCCCACGCGCCCAGCCATTATGCTTGGTAACATCAAGATGCCCTTCGAGAAGATCAAGCTGGCCGTCCTGTCGGCCGACGACGAGACCCTCAGCGACAACCACTATGTGCAGCTGCTGAACTACGTGCCGAATGACGAGGAGTCCAAGGCGCTGGAGCCGTTCGCCGAAGACCCGTCCAAGCTGGACAGCGCGGATCTCTTCTTCCTGACCATGCTGACGGTGCCGCGGTATGAGCAGCGCCTGAAGTTGCTGCTCTTCCGGCGCACCTTCCCGGACAAGTCGAAGGAGATCCGGCAGAACCTGGACGCCATCATGGCCGCCTGCCGGACGCTCAAGGCGTCGAAGCACTTTGGCACGCTGCTGGAGCTGATCCTTGTGTTCGGGAACTTCATGAACACCGGCACGGCCAAGGGCAATGCCAAGGGCTTCCGGCTGTCGTCCATGCACAAGCTGGTGGACACCAAGTCGGCCAACAACCAGCAGACCCTGATGCAGTACATCATCACCCTGCTGGAGCAGCATATGCCGGAGTTGCTGACCATCACGGAGGACCTGCAGGCTTGCGAGGCTCCGACCCGCATCACGTACAGCTCGCTGCAGGCGGACATCGCCGAGGTGCGGCTGGGTCTGCGGCTGCTGGAGAACCAGCTGAAGATTGTCACCGACAAGGGCGAGGACAAGAACCCGCCGGAGAATGACCGCTTCTACGAGGTGTTCTTCCCCTTCTCGCAGGAGGCCGGCAAGGACTTCGAGGACATCACCAAGCGCCAGGAGCGCCTGGACTCCTTCTACAAGGAGATCCTGGCCATGTATGGCGAGGACCCGGCCATGCAGCCGGAGGAGTTCTTCGCCCAGTTCAACACCTTCCTGCAGCTGTTCAACCAGGCTCGCGAGGAGAACAAGATCCGGGCGGCTCGCGCGGCCCAGGCCGAGCGCGTGGCCGCCGCCCAGAAGGAGAAGGAGCTCAAGCGCGCCGAGGAGGAGGCCAAGCGCAAGGTCATCACCGATCTGAGCGAGGCCCAGGAGGACGACAAGCACCTGCTGGATGGGATTCTCGAGTCGCTGGCCAGTGGCGATGCCTTTGGCGCCAAGTCCCGCCGGCGCCGGAACAAGGACGCCGAGCAGGCCCCGGAGCTGGGGGCCGGGGCCGACGTTGACGCCATGCTGGAGAACCTCAACCTGGACTTCTAGTTTCCCGCCTCCAGGTCCGGGGTGTAGTGCCTCTGTCTCCCGCCTTTGTGTGTCTGTCTGGCCGTGTGTGTGCGTGTGTGTGTGTCTGTCTCCCTCTCCGGGTGGGGAGGGGCGGCGGCCCGTGCGTGCATATGGCAGCTGCGTTTTGCGGCCTCGGTTGCCGAGGGGGGGGGCTGGCTGTGCCACCTCCTCTCAAGGCGGCAGTGAGGGCGAGGGTGCCTGTCTGCACACATACACACACATACACATGCACACTCTTTCTCTCTTATGCTCCGCACCCTCGCTCTCCTCTGCTCTCCCCCCCCTCCCCCACCCTCCACGCATGCACACCCCCGTGCGCGTGGTTGTGCGTGTGTTTCCCGGCACCTGTTGGGACTCTCGCCGCACACGCCCGGGAGGCCGCGCGTGCAAGGTGCGGCGCGGCGGGGGAGCGGGAGGAGGGCGCGGCGCCAACCCGGGCAGGGGCACCTGCTCGTCCGCTCTCTCTGTCCCCGTCTTTTCCAATATACACTTTCCCTGTGCACACGCGCGTGCGCGCCCGCGCCGCTCTCTGTGGCGTCTGTTCGGGGGGGGGGGGGGGACAGTGTGCCGCGCACACGGTGGGCGTGTGTGCGGTGCGGAAGAATGAAAACCCCGGCTGGGGGTGGGCGCGAGCGAGCCAGGCCGGGGCGGAGCCATTCCCCGGGGCCCGGGGGCGGGGGCACGGAGAAGAGGGGGCACATTCCGCCGGACGAGGGGTGCGCCCAGTCCGTTGGCCGTGCTCCAGGCAGGAATGCGCCGGATGCGGGGCCTCGCCAGGGGCGC
>NW_009242976.1:2096427-2097237 GCF_000388065.1 Fonticula alba
GTGGACAAGCTCCTGGAGGAGGTGTTTGTACGTGCTTCGCGCTGCCTTGCCATTCCCCGCGCCCCTCCCTGTTCCTTTGTCTCTCTCTCTCTCTCTCCCTCCCGGCCTGCCCCACCGCCTCTGACTTCGGCTATCTCTCGCGCCTTGTGTCGATCTCCCCCCCCCCCCCTGCGCCGGCCCCCCCCTCTGCCCCCCCTCTTCCTCCCTGTGTCCCTCCCCCCCCCCCCCCCCTGCGCCGGCCCCCGTTGCAGGACGCCCTCGCTTTCGAGGAGACCCAGCGCGCGGCCATCCGCGCCCAGGGGACCATCGTCAAGTGGCAGGTCATCCAGAATGCCGAGGGCCAGCTGACCAACGACCCGGGCTCCTTCATTGACAAGCTGGAGCGCCGGCGGTACATGACCATGTCGAGCAAGCAGCTGAGCGAGTTCCTGCACAGCCTGCGTGTGTCGCTGCAGAGTAACTCCATGCGCTGGCTCAAGCAGTTCATCGATGATGGCGGTCTGCATGCGATCCTGGTGTTCATCCAGGACTTCGATTGGCAGCAGATCCGCAAGCCGTCCGAGCGCGAGCTGGAGGTGTCGCACGAGATCGTGCGCTACCTGCGTCAGCTGCTCAGCACCAAGCACGGTCTGCGGGCGGTCTTCAAGTCGCCCACGGCCCTGAACATCATCGCGCTGATTCTCTCCTCGCCGTACCCGAGTGATCGGCGCATTGTGCTGGAGATTTTCTCGGTGATCTCCGTTGTCGGCGAGGACGGCCACAAGGCCGTGCTCAATGGTGGGTTTCCTCTTGTCGCTCTTTTTCTCCCCC
>NW_009242976.1:2097247-2099266 GCF_000388065.1 Fonticula alba
GGGACATGCCGACCAGCGCGCCAACCGATATTTCCTCTGTTCATTCCACAATCAGTGAATGCCTTTTGCCTGGGGTTCTAGACAACATTCCTCTGTTCTGAAATGTGTCTAGCTGGCCGGCCTCCGCATTGTCCTTTGCTTTCATTTATTTTCCTACACCGGGGAGGGCCCCCCTGTGTGCGGCGCTCTTTTTTATTTCCTCCCGGGCGTGTATGCCCGGGCCGTCTGGCTTGCGCGCGTCCTCCTTCTTCTTCCCCTTCTTCTCCTTCTTGGAGTTTCTCTCTCTCTCTCTCTCTCTCCCTTGTTCTCGCTCGGCGATGCGCTCCGCAGGCCCCCTGCCGGGGGCATATGCGCGCGTGGGTGCGGACCTGTGTGACAGTGTTTCCGTGTTCCTCTCTTCTCTTTTTTTCCCCCGCTCGCGACGCGTTTTTATGGCTTTCTTCCCCCCCCCCCCAGTGTCGGGAGTGCGTGTGAGTGTTTGTGGCCAGGCTGGTCCCCCCCGCCCCGGCCGCGCCCACTCCATTCTGAAGATCTGCCTGCCATCCGATCTGTGTCTCCCCATTCAGATGAGGGCTCCCCCTCGCCCGCTGTGCGGCTCCCTGCCCGGGGGCCGGTCATCAGTTGGTCTTCCTCCGAGTCAGCCGTCACCTGGCCGTGTGGGTGCTGGTGTATGTGTCCGTGTGTCCGTGTGTCCGTGTGTCCGTGTGTCCGTGTGTCCGTGTGTCCGTGTGTGTGCGCCCGCGCGCCCAGAGTCCCGGGGTGGCTGTATATCCCCCCTGCCTCTGTCGCGCCCCCTCCCTTCTGCGCGGGCTCCCGTGGGGACGGCTCGCTGGGATCTCCCATTCTCGCGGCTCGCGCACCCGATAGTCCTGCTTCCCTTTTTCAGACGCATCCCTCCTTCCCCTTCGCCACTGTGCACCACCTGTTTTTTCTCCCTCCCTTTCCCCTCTCCTCCTCTCCCCTTCGCTTTTGTCTTCAGTGTTATCGTCCTCTCTCCCCTTGTTTTACCCCTCGCGCGGTTCCGCGTAAGCCCCACCCCCCTGCCTCGTTCTTTTTCTGCCCCTTTTCCCCCCGCCCGTCCGACTTTCCCCACCTGGGCCCCGGGTGGTGCTCCCACGGAAACTGACCTTCCCCTCCGGCATCATCCTCTCGTGCGCCCCCCTCCCCTCCCCTCCCCTCCCCTCCTCTGTCGCAGTTCACGGCCACCACAAAGGACCGGCGTCTCTCCTCGGACGAGTCCGCCTCCGACCCCTCGCTCCCGAACGCCACCGGCTCGACTCCCGTGAAGAGCCCATCGTCAGGAAACCTCCTGGACCTTGTGGACCCGGCCTCCGCCTCGTCCTCCGAGCAGCTGCATCAGTCGTCGTCGGTCCCGGTGTCGCGCCGCTTTCCGCAGGCAGCCGCTTCCGACGCCAACAAGGACGACAGTCGGCCGCCGCCACTTTCGTTCATTGCTTCCAAGCGCCCGGGCTCGGCAGCATCCAGCCCCGTGGTTGAGACCCCCCCGCCCGCGCAGGACTTGACCTCCGCCGGCACGGCTCCCCTCGGCGAGGCCACCCCTTCCACCGGTAGCCCGGTCCCGGCCCCGGCCAAGTCCGTTCCCCCGTCCAGTGGCAACAGTCCCTCCGCGGCTGCTGCCCTTGCTGCCGAGGCCATGACTCGCACTCCGCCAGCTGCCAGCCAGCCGGCCACCTCTGGGGCGAGCGCCGCCCCGCGCACGCGCCTCAGCGCCGCCGATGCGCTGGGTCTCAATGACCCCAGCCAGAATGCCCCCCCTTCTGGTGCTCTTTCCGGCGCCTCTTCCGCCAAGTCCTCCACCAGCCTGCTGGGCGGGCTGATTGGCGGGGGCGGCGCGGCCACCGATGACAAGCGTCAAAAGCCCAAGCCCATCAAGATCCCCAAGAGCCGTCCGGATGACGCGCAGGTGGACAAGCTCCTGGAGGAGGTGTTTGTACGTGCTTCGCGCTGCCTTGCCATTCCCCGCGCCCCTCCCTGTTCCTTTGTCTCTCTCTCTCTCTC
>NW_009242976.1:2099276-2101840 GCF_000388065.1 Fonticula alba
CCCCCCGCCCCCCGCCCTGCTCGCCGCCCCCCTCCCTCGGGGGCTCCTGCTGCCCTTTCGTGCTAACCCATGCTCCCGGGGGCGCAGGTTTGCCGTCGCGCGCGATGCCTCGATCGCGGCCCTGTCGCCGGAAAGCCCCCACGCCGGGGGCGGGGCCCCGGGCGTGCCGGGGCCGGCGCACGCAAGCAGCGCCTCCCTGGCCTCGGTGGCCTCGGCCGCCACGATGGCCTCCCCGGTCGAGGGGGACGCCTCGGCGCAATTGTCCCCCTCGTCGCAGGCGCGCGCGGCCGGCGTCAAGCGCCACATCGAGACGCACTATGCCCGGCTGGCGGATGCCCAGGCTGCCCAGGCCGAGGCCGACCGGCGCGCGGCCCAGGAGGACGCGGCCAAGGTGTCCCCGGCCACGCTGGACCGATCGACCGCGGCCAAGTACTATGTGGAGCAGCGTCTGCGGGCCAACATGCAGGCATTCAATGAGCGCGACGCGCGCCGGCGCCGGCTGGACGCCATCCTGGCCGCGGATCCGACCCTGTCCGAGGCGGATCGCGCGGCGCGTCGAGCCGCGCATGCGCGCGCCGAATCCGCCCACATGCGCCGGGCCCGGACCCGTCTGTCGGCCGCCGACTTTGAGACCATCCGCGTCATTGGCCGTGGCGGCTTTGCCGAAGTCCGCCTGGTCCGCGACAAGTCCTCCTCCGAGATCTTCGCCATGAAGATTCTCCGGAAGAACGACGTCCTGGAGGTGCGCCGCCGCCGCCGCCTCTCTTTGCCCTCCTTCCCTCCCGCCTCCCGCCCGCCCCACGCCCCTGTGCCTCTGACCGTGCTCCTGCCCGGCTGTCTTCCCTCGGCCGGTCCTGCCGCGGCCGGGCCCCCTCCGCATGTGCGCCCGTGCGCCCGTGCGCCTGCACCCACACGCCGCCCCCCATGGGCCCAATGCACACGGACAGTGGAACCAGGTGTCGCACATCCGCGCCGAGCGCGACCTACTGGCACACGCGGCCCGGACCACCCCCTGGGTCACCGAGCTGCACTATGCCTTCCAGGATCGCGCATACCTGTACCTCATGCTGGAGTATGTGCCGGGCGGGGACCTGATGACCAAGCTCATTGAGTTGGATGTCTTCCCGATGCACGTGGCTCGGCATTATGCGGCCGAGCTTTTTGCCGCCATCAATAGCATCCACGAGATGGGCTTCGTGCACCGGTGCGTCGGCGCGGGCCTTCCCCTTCCCCTCCCTCCCTGCCCCGTGCCTCCCTGTCCTCCGGGGTTCTCGTGCGTGCGTGCGCACGTGCGCGCGTGTCGCTGACATCCACGAATTTGCAAATGCCCCTCCCCGTTGCCATCCCCCCATTCCCCCCCCCCCCCCCCCCCCCCCCCCCCGCCCCCCCCCCCCCCCCCCCCCCCCCCCCCACATTCGTCCCCGCCCCCCCTCCCCCCCCCCCCCCCCCCCCCCCCTGCCCGCCTTCCCAGTCGGGAGTACTGGAAGCTGCTGGACATGGTTGTCCGGCAGATCATCTTCGGCGGCAAGGGCATCGACCCCACCTTCTCGGAGAAGTACCAGATCGACATCAACACCATCATCAGCGAGTTCGCCGACAAGTCCAAGCTCCAACACCTGGAGCATGCTCACGAGCAGCTGATCAAGGAGAAGGAGAAGCTGGACTCCTCGTGGGCCGACACCTTCGACAGCATGCAGACCGAGAACAAGAAGAAGATCGCCGATCTGGAGGCCACCATCGGGGCCAAGGAGGCCGAGCTGCTGACCGCCGTGGCCGCCGCCGCCGAGAGTGCCCCCTTGAAGGTGGCCATCGAGGCGCTGAAGGCCGACAAGCATGACGAAGCGACCAAGGCCCTGGAAAGCGCCGGCCTGAGCCTGGACCTCATCAAGAAGGTGGTCCCGGCTGGGACGGGGCCCGCTGGGCCGGGTGGGGCGCCGCCGCCGCCGGCCCCTGGTGGTGGTGGCCCGCCGCCGCCGCCGCCGCCGGGCCCGCCGCCTGGCATGGGTGGCCCGCCGCCGCCGCCGCCGCCGGGCCCGCCGCCGGGGATGGGCGGTCCGCCGCCGCCGCCGCCTCCGCCGCCGCCGCCCGGCATGGGTGGCCCGCCGCCGCCTCCGCCGCCGCCGCCGGGGATGGGTGGTCCGCCGCCGCCTCCGCCGCCGCCGGGGATGGGTGGCCCGCCGCCGCCGCCGGGGATGGGCCCGCCGGGGCCGCCTCCGCCGCCGGGGTTCGGTGGCCCGCCCCCTCCGCCGGGGTTCGGTCCGGCGCGGCCGGCCGGGCCGAAGATCGCCCCGAAGGGCAAGATGCGCCAGTTCCACTGGGACAAGCTGCCGGATCGCCTGATCAAGAACACCTTCTGGAGCGATCGCGCCATCGATTACGACCGGTACATCAAGCTCTTCAACTTCTCCGAGTTTGAGGACACCTTCACCGCCAAGCAGGCGGCTCCGCTCAAGGAGGCGGCCGACAAGCCGAAGAAGGAGGAGAAGATCTCGGTGCTTGATTCCAAGCGGTCGTACAACTGCTGTGCGTTTTTGGTGGTGGCATTCCTCCTGCGGGGGTGGGTG
>NW_009242976.1:2102515-2103780 GCF_000388065.1 Fonticula alba
CCCTCCCCACAAACAAACAGCGACATCAAGCCGGACAACATCCTCATCGATCGCGAGGGGCACCTGAAGCTGACGGACTTCGGCCTGTGCACGGCCTTCGACGAGGAGGAGGTCGACGCGTCGTCCGAGGCCGCGGAGAAGGCCGGCGACGCGGCCTTCCCCTCGCACACGCGGCTCTATCGCCAGCACCGGCCCCCCTCGGATGTGGACCTGCGCGAGGATGCCCAGCGCAGCGAGCTGGCCCGGCAGCTGGACTACCGGAAGCGCGCGCGCGAGCTGGCCTTCTCCACCGTCGGGTCGCCGAACTACATCGCCCCGGAGGTCCTGACCCGGGTGGGCTACGGCAAGGAGTGTGACTACTGGAGCACCGGCATCATCATCTACGAGATGCTCTTCGGCCGGCCGCCCTTCAGCGCCACCAGCGACCGGGTGACCTATTGGAAGATTGTCCGGTGGCAGGAGTTCCTGGAGATCCCGAGCCACTTGCCGCCGCCGCACCAGCACCTCCAGCAGCAGGGCGGCGCCCCGGCGGCCGGGCCGCTCGGGGTGACGGACCGCGCCACGCGCGACATCCTCAGCCGGCTGCTGTGCGACGCCCCGTCGCGGGTGCAATCCTTCGCGGCCATCCGCGCGCACCCCTTCTTCCTGGGGGTCGATTGGAGCGGGCTCCGGGCCCGGGCCGGGCCCTATGCCCCGCGCCTGGCCCATGAGACTGACACATCGAACTTCGACAAGCTGGAGGCCACTTGGGTGGTCCCCGGCGACCCGGGCAGCTCGCCGAATGACGCGGCCGTGCCGAATCTCACCGGCCCGGTGGACTGCGAGGACTCCCGGCGACAGCTTCCCTTCGTCGGGTACACCTTCAAGCGCGCGCCGCCGGGGCTGTCCATGGCCGAGCTGTCGGCCTTTGCCGATGGCAGTGATCCCGCCCTGCTGGCCAGCCTCTCGGCCAACTCCTCGCCGTCGGCCTCGCAGCGGGCGTCGGCCATGTCCCTGCACCGGCAGTTTGAGAGTCTCTCCGTGGCCGGGGGCGCCTCGCCAGCCTCGCCGCCGGAGTAGCCTGCCGGGGCGGAGGACGCACCTCCGGAAATGAGCACCCGCCGGATCCGGGAGGGGGGGGGGGGACCAGCCAAGATGGGCCAAAGGGGCAGCGGGAAGAGGGAGGCTCCGGGCACACGTCGGCGGGTCCTCGAGGGCGGGCGAGCCGGCTCCAGTCTTGTGCCCATGCTCCTCCGCCCTCCGCCGCCTCCTCCGGCCTCGGACCG
>NW_009242976.1:2104320-2117144 GCF_000388065.1 Fonticula alba
CCCCCCCCCCCCTCTCTCTCTCGCTCTCGCTCGCTCTCTGGGTCTTTGCTTTTGCCGCCCTCCCTTTCGCCACCGGCTCCCTCACACAATATCCCCGGCCGTGTTGCTGCCGCGCTTCTCCGTACACACACACACACACACACCTCCTCGGCTGGCGCTGACAGAAAGGTACACCGAAACGCGCCCCCGGTGCCGGGAGAGTTTAAATAGCCAGAAGCGCGAAAATTGATGGGTGTGATGGCCGAGATGGTTAAGGCGGCGGTCTTAAGATCCGCTGATTAAAAATCGTCGTGGGTTCGAGTCCCGCTCACACCTCACATATTTTCGCACACTCGTTCCGACACACGTTTCCCCCATGGCCGGGGCATCTCTCTTATGTGAGGGCACCCTCGTTCGTTCCCCGGTCTGGCCTGCTCCATGGCCCCTCGCCCGATTGCGGGCGTCCCCCCCCCCGCCCGGGCGCGCGCGCATCTCTCCACGCGCATGTGTCCCGGGTCGCGCGGGGGTGGGGGGGGGGGGCGCGACGGGAGCAGACGCGGGAGAAAATCCGCGCCTCTCCCCCACCCCCCCCACCCCCCTCTGACGCGGTGGTGCACAGGCGTCCCTGCCCTGTGTGGGTCTCTTTCCTGCCCGCATGGGAGGCCCCCACAACAAGGCAAGGTCCTGCGGGGGGGGGGATCTCGCCGGGGCACCACCACCGCGGCCCCCCCTGGCGATTGCGCCCGGAGGGGGGGGGCGGCCTGTGTCCAGCGCGGCACTGGCCACGCACTCCGGCGCCCGAGAGATCGACTTGCCCGCGAAGGGATCGCCCTTCCCCACGCACCTGCCCAAGACCGGGCGTCCTGCCAGGGCTGAGCGCGTGCTCGGGCCTGGCATCCAGCGCCTCCCTCTCCCCGCCGCCCCCCTCTCCGCCCCTCTGCCCCGGGCCAGCCCCTCCGCCGGGTTGTGCTTTGCTCTCCCGCCTCGCTTTTTCTTCTTCTTTTTTTTTTCCACCGAGCTCATGCCGCCTCTGCTGCGCGCCCTGCCCCTCGCGGCTTGGCGATCGTGCCGAGGCTTGACCGGCTGCGTGCCCCGTCGGCCGGCGGGTGCCTGGAGCCGGGCGCTCTCCAGTCTGGCCGCCGATGCGGCCGGGCGGCCGGCCCCGGTGGACCCGGCGCCTTCGGCCGGGTGCCCAGCGCCGGCGGCCCCCGGTCCAGGGGCCGACCTCCACTGGAACTTCGAGCCCCGGTCGCACCTCTGCGGTGACATCTCCGAGGGCCTGGTCGGCCAGTCGGTCAGGCTGAATGGCTGGCTGCAGAATCCCCGGTCCATGAGCGAGCAGCTGGTGTTCCGCACCCTGCGCGACCACTCGGGCGTGGCGCAGCTCGTGTGGGAGGCGCCGGCCGGCGGCCTGCCCGCGGTGGGGGACCTGCTGCGCTCTCTGCCGCTGGAGACCGTGGTCCAGTTGACCGGGACCGTGATCAGCCGGCCGGACGCCTCCAAGCGCCAGCACGCCGGGGCCGGGGTGACCGACGGCCTGGTCGAGGTGGCCGTGCACACGATCACCCCCCTGGGCCGGCCGGTGGCCAGCGGCCTGCCCTTTCCCATTGGCACCGGCAAGGCGCCGGGGCCGGCGGCCGCGGTGCAGGATGACCGCCTGAAATTGCAGTACCGGTATCTGGACCTCCGGGCGGCCGGGCTGCAGGGGAACCTGCGCCAGCGCCACCGGACCCTGCGAACGGCCCGCCGAATCCTCGACGCGGCGGGCTTCGTGGAAATCGAGACGCCCACTCTCTTCAAGGCCACGTCCGAGGGGGCGCGCGAGTTCCTGGTCCCGGCCCGGGCTCCTGGGCGCTTTTACGCCCTGCCCCAGAGCCCGCAGCAGTACAAGCAGCTTCTCATGGTGGCCGGCTTTGACCGGTACTACCAGGTGGCCCGGTGCTGGCGCGATGAGGACCTCCGCGCGGACCGGCAGCCGGAGTTCACCCAGGTGCGAGACGTGCCGCCGGCCTCTTTTTGCCCCCTTCACCCGCGCATGTGCCCTGGCATGCCCGCGCCGTAGGAGGCTAAACTCGGATGACTGCCCTCCGCTCCGGGACCGTTGTCCCCCTCGGTCTCGCCCGCCCTCCCTCGCCTGCCGGCTGCCCCCCCCCCCCCCTCAACAAGCTGGACATCGAGATGTCGTACGCCACGCCGGCCATCGTGAAGAAGACCGTGCACGAGGTCATCAGCGCCATCTGGGCCGAGGCAAAGGTACATCGGCCGCATGGCCCATGGCTTAGCACTCGCGCTGCGGCCGCGCCTGACGTCCCCCGCCCCCCCCCCCCTGTGCGACATCACAAAGGGCGTCACGCTGCCCGAGGAGTTCCCCGTTCTGTCCTTCGATGACGCGATTCGCATGGTGCGCTCTGCCCATTCACCGGGGACATGCCGCCCCCTCTGCCCCCCTCGGATCCTGCCGCGATCTTGCCCCGCCCTAATGGTCTCCCCCCCCCCCGCCCTTCCCGCTGTCCCGGACTGATGCCCACTTCCCTGGCCGGCCCCATCCCCGAAGTACGGCAGCGACAAGCCCGACACCCGCTTCGACATGATTGTACGTTGTGGCCCTTGCCCTGAGTCACCGGGGACAGGGGCCGCTGCCTCGCGGCCGCCGGGGCCGCCTTTCTGTGGCCGACAAATTGGCTGACCCTGGTGGTGCTCCTCCAAACAGATCCACGACTTGTCGACGGTCGCCCGCAAGAGGTCCTCCTTCGCCCCCTTCCGGCGGGTCTTCGACGAAGCCGCCGCCGGCCCCGGGGGTGCGGCCACGCTGGAGGCCTTTGTCGTGCCGGGCGCCCTGCCCCGGATGTCGAAGTCTGCCTGGCGTGCCCTTTCCAAGGCCTCCCGCAAGGGTCACGTATGTCCCCCCCCCCGGCCTCCTGCCGTTGTGCATGTCGCTCCACCTCGCAGGCCTTTCTGACACCCCGCCGACCGGCAGTTTGTGATTGCGGCCGAAGTGACGGCCGACCGTGGGCTTGCCGCGGTCGGTGCCAGCACTGCCCTCTTTGACTTCCCTGACAAGCAGTCGACCGGCATCCAGGCCGAGATTCTCGGCCCCCTGGGCGCGGTCCCTGGCGACACCATTGTTTTTGTGGCCAGCCCACCTCGTCTCCCCGTAAGTACCGCTGGCTGGGCATCGGCCCCGGCCAGCGCGGCTGCAGCTGCTCGCGTCTCCCCCTCCGCTGCCTGTCTAACATGCTTCCATACACACGCACGCACGCACGCACGCACGCACGCACGCATGTGCGCGGAAACGCCACGCCCCGGCTTCCAACTCCCAGGGTGCCGCCAGCACCGAGGCCGGCCGTCAGCGGCTTGACGTCTTTCAGCGGCTCGCCCAGCTGGGTACATGCACACACACACACACACACACACATGGAGCCCGGCCACGCACGAGCGCCGCCTCTCTCTGACCTCCTGCTTGCCGCCCCCCCCCCTGCCTCGACGTAGATCCCGCCTGGGCCGAGCCCCTCTTGCAGCAGGATCACTTCCTGTGGGTCGAGGACTTCCCCCTGTTCACGGTGGAGCATGACGAGCAAACGGGCGAGTTTCGTCGCGAATCGACGCACCACCCATTCACCGCACCCCACGAGGAGGATGTGGGCCTGCTCTTCTCGGCAGACCCGCGCGATCATGCGCGCATTCGTGCCCAGCACTATGACCTTGTGCTCAATGGCTCGGAGCTGGGTGGCGGGAGCATCCGCATCCACCGGGCCGATGTCCAGCAGCATGTCTTCCGGCACATCCTGAACGTATGTGCTCCCTTTCTGTCCTGGGGCCCGCCCACATGCAAGCACGCTCCCCTGAGACCCGACTATCGACTTCATGCCATTATCCTGACGCACACGCACACGCACACGCGCCACCCAGCTCTCCGAAACACAAGTGGCCGAGTTTGACCACCTGGTCGAGGCCCTCGGGTATGGAGCCCCCCCGCATGGGGGAATCGCCCTCGGGGTGGACCGCTTGGTGGCTTCGGTGGTCGGAGCGGCCAGCTTGCGCGAGGTGATTGCCTTCCCGAAGTCCACCTCGGGCGCGGACTTGACTGTCGGCTCGCCGAGCGCCGTGCCGACAGCCGACATTCGCCTGCAGGAGCTGCGGGCCGCCCTTGCAGCCGGCGCCGACGGCCACCGATAGAGCCGATCGGCCTGGCCGCCATCCTTGGGAGAGGAGGAAGCGCGGCCCTCCCGAAGGGCCCCCCTCCGCCCTCCCGCGTCCCCCATGCCCCTTCCCAGCATGAAGCAAAATAGACGCGCCCAGGGCATGCTGTGTGGAGATTTTCGAGGTACATTTTTCAGAAAGGGGAAAGAGAAGGCCGCCACCGACCGAGGGCAATCGACAGCCCGACACATCGCGGGAGCAGGGGGAGGAGGGGGGGGAGGAGGAGGAGGAGGAGAGAAGAAACGGGATGGACGCGCCCCGGCCGCGCTGGTTGGCGGAGCGCACGCGCGCGGAAAGGAAGGAGGGGAGAAGAGACGAACAAGGGCAGGACCGAAGGGGAAGGGGAGGGGGAGGGAAACCAGCACCAGCCCGGCCGGCGTCCTGCCCGCCTCGCCCCGCCGCTCCCTCCCCCTTGCGCGCGCGCGCGCGCGCCGAGGGAGAGGAGCAGGGCGCCTATCACACAGGGCGCCTACTTCTTCTTCGGGTTGCGGGTGCTCACACGAGAGGGCGCCATGGGTTTCCCGGTCTGCGCGGCGGGGTACGCATAGCGGGGCTTCTTCTCGGCCGGCTTGAGAATCTGGAAGGAGCAGAGGAGATTCTCATCGACGCTCATCATGGCCCCGGCGTTGTCGAACTCACCGCAGTAGTTGGGCGCCGAGAAGAGGGTGACCAGCTTCCGGTGGGCGAAAAACTCGTAGCCATCCTCGATGACCTGGTGCGCGCGGCAAATCAGGTCCATGTCGTGGTTCTCGAGGAAGGTCTCCACGATGTCCGGCCCGAAGGTGAAGGACACACCACGGTCATTCTCGCCCCAGCCGGTGACATCCTTGTCCGGATCCGACCAGAGGAGATCACACAGGAGCCCGCAGTCCGGGATGTCGGTGGGCCGAACGGTCCGGCGGATCTGCTCCATGGACTGCAGGTCCGGCGACAGACCACCATGCATGGCGAAGATCTTGTCCCCGACGATGGCCGCAATGGGCAGGGTGTTGAAGCAGTCGGTGAAGGTCTTCCAGAGCTTGATGCTGTAGCGGCGCTTGCCTGCGTGGCAGAGGCCCAGGGCAAGATATATGCCCAACGGCGAGGGGGGGAGGCGGGGGGGGGGCGTCAGCGAGGGGGGAGATGCTTCCCACCGGGCGGCGGGGCAGACCGGAGAGGGGGCCGGAAGGGGGGGGGGCCAGAGGAGAGAGACCAATACGCACACTCATCGTAGAAGCCGTAGATGCGGTTGATGGCGGCGCACTCGTGGTTGCCGCGCAGGATGAAGAAGTTCTCCGGGTACTTGATCTTGTAGGCCAACAGCAGGCAGATGGTCTCGATGCTCTGCTTGCCGCGGTCGACGTAATCACCGAGGAAGAGGTAGTTCGTGTCGGGCGGGAAGCCGCCGTACTCGAATAGCCGCAGCAGGTCGTAGTACTGACCGTGAATATCACCTGCCAGAAGGGAGGGGGGGAGGGGAGGAGAAGGAGAACGGGGTCAGTGGGGGGGGGGGAGGCGGCGGCGGCGAGAGAGGGGGGAATAACGCGCCGGCCGGCGCCCGGCGCCCGGCATCAACGCGCGCGGCGACCGGTGCCACACAGGCCGAGCAGGATGCGGGACGCACCGCAAATCTTGATCGGGGCCTCGAGCTCCAGCAGGACGGGCTGGCTCATGAAGATGTCGCGCGCCTGGGCGCACAGAAGGCGGATGTCCGACTCGCTGAGGTCAACAGTGCGGCCGGGGCGGTCACCGCGAACTGGAGGAACGAGGAAAAACGGGCGTCATGGCCATGGTCAATGAGCGCGCGTGAACCGGAGCAAGAGAGAGGGGAAGAAGGAGGGGGGGGGGGGGACAAGGAAAAGGCAGGGAGGAGCCCGAGCCGGGGCAGGAGAACGCACCCTCAAGGAGGCGGTTGATGATGTTGTCGATGTCGATGGTGGCAGACATGGTGGTGGGCGACCGTGAAAGAAGGCCAGCTGCCAGGCGAGAGGGAGAGAGAGAGGGAGGGAGGGTGGCGCGGAGAGGAGCAGAGAGAGAAGCCGGGAGCAGGCTCACGTTAGCCGAGAGGGGGGAGCCGGGGAGGGACCCCACAAACCAGGCGACACAGGTGGCAACAGCCGAGCAGGAAGATGCACACGGGGAGAAACAGGGGACATACGGAGGGGGGGGGAAGGGGCGAGGGAGAGGGGGGGGGAGGGGGAAGGGGCGGGAGGGGGCAAAGGAATGCGGGATGTCTGGTGCGGTGGGAGGTGAAAGCTGTCTTCCTGGACCCGGGACGACAGAGGGCGGCGGCGACGAGGGGGCGCCTCCTGAAAAAGCCTGGCGGCGGAGGGCACACCCGGGCCCGAGTGTGCAGGGGGGGGGGGGGGGCCGGGGCGGCGGGGGTCCCAGTGGTCGGGGGTGGTCCCGGCATGAGCCGCGGTCCCCCTCGCCCGTGCCGCCTCCCTGTTCGCAGAGGACCCACGAACACCCAGAGAGCGCGCGCGCCCACACACACACACACACACACACACACCGGGGTTCCTCTCCCGCCCCCAAAAGTTCGCCAGTCCGGGGGCAGGGGGGAGGGGGGTGGTGAGGCCGCACGCCCCGTCCCCGCGGCCGGGCCCGAGACGTCCGGACGTCCAGGTGGCACACACGGGCGCGCTTGTACCGCGCACATGGACACACACGGCCACACGCAAATACACAAATACACACACATATATCAGGGGGGGAGGACGCAGCACGAGTTTACGCCCCTGAACCGGCGCGCGCGCGCGTGCGCGCACACTCATGCGGCGATCCGCCCTGGCGCGCCAAAGGCATGCACACAGGATGCTCGCCATTGATGTGTGCCCCAACCCCCCGGCCCCGAGCTCAGAGCTCCCTCCCATCGGAGGGCCTGGCGGAATGGTCCCCCTGAGTGGGGGACAGAAAAAAGAGAGCCCGCTCCCCCCCAAGGAGAGGGACACCAGACCGAGAGAGAGAGAGAGAGAGAGAGAGAGAGGGAGAGGAGCACGCCGGCAGCCGGCGGAAGGTCGAAAAAGGCCCGCTGGCTCCCCGGCGCCTCGCCGTCTCCGGCGCTCCGCCAACGGAGGCAGGGGACACTTTGAAAGGACTGTGCGACTCTGCAACATTAGAACGACGAGCGGCCCGGTCCTGGTGGTGCTCGAAAGAGGCCAGACCCGGCGGCAGGCAACACGCCCGCCCGCTACCATGCTTCTCCTGGCACGCATGCACACACGCGGGCAAGCACCCCCCCCCCCCCCCCCCCACGTACGACGCACAAACCCCCTCCACAATGGGCCAGGCCCCTTTGACAACGAGGGGCTCCATCCCCTAAGTGCCGCTCGTCTCCCCCCGTCCTCCGAGCAGACAGGGCCGGCCAGACAACAACCAGCCCCCGGGGCACGCACGAGGAGCCAAGGGGCAGGCCAGGGCCTCTGCCTTTTTCCTGAGTGCCCCCCCCCCCCGCCGCTCCCCGAGAGGTTGTCCGGTGTCGGGAGCCGGCGGGGGGGGGGGGGGGATATTGACACCCCGAAACGGCAACAATTACTGGCCGCCCACCACCCGGCCGGGCGCATGCGCCCCCACTTTAAGTCCAGAATCCGCCAGCAGACGTGCACTACACACGGGGCGGGGGCCTCCAAATGGCCGCTCGTCCCGCCCGCCCGCCCGCCCGCCCGCCCCCCTCCCCCTCCCACGAGAGTCAGGGGACCTGGCACAAGTGGGCTGGCGCGCCCAGGGGCTTCATGCCATTGGATACACCCCCCCCCCCCGGCCCCCCCGCGGAGACGGCACCAGAGCCCGCGCCCGCCTGCCGCGACCCTAACCAGGCTGCAGGCTGACAGACCGCGGTGGGCGGCACCGAGGAGACGGCCAGAAAACAGTCCCTGGTGGCCTCCCCGCCCCCCCCCGAGAGTCCAGCGACAACAGGGGGCGGGGAAATTCCATTTAACACGGTCCCCTGGGCCCGGGAGCCGAGGCGAGGGGCACAAAGCATCCGTTGGGGGATGGGACTCGCCGTTGAGGCGCCCCGCCCCCGCCCCCCCTCAAGCGCCGCGGACCCTGCTCCCCCGCGCCCGCTCCCTGGCCCGGCGACCCTCGCCCGCCCCCCCCCCCGAGGGCTGGACGACGACCGCCGGCGGCCGGCGTGGATTGTTGCACGTGACCGTCTCATGTGGAGCCGATCTCCCCCACAGGTGCCCCCGCATTTCGGCGCCCGATCGTGTCGACCGGCGTGCAGGGGCGCCACCCCCCTCTGATGGGGCGGCGCGGCCTGGCCCCCCGGGAGACCAGCGCGATCAGCCCCATCGACTCCCTCCCCCCTCCTCGACCTCCCCCTCGACACCCGCACACCCGCACACCCGCACACCCGCACACCCGCCCCGCCAACCGCCTCCTCCTCCTCCGGTGACAAATGATCGAGGATCTCCTCCCACGCGCCAGGGTCGCCATTTTGGCAGTCATCTGCCTGAGCGATGATGACTGGCGCCTCCAGGGGCACCTTCTTGGCCAAGCCGCCGGAACAGAAATGCCCGCAAGTGGGCTCGTCCTGACTGGCTCGCAGGTTCGCCCGGAAGAGCACGACGCCCTGTGCTTGGACGACCGGTATCACCACTGTTGCTATCCGGACGGGGTGCTTCCGCGCCTCTTCCGACTGAAGGTGTGGCACAAAGACGCCTTCCTGGAGCTGCCACTGGTCGAGATGCGCGACGGTACGCCGCCAGGTGCAAGCATATGCCTCGCCACACCTCATGATCCTCCCCGCGCTGACACATGTCCCTTCCCCTGGCTGGCCACTTGCCTATCCCCCCATCCTGGTCCCATGGCGGCACCGTGCACACGCGCGCACGCGCATGCATAAAACCCCCAGAAGAGGGCTCGCTGGCGATTGAGCTGGCACCACGGCTCCAGACAGACCCGCCGTCGGCCATCCGGCAACTGTCCTTCCTGACCGAGCGCATCTCCCTCGAGGGTGAGCCCGAGACGCTGATTGACTTGGCAACCTATTTCCCGCGTGTCCTGCAGGCGCACGGCTCGCTGGCCCGGGAGGCGGTTTTCATTTGCAAGGGACCGGTGGAGGCGGAGCTGCTTGAGGGGAGACCACCGTTGTCGCCGGTCGAATAGATCTTGGACTTTTATTTGGAAGGAGGGAGCGCGGAGAGCGTACGCGTGCCGACGACCCGCCGGAAAGCAACATGGAGAGCCACGCACAGGGGGGGGTCGATATGCAGCTGGCCCATTACAAGGAGGAGAACAAGGACAGAGGAGGGAGGGAGGGGGGGGGGGGGGGGGGGGGGGGGGGGGGGGGGGGGGGGGGGGGTGCGGGCATGCTGGAGCGCAGGTGCGCGCACATGTGCGCAAGAAAAAGGCGCGAGAGGAGGGGGGCCGGAAAAGCGCGGCCAGGGCCATGGAAAAAGCATGGCCATCAGTGCTCCTCCCTGGGGGGCTTCTCCGTGGCCGGGGTCACGGCATCCGGCAGCTCGGCCACCCAGGGGGTCTGGCCCCGGGGCCCGTACACACGCTCGTACAGAGACAGCGCACCGGCACACACCACAACCAGCCCATTGAAGAAGGCGAAGATGGCGAACGGCGCACTCGGGCGCCACACATCGTACAGATACCCGCCCAGCTTGCTGCACAGGAGGATGCCCACCGAGCCGAAGAGGCTGTAGGTCCCGGCCACGGCGCCACGGATGCCGGACGGCGCACGGCGCGTGACCAGGGCCTGTGCCGACACGATGATGCCGATCTCCCCGACGCCCAGAACACACGCAAACACCAGGGCCATGGTATCCTATCCGGGCGCGACCAGGCGAACGGCCGAGGGCACAGAGGGAGGGGCGCGGCCGGTCCGGCGTGTTAGATGCAAGCGGCAGGCCGAGAGGGGAGGCATCGACGCTGGACAAGATGCAGGGAACCCGAAAGGGAGTGGGCAAAGGAGCGAGGGGGGGGGGGGGGGGGGGGGGGCAAACACACCGTCGGGTCGGTGAGCATCGCCATGGCCGAGTAGCCGACGACAGCGATCATCGACTGGAGCAGCAGCGACAGGACCGGGTCCAGGCGGGTGGACAGCCAGCCGGCCACCAGGCTGAAAGCCAGGGCGCAGGTTTGTGCGATGCCGCTAATTTGCCCGGCCAGGGCGCTGGCTTCGCCGGGCGTCAGGCCGCTGTTCTCCGTGGCATAGTCATAAACCCACAGCGACAGGAAGGTCGTCAGGACGAGCGAGTCCCCGCGAGCAACGAGCCCGGCCAGGAACCCGAGAGCCAGGCGGGGATCCGACGCGCCGGCGCGCATCCCCTCAAGCCAAGTGTCGAAAGGCATGAAAGCGCGCAGACGGCCGAGGGTGGTCGGCGGTGGTGACGACGCCGCCGCCGCCGCCTCGCCAACGCCGGACCCAGGAGGCAGGTCATTCTCACAGTGGCACAGATCCGGCGAGGAGGGGGCCAGCGGTGAGGAGGAGGGATTTTGGAAAGAGCCCGCCTTGGGCTCGGAGATGCCATCCGAGTCGCGCTGCCGCTGGGCCTGCTGCTCCTGCTCCTGCGTCTTGCTCGGGGCCGGTGGGCAGGTGGCGGTGGCCGAGTGCCGCTGCGAAGTGATCGGCTGAAGCAGCACCAGCACGACCATGGTCAGCAGGAAGACCGACAGTGCGGTGCACAGGTACATGGCCACGCCGGCACCGTCAGTACCGCGAGCATCCTCACTCAGATCGGCGATGCGCAGAAAGACAAAGACCGCCGTCAGGGCCCCGAGGCCGGAGAAGAAGCCCAGGATGCTGCGGGGGGGGGGGGCGAACGAGAGAAAGGGAGAAAGACAAAGAGGCAGGATGGACTTTCCCCCTCCTCGCAGACACACACACACACACATGCACGCACGATTGCAAGAGAGGTCCCATGCAAACCGTCAACTTTGACGGCGTGGCATATGCCTCCCCCCGGCGGGTCCCACCTGGGCTGCATTGTCTCGTCGAGCGCTAGCTGCCTGGAGTAAAGACGCCGGCTGTTCGCATGGCAGCAGTGCGGGCGGAGAACGGGGGGGGGGGGGGGGGGGGGGGGGGGGGGGGGGGGGGGGGGGGGGGGGGGGGGGGGGGGTTACAAGGTGACTGGAGGTGAGGGGGGGGGGGGGGGGGGCGAGGGAGAAAGGCCCGAGACAAGGCAGGGGGTCAGTGGCTGCCAGGAGGAGGGATGGAGAGAGAGAGAGAGAGAGAGAGAGAAAGGAGGCAGGAGATCAAGGCAAGCAGGCGACAGGACGCACCCACTGGCCGATCCTTTGTCCTCGCGCCAGATGTAATCACTGAGGGTGCTGGTAAGGCAGGGGGCCGCGGCCGAGGCACCGAGGGCGTAGAACATGCGAACGGCCACCAGGATGCTGTAGGTCGGGGCAAAGGGGAACATGATGAAAGCGAAGGCCATCAGGGTCAGGCCCAGGACGAAGGTGATGCGACGGCCAGCCGCGTCGGAGAAGGCCCCCCACGGAGTAACCAGCAGGATGATGGCCAGCTCGCTGTAGAAGCCCAGGTTGCCGGTGTAGATGCCGATCTTCTCCTCGGGCACGTTGAGCATCGAATCCAGCAGGTATGTTTGGGCGCTGTTGACGAAGGTGAAGCACATGATGGCTGGAGGGCGTGTGAGAGCAGGAGCGGCAAGAGGGGGCGGGCAGGGGCAAGAGGGCGGGGTAGATTCCGGCTCCGGCCGGGGCCGGGATGAGCACGACACCGGGAGGAGGGCCGGGAGGGCCGGGAGGGGGGAGGGAGGGGAGACATACTGAGGAAGGAGGCCAGGTAGAAGCCGATGGCATTCGAGGAGGTCACCCCCGGGGAGAGGCGGACCCACAGGAAACGGGCCAAGCCCGGCGGCGTGGCCGGGGGTCCTGGCGCGTCGGGAGCACCATCCAGGGTGCCAGCCTCCAGGTCAAGAAGCGGCTCAGTGGCGGCGTCCTGGCCCTCATCGGCTGGGCCCAGCCGATGGTAGCTGTCATAATGCGCGCCGCTCGAGGGGGCACTCATCGCCAAGTGAGGCTTGCAGGGGGGGGAGGGGGAGGGGAGGACACACGGATCAGGCGGCGGCGGCGGCGGCGGCGGCGGCGGCGGCGGCGGCTTGGCGGGGGACCACGGGAGGCTAGGGCACAACGAGCGCCGGCATAGACGTGAAGCCGGTCACACAAGCAGAGGAGGCGGGAGGGGAGGGGGGGAGAGGAGGGGGGGGGGGGCGGGGGGAGGCGCCGGAAGGGGGGTAGCTGAGCACTCGAGCCGAGTGTCCAACAAAAGCCCGGATCCCCTTCAACAGGCGGGGAGCCGTTTGCTGTCACTCACTTGCCGCATCGCTGGGGCAGGGAGGGACGCGGGGCGCCGGGGGACGGGGGAACAGGGGGGGGGGGCGGGGCGGGGCGGGGCGACACCAGGCCGAGGGCATGCTCCCCTCAACAGCCGGGGAGGCAGATCGAGGGGAAACCCCGGCGGGCATGGCGTCTCGCGTTCGTGTCACAGGGCTGGGGAACGGAGCAGGAGCAGGAGCAGGAGCAGGGCGGTAGTGTCCGGCATGGGCCTCCACGCCTGTGGCCAGGTCGCAAACCGGGAGGAGCGATCGGCCCACCCAGGCACGCGACACGTCGGCGGGGACGCTGGCCGGCGCACATGCTGAGGGGGTGCCGGTGGTGGCGGCGGCGGCGGCGGCAGTGGGGGG
>NW_009242976.1:2117294-2118510 GCF_000388065.1 Fonticula alba
CCCCCCGCTGCCATGTTCCCCGGCGGATGAATCATCAAGATCACCGGGCGGTGGTGCCATGGTGGCGTGTGTGGCGGCGAACTTGCCAGGTTATTCGGCGCTGCCGCACCCCATGGTAGCGCGGCGCGGCCCTCTCGGCTCGGCGGGCCACTTTCGTCCCCAGCCAGGGCGACTGATGCCACTCTCACGCTGGGAGCTGGGGCGAGACCGAGAAAGGAGGCGCGCGCCGCACGGCCGGCATATGCACCCAGCCCGGCGGTCACTCATCCCCCCCTCCCCCCCCCCCCTCAACCGTCCCCAGCGCGCGCGCGGCAGAAACCGGCCCTGGTTACTCTCCCTTCCGGGTCCATGGTGGCCCCACCAGCGCACGCCGGGTTTATTAGAGCACTTAATATCTCTTCTGAACATAAAGACACCTTTAATATTTAAGAGGCCCCCCCCCCCGCCCGGGCCCTCCGAGGGCAGGGGATGCTGGCCGTCTGCTCCGCCGCGGCAGATGCCAGGGGATTCTTCAGGCACACACCGGGCCCCAGGGCGATAGCCGGCGGAAAATCGGACGGATCGCTGGGCTTCCCGCCCCATGGAGTCCGGTTCCTCTGAGGCCGCCGCCCGCCGAGGCACACAACATGTGCCCCAGGGCAGGGGGGGGGGGGGGGGGACTGCCGCAAAGACGAAGATAGAGGCGGCGCACGGGGGGGACGAGGGGCGGGACACGGGACGGGCGAACGCGATCTTCCAGCCCTCCTGCGCCGGCTCACCCTCTCCCCTGTGCGCTCCCCCCCCCCCCGGAACCGCACAGGGAGCACCCAATCAATCCTAGCGCCCAGTCTGGTGCGCGAAAGATGTGCGCGTGTTCTCGCGATTGATCCGCATGACCTGAGGATGTGCGCGTGTTCAAGAGCTGCCCATGCGGCGATTACAGATCGCGTCGCCACCCGGCCCACTGACCCGCCGAGGCGCCTCGATTTCGCCACGGGTCGCCCCCCCCCCCCCCTGCGTGTCTCTGCGAGCGTGTGCCAGCCGGCGCCCGGGCCCAGGGCCGCTGCGTGGCCCCCCCCCCCGGCCGGGCGCCCGACAAATTGACAACGGAGAGACCCGGGCTTGGCGGAGGGTGCCACCCGGCTCCGGGCCGGGGGGGGGGGTCCTTGCACACGCGCGTGCGCCCCTCTTCTTCCCAGGGCGACTGAAATGCCCGCGCTCCCCCGAGCACCCGGCC
>NW_009242976.1:2118800-2128869 GCF_000388065.1 Fonticula alba
CACACACACACACACACACACACACACACGCATATATCTGGCCAACACCCTGCGCGATCCCAGCCGGCTGCCTCCTCCCCCTCCCCTCCTTCCTGCCACTTCGCCCCCTCGCGTCGCCCCCCTGGCGCCACCCGGTCGCTTTCTCCTCCCCTCTCCCTCCCGCTCGTGTGATCCCACTGCATTTCCCCTCCCCCCCCTGAGAGCTGCATCCTCTCGGCCCCGATCTGCGCTCGCGCCCGCGCCACCATGAACGACCCGTCTGCGTTCTCCGACTGGTCTGAGCGGTCGCTCTTCTCTGCCCTCGGCTCGGGAGCGCGCTTCGACCGCTCCGCCAAGAAGGCCTTCGCCGGTGCGCGCGATGCCTCGGCCGCCAACCAGCTGAGCACCTCATCCAAGCAAACCCGTGAGAAGATCGCCTCGCAGCTGGACTTCTTCGGGACAGGGACCTCCCTCCTGCAGGGCACCACTGCCAAGGATAAGGATGCCGCCGCCGCCGAGGACGACGGCCCCGACACCGACACCGATGCCGATGAGCCGGAGGACACCGGCTCCGGCGCCGAGAGCGATGCCGAGGATGACGGTGAGGACGCGCCTGCCCAGCTGTCGCGCAAGGATCGCAAGCGTGCGCAGGTTCGCGTCAGCGACCCGGAGGCCCCGAAGCCGGTGACGTCCTTCCAAGAGTTCGCCACCCGCTACGGCATCGCCTCCTACCTGGCCAACAATCTGGAGAAGTACCACTACTCCAACCCGACCCCGATCCAGCAGCACGCGCTGCCCATCATTTCCGAGGTCCGTGCACACGCACACATGGTGTTTCCCCTTTCCCCGCGCGGTCACCTGCCCCCAGCCACTCCACCTGGATGTCGACCCACCGCCTGCTTTCTGACACATGCATCTGCATGTGCTATCTTTCCCGCTTTCACCCCCTGTCCCTCCTCTTGCGCTTGTCATGCACAGGGCCGCGAGGTCCTGGCCATCGCGCCGACCGGCTCCGGTAAGACGCTGGCCTACCTGCTGCCGATCCTCCATCTCTTGAAGGGTCCCTCCGGCGAGGGGCATCGCGCCCTCTTCATTGTCCCCACCCGGGAACTGGCTCAGCAGGTAGGCGGTCCTTCTTCCGGCGCCACATGTGTCTGCTCTTTGCCCCTTCCCGTCTTCCCCCCCCCCCCTCTAACACCCTCTGCTCCATGCACCACTGCCCATAGATTTACCGCGAGTTCAAACGCCTCAGCGAGGGTCGCAATTTCCGCGTGTGTGTCCTGACCAAGGCCTCGGCTGCCGGGTCCAAGGAGCAGCAAGTCCTCAGCAAGCGCTTTGGTATGTGTCCCATCTCCACACCCCCCCCCCCCTCCCTGGCACTGTCTTGCTTGTTGTCGATGGCAACTGACCCCTCGCCGCCCTTCCCTTCTGCTTTTTCTCCCCCCCTCCATTCCTCGCTGCTTCTCTCACCATGCCCGTCGTGTAGACATTCTCATCACCACCCCGATGCGCCTGGTCCACCTCATACAGCAGAAGGCCGTCGACCTGACCAAGCTCGAGCACCTGGTGCTTGATGAGGGTGATCGCCTGCTGGAGCTTGGCTTCTTGGAGCAGGTCGATGAGATTCTGGCCGCGTGCGGCACCGCCGCCGGGGCTGGCCCGGCTGCTGACACCGGTCGGCGGCCCCTATCCAAGTACCTCTTCTCGGCCACCCTCTCGGTGCAGATCGAATCCATGGCCCGGTCGTTCATGCGCGACCCGGTGCGCATTGTGGTCGGTGTGCGTAACACCGTGTCTCTGACGGTCGAGCAGTCGCTCATGTACGTCGGCAGCGAGGAGGGCAAGCTGCTGGCCATCCGGCAGATCATTCAAAAGGTGCGCATCCAACATCCCCCTCCTCTCCGGCTCCCGGGTGCCGTGTGTCCTAGCCCTCGCATATTGACCTCCTCCCCCTACCCCCTACCCCCTACCCCCACCATGCTCCTCATCCACAGGGCGTGCGCCCGCCGGTCCTCATCTTCGTCCAGTCGAGGGAGCGCGCCAAGCAGCTCTTCCACGAGCTGGTGTACGACGGCATCAATGTGGATGTCATTCATTCGGAGCGTACGCAGCAGCAGCGCGACCAGATCGTCGACAAATTCCGCACCGGGCAGATCTGGTTCCTGATTGCCACCGAGCTCATGGGTCGTGGTATGGATTTCAAGGGTGTCAACTTGGTGATCAACTATGACTTCCCCCAGACCACCGTTTCATATATCCACCGGGTGGGTCGTGCTGGCCGTGCTGGCCGGCCAGGCCAGGCTATCACCCTCTTCACCAACGATGACAAGCCCATGCTGCGGTCCATTGCCACGGTCATGAAGGAGTCCGGCTCCAAGGTGGAGGACTGGATGCTCACCCTGCCGCGTGTGTCCCACGGGCACAAGTCCAAGGTGGCCGCGCGGCCGATCTCCCGCTCGGACATCACCTCCTCCCATGAGACCAAGTTCGAGCGCCGCATCAAGAGCCGCAAGAGGTGCGCACTTTCTGTCCCGGCGACGGTGCCATGTCCCTGGGCGCCGCGGGGGAGCGCTGACGGTCTCCTCCGTTGCGGGCTGTCTCCCTCTCTCTCTCTCTCTCTCCCCCCCTTTCCTTGCTGACCCTCCCTTTCGCCTCTCACTTGATCTATATGTTTCTGCTTCTCCGAACACGCTTCTGCCCAGGCAAATCATCGAGCAGTCCAAGCAAAAGAAGGACCGGGCAGCCAAGCGCGCCAAGAAGGATGCCAAGAGTGGTGGGTCATCCGCGGAGACCGATGCGTCGGCAGATTCTTGAGGGCGATGCCGCCCGCGCGCCCGCACGCATGCATGTTCGCTTGTCTGCGTGCGTGCATGTGTGTGTGTGTGTGTGTGTGTCTTCCGCCCCCCTCCTTTCTAGCCGCGGGCACACGCATGCCGGTGTCTGTTTCTCCCTCCGCTCCCTCCCCCTCCCCCTCTGATGAGAATGGTGGACCTCTTTTTCATCCTCCCCCCAGTGTGCCCTGCTGGCTGTTGTGTGCTATCTCCTCCTCGCATGCCTCCCTGTGGGGTCACCGCGGGTGCACTGCTCTTTTTACCATCCCACAATAGAATCAAACATACATGCATCTCCCTCCCCCCCCCCCTTTGCGTCTTCCCCCTCTTGCTGTCCTGGGCGCGTCGTGTGTGGCGAAAAATGAGCGAAAAAAAAACAGAGAGAGAGGAAATGTCCACTTGGGCAGCATATACAAAGACAGGGACGCGCGCTATCGGTGGGGTTTCATTTGGCCGAGAAGGGAGGGGAGATGGTGCCTGTTCGCGCACATACGCACTCCCACACCCGCACGCGCGCGCGTGCGCGCGCGTACACATGAAAGTGAGCGAGGGAGAAGGCGGCAACAGTAGCCGACACATGCACTTACACACAGACATACGCACAGGCGCACACGACCCATCAGAAGCCGCGGTGACTTGATGAGGGCCGGAAGCTGCTCATGTGAGGCGTCGCGGCGTAGGTCATCTTGCTCTCGGCCACATAGGTGAAGCCGTCGAACTGGGCCTGAACGCTGCTGCTGAGGTGGTCGCCGCTTTCGACAACCGAGTCGACCGGCATCTGTCGGGCACGCGCATGGGAGGATGCAAGCGTGTCAGTGGTACAAGGAACCGATTGGCAGGGAGGAGCGAGCGAGGCCCGAAGACGCACCATGGTGGTGAACTCCTCGTCGAAATTCCGCGTGTCCGTCTGCCCGCCAACCTCCGGCCGGAAGGGCGGGGCCACCTGCCGGGCGTGGAGCTTATCCCAGCGAATGTCGGCGAAGAAGGGATGCGCGCGGATCTCGTGGGCGCCACCCGAGCCGAGGCGCGTCGATGGTGACCGGTCTAGCAGGCCGCGCAGCAGGGACTGCGCCTTTGGTGACACCTCCGGCGGAAAGACCAGAGGCGCATTCAGGATCTTTTGGTACATCTCCTCGATGTCATCGGCGAAGAAGGGAGGTAGCCCCTGTGTTCATGTACGTGGATACGCCAATGCAGCATTGTGTGTGCGTGTGCGTGTGTGTGTGTGTGTGTGTGTTCATGTGTTTTGTCGCGCGGCCCCGTGTTCCGGCATGGCAAAAGGGGGAGAAGGAAGGTGGGAAATATCCGGTCAGTCTCATTGCAGTTGTGGTCGCCTTTCTCGGACACACACACACACACATGGATATATATAAATAGATGCATATGGCTACTCCTCCTTCTGGCGAGAGGAAAGGAGGATATCGCCCAGTGCAGCGGGATTAGGAGGGGAGGGGCAAATGTGCACGCACGGTGATCATCTCGTAAAGTAGGATACCGAGGGTCCACCAGTCAACCACCTTGGTGTAGCCCTCCCCGAGGAGGAGCTCCGGGGCCTGGTTGGCATTGGTATCGAATGGGAACGAAAGGAAGGAGAAGAAGAAAGGGGGACACGCGTAGGGGGTGGGCAATGGTGGCAAAGGCAGGTGGGTTAGGTGAATGAGGCAAAGAAATGGCAGCAGATTCAATGGGGGAGCGGGAGACAGAGAGAGAGACAGAGACAGAGAGAACGAAGGAGAGGCAGGGAGTGGACACCAAAGCTCACGGATCGCGCCATCCGAGCACGCCCGGCCAAGGCAGCAAAAGGGACGCACCAGGTACTCCGGAGTCCCGCAGAAGGTGTTGGTCTTCTTGCCAGAGGTCATGTTTACCTTGCAGAGGCCGAAGTCGCAGAGGGCAATGTGCCCATTCGAGTCGAGGAGGATATTCTCGGGCTTGAGATCGCGATAGACAATGTCAAAGCCATGTAGATACTCCAGGGCCATCAATAGCTCGGCCGTGTAGAATCGGGCCCGGCGCTCATCGAAGGACCCTTCGTCCTGGAGGTGCTTAAAGAGCTCGCCACCATTGACGAAGGCCAAGACCAGGTACAACTTGTCGGGGGTCTGGAATGAAAATTTGAGGGAAACAATGAATGGATGCGTCAGCCGGGCCAGGACCCGACGTTCGGCGATCGTGTGCTCGACTTCGTCGCGGGCGACGATATTTTGCTGTGCGTCGGGCGCGGAGGGGGAGGGAGGGCAAAGGGCCAGGAAGGAAAGTCAGCGGGTGCTCCGGCATCGGCAAGCAGACAGAGCGAAGAACCGGTGGCGGCTGTGCACCTTGCGAATGATCTTCATGGCGTAGATGCGTCCGGTGTCCTTCTTGCGGACCTGCATCACCTTGCCGAAAGACCCCTTGCCGATGACTTTGAGCAGCTCGAAGTCCTCGATGGCAAGACGCTTTTTCTGCGGGAAGGGGCCCGGTTGTGGAAGAGACCAGGGAGGCGCGGGTCAGTGTGGTCCGGGGGGAGGGGGGGGAGGGGGGGCAATGGTTTGAAATGCGGCGATCCAGGGGCATGGAAAGGGGGGCACGAACCTCGGGCTTCTTGAAGGAGGTCTGGATCTCCAGCTCGCCGATCAGGTCGCCCTGCTCATTGAAAAGGGGCATCCAATCGTCGAAGGTCTTTCCCTCCACCAAATTCGGCCGGCTGCGATTGGACCCGACGAATACCTGCTCGCCGGAATCCAGGGACTTGATCCAAACCGAGAGGACAATCTCGGCATCGACGCCGGCCACATCGAAGTGCGCCCGGTGCTTGAACAGCGGGTTGGGGTAGTCGTCATTTTGCGCGGCGAGGGTCACCTCGTTCTTGTCGTACTCCAAGACCGCGATGACAACCAGGCGCCGGCAGGGAGCGCCGCCGGTTGGCGAAGCCTGGATGGTCTGGGGGTTGGGGGTGTAAAAGTGCTGACCCGTGGTCGGTGAGGAGGGAGCCGAGGAGATCAACGAGAAGGGGGGCGGGAAGCACAGGCGCTTGCCCTTGATGATGCGGATGGACAGGAGACCACCGGAATCGAGCATGTCTATGGGAGGGCACGAGTGTCGAAGGGCGGCCGAGCGGGTGGCGTCAGTGGCAGGGGGCCGGGCCGGGGTCGGGGGGGGGGGGGGGGGGCGAGGGAGGAAGAAAGAGGGCACAAGGGGGGGGGGAGGGCACCATCTTCGACGCCCTTGGGCGGGTTGTTGGCGGTGACCGCCGGCAGGGGCTCCATCTGCGGGGTCGGGAAGCTGCTGGCCCCGGGCGGGATGATGGCCGCTGGCCGGGTGGTCTCAACCGGGGGGGACCCTGGAACCGGCCCGGAGTGCAGACCCGGCGACTGTGGCGTCTCGGTGGGCAGGGACTCGGTCGAGAGCGGCGGCACAGTGGGCGATGAAGCGGCAGGAATCTGGGGGGCGGTGTGTGTGTGTGTGTGTGTGCGTGTGTGCGTGTGTGTGTGCGTGCGTGCGTGCGTGCGTGCGTGCGTGCGTGCGTGCGTGCGAGTACACGGTGGAGGCAGCACAAGTGGTCAGAGGGGAGGGCAGTCAAAAGGGCACGAGGCGACGAATGGGCAGTGCCATCCTGACGGAGGACGCACACTTCTTCCGCTTCACTGATGACCGCCATGGAAGGGCGGTCGAGGCGTCGGGAGAGGGGGACAAAGGCGTGTGAGTGCATGCGGAGGAGGAGCTTGGACATTGAGACGGGGGAGAGAAGCTGGGAAGACGGACCGCCAAACATCTTCTTCATCAATTTGGCGGCGGGGGCGGCCTAGCAGGACCGCGGCGGATGACCAGAAGAACCAGTCACCCAGAAAAGGGGCACGAACACCGGGCGGAGCGCGCGAAGGGAAAGTGGACGGGGCTGGGAAGAGGCGGCTGGGGACCGGAGAGGAGAGAGAGAGAGAGAGAGAGAGCGGGAGGGAGAGAGGGAGGGAGGGGAGGGAGTCGGAGGGGAGGTGTTGCCGGGGATGGGCGGCACCGTTTGCCTGAGTGGCTCGCCTTATGCGGAGGGCGGGGGAACAGGGGGGAACGGGGGAGGGGGGGGGGCATGGACGGGCGGAGCAGGGGGGAGGAAACAAATGGATGCATCCCCTGGGGGCGAGGGGGGGGGGCGACTCAGTCCCTGGGTCGTGGCCCACCCACGATCTGGGCCGCAGGGGCTTTCTGCCCCCCCCCCCCCCCCCCCCCCCCGTGGCCCCCCGTGGTTTGGTGCCGGGGCGGTGTTCGAGCGTGGCGGGATCCGCGGGGCCACCCCAGGAGCCTAAGATGCCGGCGATGGGTGTATTTCTCTCCCCCCCCCCTCCCCGCGGTTGGCCCTCCGGCCACGGAAGCCCGTCCTCTCCGATGGGCACCTGCGGGTATGCCCGGGACCAGGGGTGCCCCCCCCCCCCTGCGCACGAAAGCCCGCACACTTACGCACACCTGCGCATGCACACAGCCACCCACACACACACACACACACACACACACGAGGGGCGGCTCTTGGTGCCTGCCATTGCGCACGGCTCAGCAGTATATTGCCCTCTCAGGGGGGCAGGTGGCCCTGGCGGAGATGCCTGCCGCCGGCAGGGCCACCTGCCGCTGTGTGGAACACCATATCATCCTGGCGGGCTCACGGTCGACCGACGAACACTCACACGATCACAAGCCCGCACTCGCACGTCGGTGTGCCCGCGCCCGGTGGGAGATGATCGGCTGGTCTGGCGATCCGCCCCGAGGGGGGGCGAGGCCGGAGGGCTGGCAGCGCGGGGACGGACCGGCGAGGGGGCGAGGAGACACCCATCTCCATACGGAGGATGGGTAACCCCCGGGGACATATACTGCCCCGGCCTGGGACGTCGCTCGGAAGGCAGGGAGGCCCGACCGGGGGACCGAGGGACCGGGGGACCGGGGGACCGGGGGACGGGCGGGGGGGCGGGGGGGGGGGGGGGGGCTCCAGTCAGAACTTCAGTCACCCTCCACGCCCAGTTCCCTGCGCCCCCCGGTCGGGGCCAACCTATCCGGGCCCAGGCGAGCATCGGCCTATGTGGGCCGGTGCATCACCTTTCGTCCGGTTGTGCCGGCGGCCGGCGCGGCGGGAATTATGCCGAGCACGGCGACAAGGGGCCGGGAGGGGGGGGGGGGGGGGGGGGGGGGGTGACACCCCTGCGCCTGGGAAAGCTGGTCTGCCTTGCTGACAAACGCGCCGAGGTGGGGCCTCATGCGCCACGGGAGAGCACTCCCACCGGCGGCCGGGGGCCGGGGAGGGGGGGCATGCCCTCCCGGCCGGCACTCGGGGCCCACCGAACATGGACGCTAGGGACCCCAACCGCCCGGGCGGTGTCCGGCAGGCCTTTCCCTGTGGGACGCCGGGCTCTCTCTCTCTCTCTCTCTCTCTCGGCCCGGCCCGGCCCGGCCCGTCTGGTGCCCACTTTGGGCCACATCCAGGGGGCGCGGGGGGCGGGGGGCGCCGAGAGCCCTGCGGCCGCCGGATCAATTCGGCCCGGCCCCTGTACCCGAGGCCCTGGCAGAGCAGGACCACCCGGCCACTGGCCCCCCGCACCCCCCCCCGCCTTCTCCCCCCGTACCCCCTTCCCCCGGGCGCGAGCCGAGGAGAGGGTGGGGAGGGGGGAGGGGGGGGGGGGAAGAAGCGCGGGAAAGCCCAGGGCATGCGAGCGCAATGTGCCCCCGCACCCGCGCGCGCGCGCGCGCCCCTGTGAGAGCCGCCGAAACTCGCGGTGCGTTTTCCCTTCGGAGTCTGTGCGGTCCCCGCGTGCCGGGAGCCCGGCGCGGCATTCGCCAGGTGGCCAGCGAAGGCGCCGGCCCGAGCAAGCTGCCGTGTTGCAGCGCCCTGCCCGGCGCCGTCTGCCGGGCGCCCAAGGGGCATGGGAGACCTCCCAACTGATGAGGTCAGGGGTAAATGGGGTTCATTAATTTTACGGAGCGTCTGGATGCGCTCGCGCCCGGGCCTGCCGGCTCCGGGTGCCGCCCGCAGCCAGCCTGCGCCTGGCCCCCCCCCCCACCTCCCGCACCCAGGCAGCGCGCCAGACGCGGACATCTCCAGCTGGTCCTTGGCGTCATATGCCCGGACCCAAGGGAGAAGGACGACCGCCGCTCCGCGCAGGGGAGCAGGCGTGGCGAGCCACCGGCCCGGGCACGACGCCGTCTCGCCAGCAGCCACGCGCCCCCTCGGAGGCCGAATGGCCCTGGGGCCCTGCCGCCCCCCCGTTTCCCCCTTCCCTGCCACAGGCATGGGAAGCCGCTGCCCCACCACCAGCCGGGGAGGGGGGGGGGGGGGGGGGGGGGGGGGGGGGGGCCGCCGGAGTTTCGGCCGTCCCGCGGGTCAGCCAGAAGCTGCAGCATGTGCCCAGGTCCGGGGCCTAATTAAGGTACCACATGGGGGCGGTTCGAGGAGACGGTACACCCAACCCCTCCGGGCAGGCCGCCCCTCCCCAGCTACCAACCATCCGCAGGGCAGACACCCCGCCCAGGGGGAGCGGGGGGGGGGGGGGGCGGGGGACGGACAGGATCTCCCAGGCAGGAAGCCCCCCCTCCAAAAGGCCTTGTGCGCTGCGCACGCCTCGCGTGGAGGGGTGCGCAGGAACAACGAGCGGCAGGGGCGGGAAAGAAATACACGGGCGAGGTCCGGTCGCCACGCCACCTGGAAGGCAAGGGGGAGGACGCCAGCGCGCTGGCCCTTCCCGGAAATGGGGCAAAGGGGGCCCTCATCGGCGGGCGGTCCCAGTGGAAAGGGCGCGGCCGGCCCCGGGCAGGTCAAGGATGTGTCCTGGCCTCCACAACGAGAGTCACCCTGCGGACGGGCAAGGCGGACCCTTGTTTGAGGCTGGGATCTCCCGGAGGGGGGGGGGGGGCGAGCGGAGGAGGAGGTGGCGGAAAAAGGTGGCTGCGTCAACAGCCGCAGGGGCGCCGGGCGACGCGTGAAGGCCGCGGGGCGCCGGGGCAGCCCTTCGCCATGTCAGGCCTTCGACCCTCCCCCCGGAAGGACACGACTACAGGCGGGCGCGAAGTGCGTGCGCCCCCTCCCCGCCCCCTCGGGCAGGGACTTCATGGCGCAAACAACACAAGGTGAGGCGGGGTGCCATCAACCGGCCTGGGGAGAGGACCGGGGCCCAATGTCACTCCCGGGGGCGCGGGGGGGCCGGCGTGCCCATGTCCCCGGTGGTCGTCCCCCATGCCAGGATCCCGCGGTGGCCTGTCGCCGTCGATGCCCGGCCGGCGTCCAACTACCGGGCAAACATCGGCCG
>NW_009242976.1:2129067-2130925 GCF_000388065.1 Fonticula alba
GGGGGAGGAGGGAGCGATGGAACAGGACAAAAATAAGCCGCAGGGCCGAGTGCGAGGGAGGGAGGGAGGCCGGTTGCTGTACATTTGGTGGGGAGGGGGGAGAGGGGGCGCAATGTGCCGGGAAAACTTGGCGCGGCCCCACACCCGGAGAGCCACCGCACGACGGCATGAACGGCACCACAGACCAGGGGAGGGAGGAGGGAAATGGCACGGGCACCGGCAACGATGATGCGGCGCCGCGGTGACCACCCGGCCCCCATTAGTCCCACTCGCTGTCGGAGTCCTCTGCAAAAGGGGGAGAAAGCGGGGCAGGCACGGTGTCGAGTGGCGGTCAGTCGCTGGTCCGGAAACGCCCCCTCGGGCGGGCGCAAGCAGCAGCCAAGCCAGGGCCGGCGCCGCATTGCGACTGGGCAAAAGAGAGGATGCATACGCACCTGACTCGGAATCCGAGAACTCCAGGGCCATGCGGCGCAGGAGAATCGCCGCGACATCGCTGCCACCAGCACTGGTGGCGGCCGGGGCCTTCTTCTCCTCGCGCTGGACAGGCTTGAGGGCAATCTGCGGGCGATGGCAGGCGCGGGCGAGGAGGGGGGGAGGGAGAGGGAGAGGAGAGAGACAGGGGTCAGAGGGTGCAGCGAAGGCGGGAGAACATGTGCGCGCGTGTGTGTCGTCGTCGAGGGGGTCAGATGAAAAGGGAGAGAGGGGGAGAGAGGGAGGGAGGGACGAACACCACGCTGGATACCACCAAGCAGATCGTTGCGGGAATCGGCGACCGGCGGCGGGGCTGGGCGCTCCATGGCCGGGGGCGGCGCACCGAAGCCGCCAGAGGGCGGCGGCGGCGGAGGGGCGCCACCGAAACCACCCGGAGGAGGGGGGCCAGGGGGCGGCGGCGGAGGCGGGGCACCACCTGTCGGGGCAATTCGTGCAAGCAGAGTGGTCAGGACACATGCAGCGACGGAGGGGGGAGGCAGAAGGAAAGAGGGCCAGAAAGAAGGGGGGGGGAGTAGAATGAAGTGCATGAGTGGAGGGAAAGGGGGAGAAAGTACCAGCCTGTGGGAGAGGGGCGAGGCAGACAAAGGCACAGCCAGCGACAAAGGTAGCGGGGGAGAGGGAGGGGGGGGGGGCAGATCGGAGCCGCAGCCGGAACAGATCGGGGCGGCATGAACAAAGAGCGCGCGTGACGACACGTTGCGAGTTAGGGAGGGGGAGGCATAGGGGGAGGAGGGAGGGGGGGGGGGGATGGCAAACAGACGGAAGGGACATCAGAAGGCGGAAGGCGCACGGAGGGCGGTGGCGGGGGGCCGGGCGGCGGCGGCGGGGCACCAAACCCACCGGACGGGGCCGGCGGCGGAGCACCGAAGTTGCCCGGGGGCGGGGGGCCAGGCGGCGGGCCGGGCGGCGGGGCGCCCGGAGGTGGGGCACCAAACCCGCCAGCCGGCGGCGGAGGCGGAGCACCAGCCGGCGGCGGGGGAGCGGCAAAGCCGGGCGCGCTGCCACCCGGCGGGGGCGGAGGCGGGGCGAAGCTCGGCGGTGGCGGCGGGGCCCCCAGCGACGACGAGGGCGGCGGCGGGGGGGCGAAGCTCGGCGCGCTCCCGATGTCGGCCGAGGCAGACGGGGCAACGGACGAGTCGCTGGCCGAGCCGGACCGCTGGGACGGGCCGCTGGAGATGACCCGGCCTTCGGAGTCGTAACGCTTGAACTGCAGCTCCTTGACCTTGCGGGTGCGAACTTCCCCGCTCTAGGTGCGTGTGATATGGCATGTGGGGGGTGGGTGGGCATGTGTGAAGCACGGGGAGGAAGGTGAGCGGGGCGCGGAGGACATGGGCGATCACCCAGGCAAGGGAACTGCGGGCGGGGG
>NW_009242976.1:2131145-2137175 GCF_000388065.1 Fonticula alba
GAGGGAGGGAGGGAGGGAGAGAGAGAGAGAGGGAGGGAGGGAGAGAGAGAGAGAGAGAGAGAGAGAGAGAGAGAGAGAGAGAGAGAGAGAGAGGACGACGCGGAGCTGAGATCGTGAGGGCAGCGAAGTTGGGGACATACGCTCCACCTGGCAGGTGTTGGAGATGAGGTTGGCATTGATTCGAGTTGATACCGTGGAAAGCTCGCTGCTGATGTTGTCCACACGAGTGTGTAGCGAGTTCACACGATCACTTGTCTGATCGGCGAGCTGGCCAAGCTCTGAGCGGGGGCCATTCGAGAGGAGAAAAGGTGGGGCGGCCGACAGGGGGTCATGGTTGTGGTGCAAGACGGGTCAATGAGAGAGAGAGAGAGAGATGGTAGGGAATGAGATACATAAAAAGAGAGAGGGAGAGAGAGTCGGAAACGCACCAGAGAAAACGTTGACAACATACTTGGAGAGGTTGCTGAGGCGGGAGATGGCTGAAGCATCGGATGGCAGAGGCCAGGCACGTTAGCGGGGGAGGGGGGGAGCTCAACGAAATGGAGCAGGGCTGGCGTGTGCCGGCGCACGCACCATCAACAAACTGCTTGGACGCGACGGCCGCGAGCACATTCGAGGGGGGCTGAGTCTGGATGGCAGCCGCATCGAGCGTGTTCGGCGGGTTCGGCACGATGTGCTTCACCAGCGTGGTGGTGAAAGACATGGCGGAGATGGGGGGAGGAGGGGGCGAGAGGGGGAGAAACAGGAGCGGGGGTGTCTGGGCGGGCGGGGGAGGCTGCAGGGAGGCGAGGGCGGCAGAACCGGGAGGAGAAGGGGTGTGTAGCGGGATCTGTGCCGGGAGGGGGAGCTGTGCAGCCTGGTGTTTTCTTCCGGAGACAGGGGCAAAAGGGCGACCTCAGGGGGGGGGAGGTTCTCCACGAACCCAAGCCTCCAGCCGCACAGCTCAGGGTCAAGCCACCGGTTGCGGCGCTCCCCCGAGTATGAGGGGGAACCAGGGGGGAAAACAACAACAAAAACAACACGCACGCCGGTGCACCCCGCTGAGAGAGGTGCCGGGCGCCCTTTGGCTGTGCCTGCCGCCATCCCCAACATGACCCCGACCGCCCCGTGCCAGCCTGCCGTCCCCCCGCCGCCGCCGCCGCCGCCGCCGAAGCTGGCTTCTCCGCCGCCCGCCCTCGCCAGGGGTGAAGTCTCCCGGGGGGGGGGGGGGCGGGGAGGACGCCCAGCCCCGGCGCGAGAGCTTCGGACGCCAAGGGGCCCCAATCGCCGGAGAAGGAGCGGGAATGCCCCCCCCCCCCGCCGTCCTGCGAACTCCAGGGGACGCGGGGGCTGGGAGACGGGGTACTCCCGCGGCGATCGAGCTCCGCGCCCCGGTGGTGTGATGAGATCGTGTGATGTGGCAATGGCGTTTCCGAGGAGGCCCATCGCTCGCCTCACGAACACCCCCCCCCACACCCACACACCAAGGGGAACTATTCAATATCGCCCTGCCTGGGGGGCCGGGAGGGGAGCGCATTCTTGACATTCCCTCCGATTGGTTGCCGGCGCGCCTGCACGCCTCCGGGCTGCTTGTCCATTCGCAAGTGTGAGTCCGTGTGCGCCGGGGTGGGGCTTGGAGGTCCTCCTCCCGGCAGGACGCCGTGTCTGCCCGGCTGCCGGGGGAGTTCTCCCCGTCTCTCGGGCACCCCTCGCGACAACGCCCGGGAACAACGCCCCGAGACCATGCCCGCTGCTTGGCCCCGCGGAGGGAGGGGCCGGTAATGCATACGCGCCGGAAGGGAGGGGAGGGGGGGCGGGCATCCCCTGGGCAGTTGTTGTTTTCGACGGTGGCCGGGTATGTGCGGACCTAGTCTCTTGGTACCTGAGGGCCCAGGCACAAAGCCGCACCAACTAGAGTGTACGAGGGGCGGGGGGGGGGGGACACACAGAAGGGTCTGCAAATCGCTCGACATTTTTATAGCCAGATTATTGAAAGGGCAATTTCCAGGCCGAGCGCGCATCCCGCCTTTGTTGGCTCGACCACCGGGGCCGGGGCGGCTGCCCCCCCCCCCGGAGAAGTGGGAGCGGGCCTTTCCCGCTCCTTGGTCTCGGCGGCGTGTGTTGGCCAACACACACACGCACACACACACCGGGGTCAGGGCCTGCGGCTGCCAGAACATGCCCCGGGCGGGTCATCCCGGGGGAGCCCTCCCCCGCCTCGGGTGTGCCCCCCCCCCCCCCCCCCCCCCCCCCCCGGGAACCTTCATTGTTTTCGTTTCCCCCTCCTCTGTGCCCCTGCCGGCGTCTGCCTGGCCGCGAGCCGGCCGGGGGAACGCCGCCCCTCCCCCCCCCCCCGGCGGGTGCCGGAAGGAGCCAGGAGACGCCCCAAATGCGCGAGCAGGCCGAGTGGGAACATTCAACGGCGCCCATTGCGGCCGAGGTGCGTGCAAGTGTGTCTGTCTCTCTCTCTATGTATGTGTGTGTGTGCGTGTTCGTGGACGGCGAGCGCACTGCCGCTGCGCACGGGGGTCTGACCGTTTTCGCATCGCGCTCGCAGAGGGTATATGTGTGCCTGTGTGTGTATGTGCGTCTGAGGGCGCGGCACGAGAGCCGGCCGGGGAAGAGTGCACGCTGGCTGTGGTTGGTGGGGAAGGGGGCACGGCGCTTGCAGGGCCGCTGCCGGCTGTTGGTGGGGCGGGCCGGCTTCTGCCACCATTGGTCCCCTCTGCCCCCGCCGCGCGCGCAAATCGGAGCATGCCCACAGACATACGCACACACTGATGATTGGGCACCCTGGCGCCTCCCCCGCCCACCTGAGGGGCTCATCACACCTTGGTGCTTTTCCTCACCGTTCGGTTTTTTCCTCCTTCCCCCTTGTGCGCCTCGCCCCCCTGCTTCCTCCTTCTCTCCTTCTCTCGTTCTCTCCTTCTCTCGTTCTCTCCTTCTCTCGTTCTCTCGTTCTCTCCTTCTCTCCTTCTCTCCTTCTCTCCTTCTCTCGTTCTCTCGTTCTCTCCTTCTCTCCTTCTCTCTCTCTCCTTCTCTCTCTCTCTCTCTCTCCTTCTCTCTCTCTCTCTCCTTCTCTCTCTCTCTCTCTCTCTCCTTCTCTCTTTCTGTCTCTCCCTGGGGCCGGTTCCCCCCCACTGGTATATGATTCTGACTCGCTCTCCTCCTTCCTTCGCCGCGCTCAGACCTCCACCGCCACCATGATCCTCCTCGAGTACGGTAACCTTGTCCTCAAGACCATCCTGAAGGAGCACTTCGCCAACCACGACCCGTGCGTCTCCCCCTCCCCCCTCTCTCCCTCCCACGCCCCGCGCCAATGCCACCGCACCCGCTGGCTCTACGCGCCGACTCACACGCGCCCCGCCCCCCCCCTCCGCCCAGGGCCAAGCCTTCCTCCCTGTCGCACAACTTCGCCGACTTCGATGGCGTCCAGTTCAACCTGGCCACCGAGAACACCGACCGCAACGTCGTCTACCTGTCCATCTCTTGGCGCTGCTTCTCCGAGCTGGCTTCCTACAATGCCGTCTCCCACCTCGAGAAGATCTACGGCCCGCTCGTGTCCTCCCCCCGCCCGGGTTACGACTTCACCCTGGCCTTCAACATGTCCCAGCTCCCGGCCTCCGAGACCGAGCGCGGTATGTCCCCCCTCTCCCTCCCCCTCCCCTGGAACCCTCCCTTCCTGCCTCGCCTCGCCCCGCCCCGCCCCGCATGCGCGCATGTGCCCCGCTTGGCCTTGGTGATACTGACCCCCTGGCTGCCCGGCTGCGCGCTTGGACTTTGGCCGCACCTCCTTCCCCCCCCCCTCCGCCCAGACGAGCTCATCGAGAACCTGAGCCTCCTGAAGCGCCATGCTCTGGCCGTCCCCTTCGAGCGTGCCTTCGATGCCCAGCTCAAGGGCGACACCCTGCCCCTGATGCAGATCTCCTACCGTAACGGTATGCCCCCTCCCCCCTCCTGCCCCCCCCTGGCACATCTCCATTTCTGACCCTCCGTTCTCGCTCCCCTTCCCCCCTCCCCGTGTCCCTCGCCCTCCCTTCGCAGAGGAGTCCATCTGGATCAAGACCGACAAGGATCGCGTCACCGTCATCTTCTCGGTCACCTTCAAGGACCCGGCTGACATTGTCTTCGGCAAGGTCTTCCTCCAGGAGTTCGTCGACGCCCGCCGTCAGACCAACCTCCAGAACTCGCCCCAGGTCATTTTCTACCCCGAGGATGCCCCGGCCGAGCTGACCGGCGTCAAGGGCATCGTCACCGACAAGGAGAAGAAGAAGAGCATCGGCTACGTCACCTTCGTCCTGTTCCCTCGCCACTACGACGCCGTCAAGCGCCAGAACACCATCTCCCTCATCCAGACCTTCCGCGACTACCTGCACTACCACATCAAGTGCTCCAAGGCCTACATGGTGCGTGTCTTTCTCGCTGCCGCGCTCTGCCGCGCACGACGCTCTTCCGATCTCATCCAGACCTTCCGCGACTACCTGCACTACCACATCAAGTGCTCCAAGGCCTACATGGTGCGTGTCTTTCTCGCTGCCGCGCTCTGCCGCGCTCTGCCGATTGCTCTGCCCCCTGCCGGCGCGCCTGGTCCATTCTCTGTCCTCCTCTGACACCTGCCTTCTTCTCCCTGGCGCCTGGGTGTGGTGTGTGCCCCATGTCCGGCCGGCCGGCCGGCCGCGCGTCCTCTTCTCGCAGCACTCGCGCATGCGTGCCCGCGTCACTGCCTTCCTGCAGGTCCTCAACCGCGCCAAGCCCGAGGTCGTGGCCGACAAGCGCCCGGCCGCCGCTGTCGGCGGCGGTGTTCGCTCCAGATCGGAAGAGCACACGCAGCACTCGCGCATGCGTGCCCGCGTCACTGCCTTCCTGCAGGTCCTCAACCGCGCCAAGCCCGAGGTCGTGGCCGACAAGCGCCCGGCCGCCGCTGTCGGCGGCGGTGTTCGCTCCTTCCGCCAGTTCTAAATGCTGCATGCGCCTCTCCTTCCCCTCTGCTCTCTGGCCGTCGGCCGATGTCCCTCGTGGTGGGGGGAGGCGGCGACGGGGGGGCGGGGATCTCCGGTGTGCTCTGCTGCCGTGGCTTGTGCCAGTGCGTGTCCCATGCGGTGGCGTGAGGCGGCAGCACGAGGGGGGTCCGAGGCTGTGGAAGGCGCATGAGACCTCTCGCGTGCCCTTTTTTGTGCGCACGTGTGATTGTGCGCATACATGCGCCGCTCTCCCCCCCTCCCTTTCTCTCCCCCTCTCTCCTCCTCTCTCTTCTTCTCACACACGCATCGTGTCACACGCAGCGTCAGGTTGCCGCTCTTCTGGGGTGGTTCCCCTGGACGGGTCTGGGCGGAGGGGGAGGAGGCGAGAGCGTCGTGCGTGAGCAGTGTGCGCCGGAATGTGGTAGTGTCACTACTGCTGGCAGTGGCTGTTGTGCCGCGTCCGTGCGCGCGCGCCTGTCCCGCCCCCTCTCCCCTCTTCCCTCCCCTCCTGTGTCGCCTGTGTGCGCGCGCACCGGTTTGTGCCCGATAGCGCTGTCTCCCCCCTCCCCCCCATCTCGGTGTATCGGTTCGCACGCGTACCGCGCCACGCCTGCTGTCGTGTTTCCCCCCATCCCCCGCTCCTCCGCCGATGTGGTGGGGGTGTATGCCTCTTTATGTTCTTTGCCCTTTCTCCGCACTCCTCCCCCCCCCCTTCCCCCCTTTCCTTCCCCCCCCCTAATTGCAGTTCACATCCAGAAAAAATAGTCACATCCAAATGTCCACCTGCGCACTTCCCATCCATCCTCGCGTGTCCGTTGTCTGTGTCTGTGTGTTTGCCTATGCTTGCCTGGGGGTGTCCTCCGGATTTGCCTTCCTGCGCCCAATCAAGCGCCGATCGGAACGGGGGGGCCACGCCACCGAAGCGGCTTGGCAGTCGATCATGGCCCCCTGCGTGCGTGCCTTCCGGCGGGGGGGGGGGGGGGGGGGGGGGGACGGGCCGCCGCGAGCCCCGGGCGGGGGCGGCCCTGTCTCCCTTCTTCTTCCTCGCTCCCTGCCTTTCGGATGGCATTCGGGCGGGCTCACTGGGCCG
>NW_009242976.1:2137185-2138484 GCF_000388065.1 Fonticula alba
AGCCCCGGGCGGGGGCGGCCCTGTCTCCCTTCTTCTTCCTCGCTCCCTGCCTTTCGGATGGCATTCGGGCGGGCTCACTGGGCCGTGCAGAGGTGTGCCCAAGTGTTGGGGGGCCCCTGGGGCGATGTGGAGGCGATCGCGTTCTGCTTGCGGCGGGGGGGCTGGGGGGGGGGGGGGGGGCGGCGCCCCAGAAAAAACACCAGCCGGGAGGAATGGGGAAAGGCCCTCCCCCCCTCCCGGCGCGAGGCGAGGTCCAGGCACGCCTCCAGGCCAGCCCGCTTGGGGCCGGACAAAAGGCCGGAGAATCACGCACACCCGGGCTGGTCACGCCACACCCAGGGTATTTCCGGGCAAATATCCAGCCCATCACGCTGGGGGCATTCCCCGAAGACCTAAGTCAGGTCAACAGGGGGGTCGGCTGGCATTCTTCACCCCGGTTACAGAGGTGTCCCTCGCCCGCCCCCCCCCCGGGGGGGGGGGGGGACGGGGGAGGAAAGCAACAGCAGCCCTTAGGGGTGTCTGGGGCGTGTGTCCCTCCTGCCCCGCGCCCCCCGCGTCCCCTTGAGGCGGCGAGAGCGTCGGGGGTGGCTGCCCTGGGTCCGAGGAAAGCCAGCACGCGCGCGCGCATGTTTGGCCGCACGAGCGGTGTGGATGCCGGACGCGCGCCCGATGGCCTGCGCATATTCCCCCTCCCCCCCCCCCCCCCCCCCACCCCCGGGCCGGCAACCTCCGGAGGCCCGCGGGTCGTGGTATGCCCCGGCGGAATGTGCACACCGTCCGGGGCCGGCGCGCGGCCGCGCGGTCATTGTCCCCCTTTGTCCGGGCCTTGAGCGCGCTCCGGCGGTGCCCCGGCACGGCGTGCCCTTTGTCCCGGCTTCGCGCGGTGCCCGCCGTCTTGTTGCTTTGGCCGGGCCCCCGCAGGCTGAGGCTCCCGCGCCCGGGCATTTTCCCCGCGCGAGACTCTCGCTGTCTCCCGTCCGCCCGCCGCCGCCGCCGCTGGCCCGTTGATTGAAGGGCCGCCCACCAGGGTCAGACCCTTGGCGACGGCGGCCGGCCGGGGGAAAGGACAGCTGGCGTGCGCATGCCCGCCCACCCCGCCCGCGGAGGGGCTTCCCCTGTTCCGCACAGGGGCAGGTCGCCCTTCGCGCCGGGGGCCGGTGCTTGGGCCGGTCCCTAGCACGGACATCCGCCTCCCCTCGCCCGGCGTGGTGTTGGCCGTGTCACGGGCCGTGGCGACAGCGGGGCCTGTTTGTGCGCGCGCCCGGGCGCGTTTCCGGGCGCGCGGCGTCCTGGGGCGGG
>NW_009242976.1:2140564-2146412 GCF_000388065.1 Fonticula alba
CCGCCCGCCGCCCCGCCCCCCCCCCGTCGCTCGGCGGCGGGGACATACTTCAAGAGGCTGCGCATTCCGTCAGACCATGAATTGGATACACAGAATCCTGTTTACAGCTTCCGCGTATCCAGGTTCAATTTTCCAGCGTCTTCGCTACTTTTCTCTTCCCCCGCCCCCTCCCCCCTCCCCCTTTCTGATATCAACCATGGTCCGTGTCCTCCTTCCTTTGCCCTTGTCCTCCCCCCCGCCTCCTCCTTCCTTTGCCCCTGTCCTCCCTCACCCGAGGAGTATGTGTCCCTCCTCCCTTACTAACGCGCGTCCGGTCTCTCGTCCCCTCCCTCCCTCCCCTTCTCTCTCTCCCTCTCTCTCCCTCCCGGGGTGTGTGGACGCCCATGCACACAGGCTGTCACTGACGAGGGTACGCCGCCAGCGCCTTCTTCCGGACTGCGCCCATCCCCCCCCCTGCGCCACCTCTCCCTCCTCTGCCCTTCGCCCCCCCCCTCTAACATGTGTGTCTCCCCCCCCTGCTCTCCTCGTCCCACCACAGAGTCTCGCGAGGCCTTCAACCTCTACGACAAGCTCGGCGATGGTACCATCTCCGTCAAGGACCTCCCCGACCTCCTGCGCGCCGTCGGCCAGAACCCCCTCCAGCGCGAGGTCGATGAGATCTGCAAGAAGATCGACCCGTCCGGCAACAAGCGCCTGACCTTCGACGAGTACAAGGCTATCCAGAACCGCGCCGACGGCTGGAAGGCTCACGGCTCCGAGGAGGAGTTCATCCAGGGCTTCGCCGTCTTCGACCGCGATGGCAACGGCCTCATCTCCGCTGGTGAGCTCCGCTACGTCCTCACCTCCCTCGGTGAGAAGCTCTCCGACCGTGAGGTTGATGAGCTCCTCCGTGGTGTTGAGCTCAACAAGGACGGCAGCCTCAACTACGAGGGTATGTTTCTCCCTCCCCCCTTTCCCCCGCCGCAGTCTTCCTTCTCTCTCTCTCTCTCTGCCTCTCCTGTGGTGTGGCGAGAGAGAGAGGCATCCACACGCGCCCGTCCTCCTTTCCCGCCTCCCGTTCCACATACTGACGCGTGTCCCCCTCTGGCCCGCCGCCGCTGTCCTTCCCTCTCCCCCCCCCGCTTCTCGCAGAGTTCGTCCGCACCATCATCAAGGCTTAAATGCTTTGTCTCAGCGACATATCCATTTAGTTCCTTCGAATGTCTCTTGGACCCATATACACAACACCTCACAAGATACATCTCCCCCTCATACCTCCAACTTAGCGCGTTTGTGTGTGTGTGTGTGTCCGTCTGTGTCTCCCCCCCTGCCATTGGTGGGGGGTCTTCCTGTTGCGCGCGCCTCCTTCGCCATGTTCCTTTCTCTTGCTCCGCCCCGCCTCGCGGCGCGCCTACGTGGGTGTTGTTCCTGCTCGCGCACGGCCGCGCGCCATACCGAAGGGGGTGGGGCGCGGAGGAGAGGAGGTGTATCGGGTGGACCGCGGTGTGTGCTTTTTTCTGTGCCCTTTTCCGCACCCATGTCCTTGCATCCTGCACGCCCTCGGGACTCTTTCTCTCCCTTTTCTCTCCTCTCGCGCGCGAAGGGGCATGGGCTGCGCGTGGGCGTGTGTGGTGCTTCCAGAGAGGGGGGAGGAGCGCCAGGCACACGAAGGCATCCCGTCCTCTGTTCCTTTTTCATCTTCACCCCGGGTTCCAGTCTTCATCGCCACACGGGAGAGAGCGATCCCGAGTGGGCTTTGGAGAACGGTCTCCCGGCCCGGGTGGAGGCGCGCCTCGCGGAGGGGCGAGCGCACCCTGGGAAGACGCCACCAAAGGACACCAGGGTGGCGAGGGGACGGGGGCTGGGAAGGGGCGGCGGGGGGACCCCCCGTCCAGCCGTGGAAACCCATGAGTTGGCCCGGGGAGGGGCGGGACGGGGTCAAGCCATCCTCTGACCCGGGGGAGGTATGCCGGCACGGGGCGCGAAAAAATGAGATGAAAAACAAAAAACAACAACACACACCGGCGATCCTGGTGTGTGCTATGTGCTGGTGTGCGCGCGTACGAGTGCTTCCCTGTGTGTGTGTATGTGTATGTGTGTATGTGTGTGTGTGTGTGTACTACGCGCGGGGCCCGTCCGGCCCTGTCCGGCCGGTAGAGCCCCCCCCCCCCCCCCCGCAACTTGGCAGAGGGGCCGGGGGGTCTTTTGTCCAAGGAAGGAGCCCGTTGGCAATATTGGGAAGTGCCCTCCCTCAGCCCGGACCATTGTTTGATCAGTCTCCCTTTGGTCCCTCCCCCCCCCCCTGCCGTCCTTGTGTCGCCTCCCTGGCTACTCCTCCTCGTTTCCTCCCTGATCTCGCTCCGCTCGGCCGTCCCTTCTCCTCTCTCCCCCTCTCTCCCTCTCTCCCCTATCTCCCCCATCTCCCCCATCTCCCTCTCTCCCCCTCTCTTCCGGTCTCTCGGTACCTCTGCGCGCGCGCGCGCGCGACCGCCACATGGGGCTCATCCGTCCATACAAACCCTCGAAGGAGGAGCGTGCCGAGCGCTCCAAGCTCGAGGAGATCGTTGTCCACCGCTCTGCCTCCGGCAGCCAGGAGCTCAGCAATTGTTCGTCCACTCTCACCAGCCGCTCGATCTCCGTCCTGGCCCCCCTCCCACTCGTTCCCTGTCTTCGTGCTCACCCCCGCCCCCCCCCCCCCCCCCCCCCCCCCCCCCCCCCCCCCCCCCCCCCCCCCCCCCCCCCGCCGCCGGCGCAGCACTCTTCAAGGCCACTGTCGTCAATTCCATCTCGCTGGTCACGCAGATCTTCAACACGGGGATTGCCTCCAAGTACCAGATCATCTTCTGCGACTCCTTCGTCGTGGCCACCGCCCCTACATATGAGCAAATCCTCCAGGACTGGAACACCATCCAGGGGATCGACATCTTGAGCTTCCCCCCGGATCGACGCGTGTCGGCCACGCTGAATGCCCTGGCGGCCCTGCAGCAGCAGCAGGCCCGCGGGCTGCGCCTGTCCACACAGACCCCGCCTCCCGGGGCCGCGGCCTTCCCCTCGCCGCGCGCCAGCGAGTCCGGCTCCTCGGCCGAGTTGCCCATCCTGCCGGGGACGCCGCCCCCCTCGGTGCTGGCAGCCGCCAGCGCCACCTCCCGCGGCAAGCCGCCGCTGCCGGATGTGGCTGGCGATCGCGAAACCTCGCTGCTGAGTCTCTGGCGCGCGGACACCACGCCCAGCGGCCTGTCCGGCTCGCTGTCCAACCTGCACGGCGGCGGGCCCGATGCGTCCGGCGAGTCGGTAGCCCGCATGCGCTCCCACTCCCAGGGCAGCCAGGCGACCGGCGGCTCGCGCTCGGGCCTGGCCCTTGATCGGCAGCACTGCCCCAGCGATGGCGATGAGAGGGATGCCGAAATCCGGCCCCCCCTGCCGGCGGTCCCCGGCGCCTCCACCCCCACCGGGAGGAGGGTGTCCACGCCGCCGCCGGCGCCATCGCCGCCGGCGCCGCCGGTGCCGCCTCACCCGGCATCCCTGACTCCGGCCCTGTCCGATGCCTCGGGCAGTGGCTCGCCGCCGGTTGATCCTGATCCCCCTGGTGGGGATGTGCTCTCCTTGACCGACGGGCTTCCCTCCAACCCCGATCCGGAGGTGGTGTTGCCGCAGGCCGATGACGATGCGGACCTCGGCGAGCTGCACATCCCGCCGGGTTCCCCGCCGGACCTGGGCATCAGCGCCCTGTCCGGGGGGGTTGCCTGCTCGGCCTCGGGCGGGTCCAATGCCTCGAGCACCTCCATGGCTGCTGTCAGTTCGGCGCCGCGCGTGCTACCGGCCCCGGCCCCGGCCCCGGCCCCGAGCACGCAATCGCCCTCGCCCTCGCCCTCTGGTCTCCCTCCCGCCGGCGCCGCATCGCACCCGGCGCCGGCTGCAGCCACTGGCGATGCCTCCTCCCCTTCAGATCTCACCACAGTCGACCCTCCGCCGTCCCTGTCGTCATTGCCCTTGCCGGCATCCGGCCCTCGGCGGCCTGCACTGGCCGGTTCAGCTGCTCGGCCAGGCCCCGCGACGCCGCCAGCCCGGCCACATTCCATGCCCCCCTCGCGGCTGGCCCATCCGGCCGGTGATGACTTCCTCTCCCTCATCAACCCGCTGGCTCTGCCTGTGTTCTACTCGTCGGGCCCTCCGGCGCTGGCTTCCCCACCGGGCTCGCCATCCCTCCCCGGCGGGCCCCCTGCCGGCCTGTCTCCTCCGGGCACCGCCCCTGCCACCGCCACCACCGCCACCAGTGCCTCGGCCGCTGCCACGTCTGATGCCGCCACCGCCGCCGGTGCGGCCACTGGTGCGGCCAACGCCGCCGATCATGCTACTACCTCCACCAGTCATGCTGCCGGCGCCGGCGCCGGCGCCGCCACCGATGCCGGCGCCACCGCCGCCGAGTCCACCCCCTCCGGGTCGCCAAAGCTTTCGGTCTGGCAATGGGCATCGGTGCTGGTGACGCGGCCGAACTTGCTCTTCACCCCGGGCGGCCTGGCCGCCGTGCCGGAGCTACTGGCCGGCCGCCCCCCGGAATCCGGCCCGGTCGAACAGGCCGCCGAGCACAGCACCCCCACGTCGCAGGCCGGCTCGCGCGCGGCCTCGCGCCCGGCCTCCCGGTCGCCGAGTTTCCTCTTCCTGTCTCCCTCGCAGCAGCAACTTCGCATGGGCGCCGGGTCGGCCGATGGCTTTGAACTGGCGTCGCTGGACGCGAGCGCCACCGGCGGAGCGGCCAACCCCGAGGATGGCCCCCTGGCGCCCCTGTCCCCCATGCTCGGCGCCGGGGACGCGCTGCGGCGCTCTCGGCGGGGGTCCGCCGCCAGCGGGCTGGACGCCCTTTCGTCGGATCCTCTGGCCGGCACCGGTCGTCCGGCTGGGGGATCTCACACTTCCCTGGTGGCGGACAATCTGCCCATGTCACAGGTGCGTGCCCCCTCGCGGGGCTCGGTCCTCTCGGCCCGGAGGTTGCCATTTTCGCGGTCTTCCTTTGCCCTGCCCACTGACTCTCTCTCTCTCTCTCCCCCCCCCCCTCACCCCACTCCAAGGCTCGCCTCATGCGGCCCGAGGAGGTCGAGGCAGCCGTCGGGGACGTCCTCCAGCGCATGGGGTTCCACTTCGCCGATTCGCGGCTGCTTCTCCTGTCGCAAGCGCTGGACACGCTGATTGTCCTGCTGGCCACCGTGTCTCTTGTGCTGGCGCTGCTCGTGTCCGCCTCCATGTGAGCGGCGACCCGGGCGACGGGCCCAATAAAGCCACCCTTCCTCCTTCTCCGCCTCCTTCCCCGCGCGGCTCCCTGTCTTTTTGGGTGATCGGCGAGCTTGGCGCCGAAGCCCTGCCCACATGATCATCGCGGCTGTAGCGCTACGCGTGACGACCTCGATCGCGAGGCGGCTTCTCCGCGCATGCGCTGGCAGTTGGTCGCCCGCGCCCGGGCCCCGGGCATGGGGCGATGCGGGCGCCGTCCGGCCGGCGGGCCGCCCCCCCCCCCCGGGCCACCAACGGGCATCTTGCCGCCCTTTGTCGCTGTGGCCCTCTCGCTCTTTCGGCCCTTCTCCCTCTCTGGACCCGGGTGCGCTGGATGCTGTTCGCTCGCGTCCGTTGAACACCGGCCCCTTGTTGGGAGTGAGGCTTTTCCCGCCTACGCCGATTGTTTGGCCGCCACCGCCGCCGCCGCCGCCGCCCTAGCGCCTGCGGAGGGGCCGTTTTTTCGTTTCTCCTCCCCCGAGCCGGGATGGGAGCAGGGGCCTTGGGGCTGCCGGCGGGCGTGGCGGAGTCCGTGATGATTTTCGGCCACAGCTGCACTGGCGGCCCTCGACCAGGGGGTCATCAGACTCTCCTCCCCCCCCCC
>NW_009242976.1:2146787-2149262 GCF_000388065.1 Fonticula alba
CCCCCCCCCCTCCCGGTGTCCATCGCATGCGGGAGCAGCCAAGCGGGTCATTTTGCCCACCTTCCCGCGGAGCCAATCCCTGGGCGCTGAGCCGGCACCGGTGGCCGGCACCCCTCGCGTGTTGGCGGCAGCCGATGCCGCGCATGCGCCGGCCGAGGACATGCCCCCCCGGCAGTCGCCCTTCCGTGCCCCGGCCACCGGCTCGAGCAGCGCTTTCCGCTCGTCGCTTGATCTGTCGGACGCGCCGGTCGTGGACAGGCCTGCCGATGGGTCGCCGTCGGTCCCTCCTCCGAAGCAGCCGGCTGCCCCTGTCACTCTCGCGGGTGCCCCGGCGCACCAGGACCTGGTCAGCCAGCTCCAAAGTGCCGAGGCTCGCTACTCGGCCCTGCTGGTGTCCTCCGAAGAAACCATCGCCCGGCTGCAGGAGCGCGATCGCCGATCTACCGAGGAGATCCGCCGCTTGGAGGTGCAGATGGCCAACCAGGCCTCGGCCGAGGCCCGGCGGCTCGGTGAGGAGATCGCCAAGAAGAATAAGGCCCTCAAGGAGTGCGTTCGCAAGTGTTCTTCCCCCCCCCACCCCGGTGCCTCGGGCGCCGGGCCACTTCCAGTGCTGACGTTTGTGGTGCGCCTTTTCCATGGCCACAGCCAGGCCGACTCGATCGATCTCCTGGAGCAGGCCAATCGCACGGCCGCCAGCCAGCTGGCCCTGCTCCAGGCCGAGCATGAGCAGGTCCAGCGCAAGCTGGAGGACACCAGCCAGGCCTTGTCATCGGCCCTGCTGCGCGTGGAGCTGGACCCGTACCAGCTGTGCATCTCGTCCTACGGCAGCAGCCAGGGGCTCTCGCAAACGGATCTTGCCTGGGCCGAGCGGCACCAGCTCCATCCGCCGGCGTCGGAAACGGCCGCCGGCTCCTGTCGGGCATCGTCCTCCCTCCTGCCCGGCGGGGGGCCCGGATCGTGCGCTTCGGTGATCGGCGCCCTGGAGCACGAGCTCCGGGCTCGCGATATGTCCCTTTCGGAGCAGTCTCTGCGTCTGTCGGAGGCGCATCTGGCTCTGGGCTGGGCATCTCCGCCCGCCGGCGGGCCGGGGGAGGAGATGCTGGAGCTGGCGCTCGAGCAGGTGTCCCAGCTGGAGGCACGCGTTGATGCGTCCGAGCGACAGGTGGCCACCCAGTACCAGGCTCTGGTGGAGCTGATGGCCATGCATGGCCAAGTTCGCCGGGTGCTGGAGAGGGAGGCCTTCGCCGGTGATTCGGGCCCCGGGCCATGGCATGAGCTGCTGTCCGTGGCCACGCTGCTGGTCCGACGGTCGGACAAGCTTTTCGCCCTGCTGGCGGAGGTGGAGGCCGCGCGCGGCTGCCCAGCCCAGCGGGACTCGGCGATGGCCGACGGCGAGCCACCCGTCGAGTCTCCTCCGGGGCAGGAGGAGGCCCGCACTTCGAGCCGAGCCGATGTCCTGGCCTTGGAGAATCGCTCTCTGCGGAACCAGCTTTCTGACCATCATCTCGGATTGGGGATCCTGGAGGGGCAATTGCTCGAGGCCGAGCGGCGGAAGGACGAGCTTGCCAGCGAGCTGAGGCGCTCGGAGGGCCTTCGTGTCGAGTTTGCCGGCAAGCTGGAGGATGTGCAGCAGCAGCATGCCGCCCTGACGGAGGAGCTTCACCGGGTCAAGGAGCAGCATTCACAGGCGCAGCAGCATCAGCAGGAGCAGCATGCCCAGATGGCGAAGCAGCTCGAGCAATCGGAGCTGCAGTGCTCGGGACTGATGTCGCGGCTTGACACGTCGGCGCAAGGCGAAGCGGATTTGGCCGGGCGGGTCGGCCAGCTTGAGGCCGAATGTGCCGCTTTGCAGCGGCAGCGCCAGAGCCTGGACCAAGATCTTCAGCATGCCGAGGGGAGGTACCAGGCTCTCGCGCGGGAGCATGATGATCTTGTCGCGCGGCATGGCGCCCTCGCCGATCAGTATGCGGCCCTGGTCAGCCAACATGACGAGCTCACCCAGACACATACGGAGCTCACCCAGACACACGAGGAGCTCACCCAGACACACGAGGAGCTCAGCAAGGCACACGCGGAGCTCAGCAAGGCACACGAGGAGCTCAGCAAGACACACGAGGAGCTCAGCAAGACACACGCGGAGCTCACTGAGCGCCATGCCAACCTGTTCCAACAGCATGCGGCGCAGGCCGAGCAGCACACCAGCCTCGCCAGCCAGCATGAGAGCCTCTCCAGCCAGCACGGGAGCCTTGTCAGCCAGCATGCGAGCCTCTCCGATCAGCATGCGGCGCTCCTTGAGCAGCACCAGGCCCTGGTCCAGGAACACCAGCAGGCCGATGCGCTAATTGGCCAGCTCAAGCAGCAGCAGCAGCACCTGCTCGACTCGCTTCCCGAGGTGATGACCTTCCTGGCGCACATGGAAACCACCGTGGCCGACCTTCGGGGGCACTTGCCAGCTGCGGCGGCGGCGGCGGCGGC
>NW_009242976.1:2149272-2149723 GCF_000388065.1 Fonticula alba
TCTCTCTCCCCTCCCCCCCCCCCCCCCCCCCCCCCCATGCGCCTCGCCGTCTCTCCACCCCCTTCACTTCGCTCCCACATCTCTGCGGCCCATCCTTCTGTGCCCCCTTTCCTCTGCCCTCGCCAATCGCGCACGTGGATGCACCTGCACGATGTCTAGCCATTGGGCCGGGTCGCGGACATTTCAGTCCAGCCTGGACGATGAGGCGGCCGACCCGTCGGCTGGCTCGCTGCGCCAGCCCTTTTCGGCCCTGTTGTTGAATGCCGGCGGGGCGTCTTCCCGATCGGCGTCGGATGCCGCCTCTCGGGAGCAGCATGCCGGTACGCGGCGGCCCCCGGCCCGCATGGCGTTTGCCCTTCCGGCTGCTGGCCTCCCACGAGTGCCATGGGTCACACGCGCGCACACACACACACACGCACACAAGGGGGGACTAACCATCGACCGCCACCCA
>NW_009242976.1:2154048-2156615 GCF_000388065.1 Fonticula alba
TCGCTTCCCGAGGTGATGACCTTCCTGGCGCACATGGAAACCACCGTGGCCGACCTTCGGGGGCACTTGCCAGCTGCGGCGGCGGCGGCGGCGGCCGAGGAGGATGCGGCTCGAGCACGGGCGGCCCTCGACCGAGCGGATCGCCAGCTCCGTGCCCTGGCCCGGCGACTAGACCAGCTTACCGCCGCCGAGTTGGCGGCCATGGACCTGGTGGAGGCCCTGCACCAGGAGTCTGACAGCCTGTTCAAGCGCCTGGCCAAGGCCGAGGCGGGGCTGGGCGCGGCGCGGGCCGAGCATGCCAGCGAGGTGGCCCTGCTCCGGGGCGTGTACACCGAGCAGGTGAACAGTGCGCAGGACTTGGCCACCGGGCGGGCCAAGCAGCTGGCCGCCCTGGAGGAGCGCATCGCCGAGCTGGAGCAGAGCTTCCGCCAATGCCAGGCGGAGCTCGGCCGTGAGGCGGCCTTGCGGGCCTCCAGCCAGGCGGAGCTCCAGGCCACGCGAGACGAGGCGGCCGGTCTCGCGGCGGCTGCCTGTGCGGCGGCGAACTCGCGGGCCGCCGCGGCCGAGGCAGCCCTCCAGGCACACCAGGCACAGGCGGATGCCATGCGTGCCAGTGGTGACCGCGCCCTGGCGGACCTCCGCCGGGAGCTGGCCGCGGAGCGCGAGCACCGTACCCGGCTCGAGGAGCGAGCCGCCGCCCTCGGGCGATCGGCGTCCGTTCCACACGCCGCCGGGGCGGGCGGATCCGCCGGGCCGCCTGCGGGGCCCACCGGCTCTGTGCCGGATCTGGCCGCGCGCTTTGCCACCTCCGAAGACCAGAACCGCAAGCTGCGCCTGTTGATCGTGTCCCTGCGCAAGGAAATGTCCCGGACCCAGGCGGAGCTTCATCGGCTGCAGGGCGCCGGGGCGCCGGATGGCCCGGCCGACCGGCAGCTCAAGCGCCCGCTGGGTACCGACCACCTGGAGGCCGCCGGCGTCGATCGGCCAAGCCTCCCGCCCGCCCTGCGCCGGGATGCCTCCCTGCCGGCCTCCGATCCCGGGGGCGCTCCTCCCTGAGTCGCACCATCCCCCCCCCCCCCCTTCCCGGAGAATATACCTTGTCCTTGCGCCCCTCTCTTCGTCGCCGGGTTTTGTTGCGTGGCGCTCCCCCCGGCCCTTCCGCTGTCCCGGGTGTAGGGGGGGGGGGGGGGGGGAGCGTTTGCGCGCGGTCAAAGTTTGTTTGTTTTTTTCTCCGCCCTCCGCACGATGGCCGGCCCTTTTTCCCCGGGCTCTGTGCCGCGGCATCTTGTGCCTTGCTCGTGCGGACCTCCTCGACGGGTGTGCCCCCCGGCAGGTCGCGGCCGATCGTGGCCGAGGCCGGCGGCCACGGCCCGTGGGCACTAAGGTCCCAACGGAATTGCGTTTCACATGCCTGAGTAAGTGATGGTTGAAGCCGGGGGGGGGGGCGTCTGCCAGGAAGCAGCTCGACGCCGTCCGGGTTCCGGCCGCCGGGAGGGGGGCGAGTCGGCGCGCGCGCGCGGGGCCAGGACCGCTCCCTCGTCCTAGACCGGCGAACCTGCCCGGGAGGAGGGCCCCGGATCGCCTGCCCCCGAGTTGGCCCGCAGCTGCCCGCTGAGCGGGGCCTATTTGGGCCGGCACCGCGCGCGCCCTGGGCCGGCTCGAGGCCCGACCACCGCGAGAAAGTGCTTTTGCCCCGTCTTGCTCCTCCCTCCTCCTTGCCAGTCACAATGAAGATATACACCCGCCGCGGCGATTCTGGTATGTGCCCGAATTCCTGCCTCTCTCTCTCTCTCTCCCCTCCCCCCCCCCCCCCCCCCCCCCTTGTCCAATAGAATGGTCTCCGAGGCTTCTGGCTGCCGCTGCTGCCGGCCTGTGCTGCCGGCCTGTTTGTTTTTGTTTGCTGCCCGCCCCTCCCGGTCCCTCTACTCCGTGTGCTGCCACACGGGCCCACATGCATCGGTGATTGTGTGCCCACGCGTGCCAGGATATGGGGGGCATCCACTGGGAGTCTATCGGCGTACATGCGCACATGCACACACATGCACACACATACATGTGTGTGCATGTGTGCACCTGTCAGAGCCCCATCTGACGGAGATGCGTACAAAGGTGTGTGTTGAAGTGCTGCCGGAGGTCGGCCGCGAACGACACCGCGCATGCCTTGACCGACTCCTCATCCGAGCTGCTGGCGCCTGCTTGGCCCAGCGAAGCGGCCATCAGGTCCGGCTGGAACCGGCTCAGGTGCATGGCGGTTCTGGCCAGGAGAGCGCCCAACTGCCTCTGCGAGTGGCGAACGCGCGGCTCGTTGGCCGGCGGGCCAGACCAGGCATGGCGGGCAGCAGTGTCCCGGCTGGCGGCATTGGCGGCCGTCATTGCTGGCTGTTCCAAGCGATTTCCCCGAAGGAGTCGCCTCAGATCCGCCGGCCGAAGGAGTTGCCGCATGCCGGCCGCCGGGGTGAGGAAGACCAAATGCACAAACGCCTCGAAGCCGAGCCTGTCGAGAGGGGATGGGCGCATGCGCATGCGCATGTGTGTGTGTGTGTGAGATGGGCTTGAGCTTCCCCCCC
>NW_009242976.1:2156625-2158958 GCF_000388065.1 Fonticula alba
CCCCCCCCCCCCCCCCCCCCCCCCCCCCCCCCCCCCCCCCCCCCCCTCGGCCACTCACCTCGTTGCCCGTCTCCCCTGCCATGTGCAGGGACCTCGAGCCTCTACAATGGGACTCGCGTGTCCAAGTCCGACCCCGTCTTCCTGACCATGGGCCATGTTGACACGTTGAACTCCAGCATCGGGTGCGTATTGTGACGGTGCCGCTCGCGCGCACGCCGCCTGGCCTGCCACCTGCTCGACTTGCACCCTGCTGCCAGGCGCTCCTGTCCGGACTGACTCTCCTGCTTCGGGATGTGACGCAGCGTTGCGATTCAGTTCCTCACCAGCCACAAGGACAAGAAGATGATCGCCGACCACCTGGTGTTGGTACGCCTCGCGGCCCGCCGCTGCCGCTCTCGCCGTTGCTCCTGCCGCCGCGCCTGCCCACATGCTGACCGCGCCTCCGCGCCGCACCCATAGGTCCAGAATTGGCTGTTCGACCTCGGGGCCCACATCGCCACCCCGCGGACCAGCTCCAACCCCACAAAGATCAGTGCGTGCCGGGCTCCCGATGTGCCCCTCCTGTCCCCTCGCTGCTCACCGTCCCCGAGCCGGGCATTTTCCTGACCCCCCCCCCCCCCCCCCCCCCCCCCCCTTGCTGCCCCGGGGCACCCCCAGACGCCACCCAGTTCGACGATGATGGCATGCTGGCCACCCAGCTCGAGGAGTGGATCGACGACATCAGCGCCCGGCTTCCGCCGCTGAAGAACTTCATCCTCCCCTCCGGCGGCTACGCCTCGTCCCATCTCCACATGGCCCGGTCGTACTGCCGCATGGTCGAGCCCCACCTTGTGACGCTGGTGGTCGACCGCCAGGACTGCCATCCCTCCAGCCTGGCTTTCATCAATCGGTGCGCCCCCGTCGCGACCGGCCGGCCCTTTCGGCTGCACCCCGCGCCATCCGCTGACCGTCCTCCCTTCTCCCCCGCCCGCGCCCCCCCTCCTGGGGGTTGCCCTGCTGCTCGGGCCACAGGCTGTCGGACTATTTGTTCGTTGCCGCGCGTCTTGCCTCGCAGGCGGATGCCGTGCCGACGGCCACCTACCAAAAGCGTCTGCTGACCGGGGCCGCGGTCCAGCGCCGGCGGACCACCACCTCCGCCCCGGCAGGAGGTCTGCGCTTTTTGATGCTGCTCCTGCTGGCTTTCTGTGTGGCCACCTTCGTGCTGGGGGCGGTTCTCCTGACCACGGTTTTGACGGTGGCTCCGCGGGACATGCAGGTGGATATCATCGCCGGGACCATGACGCACCCGATCTTCCTGTATCGGCTGCTGTCGCTGGCGGCCGGCGCGGCCGTGGCCAACCTCCCCCGGGTCCTCGGCCCGCTGGCTGCCATGCACCATGGTGCCATGCAGCTGGCAGGTGATCTGGTGGCTCGCGGCCCGGCCGACGCGGTGAGTCGCCTTCGTGAGCAGGCGGCCACCCTGCCGGCCCATGGGGCGGCGCTGGCCCGGTGGTCGGCGGCCGAGACGGCGGCCGTGGCGGCGCACGCGCGCGCCACCCTCCCCAGCCTTCTGGGGTCCACCTTTGCCGAGGCCTACACCCAGTCGTACCAGCTGGCCGAGAAGGCCATCCTCCCGAGCCTGGACTCCGGGAAGCAGTGGTCCGTCGCGACGGCGGCCCACTTCGCCCCGGCGGTGGTCGTGCGCCTGGAGCAGGCTCGCGACCAGTACCTGGCTCCGGCGCTGGCTCAGGCGGGTCGACTGGTCGGCGAGGCTGATCGCCAGGTTCCGCAGGTCCGCCGGGCCTTCATGGCGTCCGTTGACTTCCTCAACGACCGGATTGGCCATCTGATCCAGCCTCCCGGCGGCACGGGGTCCAAGTGCGGCACGGCCAAGCCCCTGCGCCACCTGACCCCCTTCGGCAACTGATGGCCGCCATGCCCACCGGTGGCGGTGGCGGTGGCGGTGGCGGTGGCGGTGGTGCCTGACGCCCGCGGGACTTGGTCCGGGGTCGATGAGTCACACGTTCCGGGCTTCCCGCATGTCCCCCCCCCCCCCCCCCCTCGGGGGACTGCCCTCGCCGGAGAGCCCGATCCAGAGCCCGGGCGCTCTGGGCTCGCCACGAGGCGTTACGACAATTGTGCGCCAAGAAGGAGGACTATTCGGGGCGGGCGAATGACTAGACCGACAATTGGCGCGGAGGGCCGTCTGGTCCAGGAGGAGCGCCGCTACTTCAAGCAGCAGGAGATCACCCGGCCAGCCTCCCTGCCTCAGGATGCCGTCGTGCCGGAGGCCACCCGGTTGGCGGCCACCAACCACTATCTGGCCCCCTCTGGCTCGTCCTAAGCTGGTGCCG
>NW_009242976.1:2159132-2166967 GCF_000388065.1 Fonticula alba
TCAGCGATGGCAGTCTAGCGGTCGGGAGAAGGGGGGCGTGCGCACCAGATGACCAACGTCCGGTGGAGGCCGGCCCGGCGTGCGAGGGTCTGCTCGGCCGTCAGAGGGGAGGACGGTTCGTGGGCCGGGATTTCGCCGAGGATCTCCGAGGAAAAGACATGGAGCGCGTCGTAAATAAGTGCTGCCGGGGGCGGGCCTGTCAGTCGGAGCGTGGAGCCCCCCTTCTTCAAGGAGGGAGCAAGAGGAGCATTGGCCGAGGGAGCATCGGCCGGGGGGGGGGGGGGGGGACCAGCGCACAGGAGAGCAAAGACACCGAGGGCATGTGGAAGCCCTGGACCAGGGCCAACTCGGCCAGAAGGGACACGGCACACCGGTAGAAGCCCAGGTAGAGCATCTCAAAGAGGTTGAGCATCAGCCCGAAGGAGGGAAGCGGCGAGCTGGCAAAGGCCCCAGTGGCCAGGCAGGTGCGCTGTTGCGTGACCGCCTGCGTTGTGAACATCGGCACTATCTTGAGGCGCGGGCGGAGGAAGCGTTTGAAGAGATTCAGGAAGATTGACCGCAATGGCGGCGTCGAGCCGGCCAAACGGCGCGGCAAAGTCAGGTAGTGGCTGGCGGCTAAGGGGCGGCGGTCAGAGGGGGGAACGAGAGAGGAATTTCACCCCGTGCTGTCTCCCCGCGAAAGGAGCAGGAGCTTGGGGGGGGGGGGGGGGCAGCCGGGGGGTATTGCGGGTCCGCTTCCGAGCGTACCATTATCCGCCTGCTTGCGGTAGCTCACCCGGACGGACAAATCCGTCAAGTCCAGGCTCAGCCCGCACCACAGGAAGGCTGAGGCAGAGGGGGAGAGGACGGCACCCAGGCAGCCGGAGATACAAGAGAGAAAGTCAGACACACAGCAGAGCAAAAGCGAGGGGGGGGGGGGGGAGGGGGCCTGTGCAGCGCGGGCCTCGTCCCAAACCAAGAAGACACACCGGTTGGCGAGCACACGGGGATGGCGGGCTGTGTCACGAAGCTCGGACTGAAGGACATCTGCGACTTGCTCACGCTGATCTGGAGGTTGTACTTGGCAAAAACACCATCTGCCAGGCGGCGGTACAGCTCCTCGGCTTTGTTGCGGTCGGAGGTGATGAACATCACATCGTCCACATAGCACAGCAGTTGCTGCGAATGTATGCATATTTGTAGGCATGTGTGTGTGTGTGTAGCGCACGTGCGCACGGTTGCAGCATTAGGCACGCAGGCGTCAGCGATGGCAGTCTAGCGGTCGGGAGAAGGGGGGGGGGCAAGAGTACGCACGGAGTCCGAGCTGCCCAGCAGGTCGCCCAATTCCGCCTGCAGAGCATGGCCGACGTATGCGCGACAGACCAGGGTTCCGATGGTCGACCCTTGGGAAATGCCCCGCTGTTGGAGGTAGTACTTGCGATCGAACTGTCCGGCCGGTGGGACCGCAGAGAAGGACAGAAAGCCCGCCAACCGCGTATACGTACACACACACACACACATGCACACATGCGCGTGTACACACGTATCGATGTGTCAGAAAAGCACACACACACACACACGCGCAAGTGATTGTCTGAAAAGTACGGCCCGTGGGAGGTATGTCCCACCATCGACCGTGTGGCCAAACGCACCCTGATGACATTGCGCTTGACATGGTCGGCGAGGTCCTGCAGCAGCGAGGCCTTGGTGGCCACCCAAGACCAGGATATGTCCGTGTGGATGCCCTGCTGCACGGGAAGCAGTTGCTCCGGACTGGCCGCATCCGCCGACAGGCGAGCCTGGCGCCCACGGACGCCTTGGGCATTGGTACACCGGAAGCACACGGACCCGAGGGCCTCGGAGAAGGCCCGGCCGAGAACCACATCCGCCAGGATGGGGGGCCGGTCAAGCCCCGTTGCCAGGGAGGTGCGCTTGCGGTTGAGGGACCTGCTCTGGGTCGTTCCCGACCGCTCCGGGGACAGCGTGTAGATTTTCATCAGCGAGTAGCGCTCCGACAGAAGGACCTGATCGCGGATGATGCGGATGATCCGATCGGAGTCGAAGGAATCGTATGCGGCGCTGATGTCGAAGGAAATGGCGAACAGCCGCGGCAGTGTGCCACCCGGAGCTACCGAGCGCGCGAGGGCAGGGCCCGGCACATGAGGCCGGCACACCGGGCACACAGAGAGCAGCGAGTCAGCAGAGGGCACAGTCGGGCCGAGGGGAGTGGCGCCGGTGTGGGTACATGCATGCATGCGTTTTGCGTATGTATGTGTGTGTATGTATGTGTATGTATGTGTGCGCATGCGCATGCGTGTGTGCGTGTGTGTGTATGGCCATCGGGAATGTGCGCCTGCGCAGGTCACGTACCAGCCGTGCCCGGTGTGGAAAAGTGCTGCTTGAGTACCGGGATGAGTCGGTAGAGGTTCTGCATCCCGAGGAGGGTCCCGCGGAAGATGTCCCCCGGCACGGAGCGGCATTGTGTGCATAGCTGCCGGAGGTAGGCGGCATCGCGCGACACGAAGAACTCCGACCGCCGGCGCGACTCGTACGTCAGCACAGCAAACAGGGCTTCCAGGCGCGATCGAACGCTTTTCGCCCCATCCGACTTCACTGAGGACTTGTTGTGAGGGGGGGGGGGGAGGGGCAGCAGCCGGGACGTGTGGTCAGCACAAAAGCAGGCCCACCCAACCCACGTCCAAGGGGTCAAGCGGCAGGGAGTTCCGCAGGGGGACAGGAGGAGACCGGCGAGCAGGCCGGCACGGCGAGCATGCGAGCAGTGTCCCGCCCCCTCCCTCGGACGGACGGACGTACGGGCGAGTATTTTTGCCGGCCCATGTTCAAGATTGGACGCAGGCCGCCATGCGAGCTGCCCGGCATTTTCTTCGGCAAAAAGCGAAGGTGCGAGAAACCGACCTTGGTGGAGGCGATAATGCTCATGGCCTGGGCCTGCGAGAGTGCGTCAGTCAAGCGAACCGCCAGCAGGCTGGGCAGGCAAGGGGGAGAAGAGGGGGGTGGGGGCGGGCGAGAGAGAGAGAGAGAGAGCAAAGTACAGGGAGGCAGGCAAACGGCGCGAGGCAAAGAAACCGCCAGGCAAACAAATGAACAAACAAGCAGGCCCCCGCCCCATGCCGATCCGGACCTTGGAGATGGGTGAGTAATTGCCCGAGCGGATCAGCTTCTGGAAGGCCACCCGCGAGGCGGCCGCCCAAATGTCCCGGCGGATGTATACCAGGCACCTGCGGCCGGCCCCATTGTCCGTGATGTAGAAGGACTGCCGCAGTAGCGGCACCACGAAGAAGCCGAGCAGCCAGTGGGAAAATGCGCTCGCGGCGCCGAGAGCTCGCCGGCCCCCCTGGTCGGGGAAGGGCCCTGGCGGGGGGCGTTGTATTCCATTGGTGCCCATCGTCAGAAGTGTCCTCCAGGTGGCATTCGGCCAAAAGATGTCCCTTGTCTGGAGGGATGTCAGTCAGGAGGCGGCGGCGGCGGCGGGAGCGGCAAGCCAAAGGGGGAGTCTCCAAAAGAGGGCACGCCCCCCCCCCCCACCCTCAGGCCGCCACTTCCACGGGCAGCGGCGAGACACAGTGGCGGACCTTGAAGAGCGTCTGGAAGTCCACCTGCGTGAGGTGCTCATACCGGCGAAGGCGCACCAGCCGGATGACCACTGGGCCCGGGGATCCCAGGCAAGGGAGGGAGGCGGACAGATGCGCGCCCGTGGCACCCGGCAAAAGAGGGGAAAGGAGGAAAAAAAAAAGAAGAAGAAAGGACACCGTCAGTCACCGGTGGCCCCCATGGCCGCCACATGGTCACATCCCAGCAGAAGCAGAGGCCCCAAGGCAGCACGCACACATTCGCAGGGACAGCCAATTGCGAAAGCGCGGGTCGGCCGCCTGCTCGGGCGTGGGCGGGTTCGGCAAGCTCGGCACGCCGATCAGCTCCGGGGGCAGGGTCAAGGACAGGATGGTCAAGATGTAGCGAATGACACTGGTCGTCGGGGTGATGAACTGGGAAAAGGACTCCAGGGTCCGCTGGGCATTGCGCTCGCTGGCCGAGACGTTTGTCGCACGGGCGGTCCCGCGGAGCCTCGCCCGGGGAGAAAGAGCAGCGCTGCGCTTCTGTGTGCCATTTGCAGCGACACGCTCGTGTGAGAAGCCGAGGGGCGGGCAAAGGGGCAGACAGAAGGAGAGGGAGAGGGAGAGAGAGAGAGACAGAGGGAGGGAGGGCCGGCGGGGCGCCAGCTGGAGGGAGGGAGGGAGGGGGGGGGGGAACAGCACGGGTGGCCACAGGGGGCGGCCGGCGAAGGCCCCGCCATGTCCGGCTTGAGGGGACGCACATCTCGCGGGCAATAGCGTGCGCGGATCCATTCCAGGGGGGGCCGACGGAAGCGATGCGGCCCGCGCATGGCCGGGAGGGCCAGCCGGCGAAAGGCGGCGCGGAACTTCCGCAGCCCCAGCGCCAGGGCCTCCACCTGTGGGCCGGTGATGTGTGGGGGAAGTTGATTGAGGGCGGTTCGCGAGTGGCCTGCGCATGGGGGCGCCTGCCAGTCGGGCTGGAGGATGCTTCGGGCCAGCAGGCGCAAGTCCACATGCAGGCAAGTCAGCTCGTCTTCGCCAGCCGGGCCGGTGGGAAGACGCATGTGCGTGTGTGTGAGAGGGAGGGGCGAAGGGCGGGGGGAGGGGCAGACCCGCGAAGCAGGGCGCCGAGACACGGGCGGCGCAGCAAAAAACAACAAAAAAACAAAAAAAAACCCGGCCCGGGGCACAGCCAGCGGCGCGAATTTGGCCGAAGAGCGGGGAGGAAAGGAGGAAGAGGCGGAGCAGGCGGGCCGCCGGGCGGTGGCCAGGGCGTACGGCAGAGGGGAAAAGCCCCGGAGTATTGGAACTTCTTCGGCAGCAGGGTGCCCTCCGGGGACGGGGCCCGCGAGGCAGGCCCGCGCCATGTCCGGGGGAAGTGCCGCTCCAGGGGCGTGGAGTGGGGGAAGAGCAGCAACGGCCGCGCCTGGTAGCATGTCAAGTGGAAGGCCGCGCGATCGGTCAGGGCCGGGGCCGACGGGCCCGGGCGCGGGAGCGAGGTCTTCAGGTTGTAGAGCAAATCGGACGGGCCAATGACCAACGAGTGGGTGTCCCCCGAGGGGGACGGGCTGACGGTGTACGACAGGCGGGGCTTCGACTTTGGCGCCGAGGGCCCGGCCGGAAGGAGGCTTTGCCGGGAGAAGGCCCGCCGGCGTTTGCGACGGCCCGCGCTGCTGGCCGCGGCTGGCTCCGCATCGGCCGGGGAGGCGGCCGATTCCGGGGCCGGGCGCGGGCGCCGCTGCCCCGGGGGAGCCTGGCTAAATCGGCGCCCGACACTGGCTCCCACATGGTGGCGACAGGGGGCGATGAGCACCTGCCGGGTGGGCCCATGCGGGACCTTGTGCTGGAAGCAGGTCCAACACACCACATCTTTCAGGGCCACGCCTGGAAGGACAAGCGCCCGCCCCCCCCCGGTTGCCCTCGGGGAGGGGGGCCCATACGTCAGTTTGCGCGACAGAGGGCACCGGAAGCATGGCCGCCGGGGCGGGCCACACATGCACACACTGCGAGAGGCAACATACCGGACAGCTGGACATAGTGCACGGCCCGGGCCTCGGGCTCCATGGTGGGCAGCAAGTGTCGGGGATGGGTGGCAAGGTGCGCCGGGGTCGGGGTGGTCCCTGCCGAGGGGCACCGACCCCGGGAGCCCCGGTCCCCGGTGGCCTGGGGGTCCCACATGGGCGAGATAATGATGGGAGTGGCGAAGAGGAAGACCATGAACTGATCGCCAAAGCTGGGCGGGCCGCATGTCAGCATGGGGCCGAGGGGGAGGGCGCAGGCGGGACACGGTGATTGCACATACATTTGGGAGAGTCGCTTCCAATTGGACGAGTTCCGGATGTATTGGACGATGCGATTGTTGTCGGATGCCCCGGTGAAGAGGTTGAGTGTGCCCTGCGCCTGTTGTGCGGGGTAGGTGAGCCAGAGCTCGAAGCCGAGTACAGCCAAGCCCCTGGGGACGCACGTTCGGGTTGGTGGGAAAGAAAACATGCTGGGCCATGGGGCGGCGGCTGTGGCGCCTGTGAAAGGCACCCACCCGGAAGAAGATCTACCATCGGCCGGGGGCATGTTAGGCGGGGGGGGGGGGGCGCGGGGAGCGGCAAGGGCGAGGAGCCACTCGGCTGGTGGACGCGGCAATTGCGCGCACCTGGTTGAATGAGCCAGACGCCTCGATCGGCGAGGTAAGGCTTCGGGAGAAGCGCTCAAAGGCGCTGGCAATGAAGCAGTCGTTCTCCGGCGGCGGGGCTCCAAGTGGAGGTGGCAGTGGGGGTTAGGGGGAGGAGGGAGTAGGCGCTGGCGGATGTCACATTTGCGGTGTGCGTGCGTGCGTGCGTGCGTGCGTGCGTGCGTGCGTGCGCGCGTGGAGGGGTGTACCAAAGTCACTCAGCTGTGGCGGAGCGAAGACCAGCAGCGAGTCGAACAGGAAGAGCCCCAGGTGGAGATCCTCCTCGGCGAGGGGCGGCCCCGGCGGCGAGGGCACTTCGAGATCCGCATCAGCTGGCGTGGTGTAGCTGCGCTGGCGCTCGATGTCGCGCATGCATCGCAGCACCAGTGCCAGAGGCTCGGCATAGGAGGGATGGATGCCGCGCCGGGCCAGGGCCTGCAACCGGTCGGCCTCGGACAGGCCACCGCGCGCACACCAGCCAAACAGACAGAGAATGAAGTGTCCCAGGGAAATGGGCGCCATGGCCCGGGGGCCGCAATGCTCGATGCGCCACTGGCCGTTGGAGCACTGGCTAGACGCCCCATTCTGGACCATCAGCCGGTGCAGGCATTGGAATGCTCGTGAGCGGGCCCGGGCAAAGGCGGCGATCTGTGAGCTGGAGAGCCCGGCCGCTGGCAGGGCCCACCAGACATGGGTCAACATCGAGTGCTGGCTTGGCAGAGGCCGCGCCACAGGCGAGCGGGGTGGGTGGCTGGCGAGCGACAAAAGGGGGTGACGTACGTGCCCGGCAGCTGGGTGTCGGTGGTGACATATGCTCGGCGGGCGAGCGCTCGGGCCCGAGCGTCACCACAGTCCGAGGGGGAAGGGAGAGGGAGGGGGGGGGGGAGGTGGGCCTGGGGGTCGAGAGAGAGAGAGAGAGAGGCGGAGAGAGAGGGGCGGTGGAGGAGAGGGCATGCCGAGGGGGGTGCCGCCGGGTCGCGGCCAGCGGGCCTTTCTTTTTCCGGCGTGCTGCCGCGTCGCGGCCCACGGCTCCTGGCTGGCGATCAGCCCCCCCCCCCCTCCGGCACACCGGCTCGCCCCTTGGCGGCAAGATCGCCGGCGGCCTGCATGCGGCCTGCCGCGGCTGGCCAGGCATCGCGTCACTCGGCGCCGGGATCCCGCCGCCATCTCCCAATCCTCCGGGCCGCGCCGGCCGATCGCCGGGGGTGCGCGGGCAGGGCCGACACCGTGGGCGTGGTCCCCGGGGGGGGCGGGGCGGGGGGCGGCCATTGCGCATGCCCACGGACCGCCCCCTCCAGACAGCTTCCAAGCCGGCTCGGGGTCCCGGCCGATGCAGCTCGGGGTCCCGGCGGGGCGCCCCTGGCCATGGGCCGTCGCCGTTGTTCCGCCCCCCGCCCCCCGGGGGGGGGGGGGGGGGGGCAAGGCAGACGACCCGGCGCGCGTGAATGCCCGTGCAGACTTTTCGCTCGTGCTTACGCTCGCAGGAGGCGCCTCGCCCGGCCGGCCGCGCATCCCCCGCCCCCCGGCCCTGGCCGGCCCTTTTCGGCCGGCGCGCCCGGGGCCGGCTCCCGCGTGCGCGCGACAGGCCAGACCGACCCCTCCATCCTCCTCTCCCCCCC
>NW_009242976.1:2167269-2172441 GCF_000388065.1 Fonticula alba
TGGCCTTTTGCGCGATGCCCAGCTACAGCCACGCCTCCCCTCCCCTCCTCCCTCTGCCGCCCTCTCCCCCCCCCGCCGCCTGAACGGAAATGAACATGGCCGAGACGGCCAGGCCTGGCAATCCGGGCTCGTGGTCGCCCGACGCGCGGCGCCTGCTCGAGTCGTCGACCATCCGCGTGGTCCCGGCGGCCGGCTCGCCGACGGGCGGCCCGGCCCCCCATGGCCGGCCCCTCCCCCGGTGGCTGGGCTTCGGCGTGGCGCGGCAGGACCGGCCCACCCGGCCTGGGCCGCCTGGGCAGTCGCTGTCCGAGTGGCTGTGCGCCTTGACGGCCGAGCAGCAGCCCCTGGCCCGGCGCGTGCGCCAGTCGCTGGCCATCATCGAGCATGCCATGGACCTGTATGACGGTCCCCTGCCGCTGGCCTGCCAGGCGCGGCTGTCCTCGCAGAATGGGCCCCCGCCGGGCGATGGCGCGGGCGATGGCGACCCGGCCAGCTCGGTTCCCTCCTCGCCGTCCGGGCTGCTGGCGCACTCGGGCACCGGCGGGCCGGCGGGCGCCGGCGGGCAGCGCGGCTTCCTGGCCGGCGCCCGGCCGGTCCCCCGGCCCGGGGCCGAGCTTGCCTCCTGGGTGTTGGCCCGGCTGGCCAGCCCCTCATCGGTGGCGGTGTCCTTCAATGGTGGCAAGGATTGCACCGTCCTGCTGCACCTCTTTGCGGCGGTCTTCCTCCGGCGCTTGCAATTCCTGGTCTACTTGCTGGACAGCGGCGAGGCGGCCACGGCCTCCGCCGGGACTTGCCTCTGCCGGGCGGCCGGCGACCTCCCGCCGGATCCCTCACAAAGCAGCCTCTCGCTGGGGGCCACCTGCTCCCTGGTGGCCGGGCTGCCCTCCTGCTTCCAGTACCGCCTGACATCGGACATGCTGGGCTCCGGGGCGCTGGCTCGCGAGGTGGACCGGCTGCACGGCTGTGCCCTTGGCGCGAGCGGCCGTCCCGGCCCGGCGGCCGGCCGGCACAGCGGCACCGGCACCCCCGACGGCGCCGGTGCCGAGGATGGCCCCCCTGCTCATGGCAGTGGCCTGGCCTATCGCACGGCAGGCTTCTGCATCGCCGATGAGGAGCCGATCCCCCGGATCTCGGAATTCGTCGACCAGTCGATAGACGGCTACCATCTGGACTGGACGCTTCTCCGGTCGGACGCCTTCGGCTGCAGCATGAAGGCCGCCCTGGCGGGGCTCCTGGAGGCCAGCCCGCATCTGGGTGCCATTCTGATGGGCACCCGCAAGACCGATCCCCATGGCGGTATGTGACCTGTCGGTTTCCTTCTGCCTCCTTTCCGCTGTCTCTTCCTTCCGCTGCCTCCTCTGTGTTGTTTCCCCACGCCTGGCCCCCTTTTGCCAGAAGCTCGCTCCACGGGCGCACTTACACGCACACACACACACACACACACACACACACACACACACACACACACACACACACACACACACACCCATGCTCACGATGGGGGCACCACGCCCCGCCCGGTTGGATGCCCCTCTTCCCCCCCCACTCCGCCAGAGTATGTCTCGCCCCTGTCTCCGACGGACCGGGATTGGCCGCAATTCATGCGGGTCAACCCGGTGCTCGAGTGGTCGCAGCCCGACGTGTGGAGCTTCCTCCGTGGCCTGGGCGTCCCCTACTGCTCGCTGTATGACCTGGGCTACACGTCGATCGGCTCGCATGCCAACACCTTCCCCAACCCCTGGCTGGCGGTCTTGCCGGACCTGCCTCTCGACGGTGTGGCCGGCTGGGACGACCCGAGCGCCGGCCGGGCCTTCCGCGTGGTTCGCGATCTGGCGGCCGTGTGCCGGTGTCGGCCCTCCTTCGAGGCCGAGCTCCGGGCCTTCCTCCCCGGGGCCCCGGCCGAGTGCATTGCCGCCGAGGAGTGCACTGCCTGCGGGAAGATCATTTGCCGAAGCTTCCTCCCGGCCTACTGCCTGCAGGACGACCTGAAGGAGCGCGACGGCCGGTATCGCAAGTCCCCCGCCGGCTGCTGATGCGCGCCGGCATGCTTCGACCGGGTGGCTGTCCGACACGCAGCGCATGCGCGCAGCGCATGCACGCACGCCCACGCCCCCTCACAGGGGCATACTTCACACACACACACACACACACACACACACACAGGCTGCTCTATTGCTTTCTCGCCCTCGGTTTCTGGCATGCACGCACGGTGGGAGAATCCGTGCCCTGCCTGTGCCTCGCCCTTTTCCGGTGTCAAGGGTTGTCGCTGGGCCGCGATGGCCGGGCCATCCGCCCGGGCCCAGCCATGGTTGCATGGTCCGGGCCCAGGCCGGCCAGGCCGGCCAGCGCCGAGTAGAGCCCATTCGCCAAGGCTCCCTGCGAGTAGCCGCCCTCCAGGGCGAAGACCATCTTGCCGTCGGTGTGCGCTCGGGCCAGCTTTCACCACACATCCCCCCCCCCCCCCCCCGCCATTGGGCCCAGGCCGTCGTCCAGTCCGCGCAGGGGTGTGGGCATTTTCGGTCAGACGTCTCGCCGCGGTCGGTGGCCAGGCTTGCGCGCAGGGAACGACCGGCCAAGGCCATGGCAAATACACATAGATAGACCCCCCCCCCCTCCTCCCTTCCCCGGCGACATGGGGGAGGGTGGGCAAGAAAGAGGAAGAGGAGGCAGGGAAGGAGCGCGCCGGGGCAGACACACGGCCACGCACCAGGGCGAGATCGCGGCAGAAGAGGTAGTAAAATTCGGCCGGCAGGCGCCGGCCCTGCCGCTGAATGGACGGGTACTCCAGCTCGTGCGCATCGAACCCCGCACTGACGATGATCAGAGACCGGTCTGGCGGGCAGCCAGCGAGGAAGTGCGCCGCCTGCGTGAGCAGGGCCCGATACTGGCCGTCATAGTGGCCGAGGAATTCCCCGAAGTCGGCCCACGGCTGGAGGTGGACATTCCACAGGGCGTGGTCGTGATCCATGAGGCATATCGAGGCGCTGAAGATGGCCGCCGCGTCGTACAGCTCGCAGGGGTAGGACTTGATGTCGTGCAGCGAGCCGAAAAAGAGTCGAGGGGGTGCTGGATGGGCGAGCATGGTCAGCAGGCGAGCGGGCAGCGAGGCCTTGGCAGCCGACGGAGGAACAACGGGGGGGGGGGGGGGGGGCGGAGGCATGCCAAAGAGAGTGCCCAAGAACCTACCCTCCGGGTCGAGGGCGCGCTTCTGGTTGATGTCCACCACCAGGTCTTGCGTGCCATTGCCATGGTGCAGGTCGAAGTCGATGATGGCAATGTGCTCGATCTATGCGCGCGCCGAGGTGCCGGCAGAGCGAGCCAGGGGGAGACCGGTCAGGCAGGGCACAGGGCGAGCGGGGCGCATGGAAAGGGAGGCGGCGGGGAAAAAAAAAAAGGACCCCCTGCCGCCGGCCCCGGTGCGGCCGGCGACGAGCCGCGCACCCCGTGCCTGGTGAAGGCGTGGCGCGCGGCGGCCACGGCATTGTTGAAGAAGCAGAACCCCATCGGCGCGGCATGGGTGCAGTGATGGCCGGGCGGCCGGACCAGGGCGAAGGTGGCGGCCAGCTCGGCGGGCCCCTCGGGCCCCGGGGCCGGGGAGACATCCGCCGACCGGGCCAGCAGGTGTTGCCGGGCCGCGTCTCGGGCAGCCAGGGGCACGGGGCTCCGCCCGCGGGCAGCAGCCAGGTCCACCGCGTCGAGCAGCGTCCCGAGGGCCGCCCCCACGCCGGTCGGTGTGCCCGGGGAGAGGTACAGATCGCCGGAGGCCAGGGACCCCGGGCTCTCGGCAGAGACGGCCGCCTCGGCCAACAGGCGTTGGATGTACTCCGGCTGGTGAACCCCGGCCAGGTAGCTTGGAAGCTGGTCCAGGGAGATGGCCCGGCTCGATGGCCGGAGGCCGACAGACGCCCCGGCGTCGCGGGCCACACGCGGCATGCAGAGCAGAGCACGCCTGAGCCGAGGGAGGGGGAAGGGGGCGGGGGGAGAGTCAGTGACTGGGCGAAGGTCGGCGCCGGAAAGCCATGCCCGTCTGTCGGCCTGCCTGCCCGGCTGTGGCCCGCCCTCGGAGTATGGTCCCCTCTCCCGGCGTGTGGGCATGCCAATGGGGCTGAGTGCGCGCGCGCGCGCGCGTGTGCGTGCCGCATGCCCATGCGTCGACGAACCGGATGCGGTCGGGGATCTCCACGGCATACACCCCCGGGCCGGGGGCATGTGCGTTCCAGGCCGACTGGACGACCACCGTGCACCGGACCGGGGCATCGGCTTCCGCGGGCCCGGTCCGGCCGGCGACCCACTCGGCCAGCCGTGTCGGGCAGAAGGGCCGGCTCCAGTCAAAACGGCGTGCCGGTGCGGCGACGGCGCCAGAGGCCGCCAGCGCCGGGGCGGGCATGGCCATGGCGCGTGCGTGTGCGTGTGCGTGTGCGCTCGGTGTGTGGGCGGGAAAGTGGGCGGTGGCGGAGGTGCAGCAGGAGAGGCGATGGAAGGGACCCGGGGGGGTGTGGGATGGCGTTGGGTGAGCTGTGCCCTGCTCCGTCGGCACACACGGGGCAGATCGCCTTCAGGCGTGAGCGTGTGTGTGTGTGTGTGTGTGTGTGCGCATGTGTGGGCAGCGCGAGCACACACACACACACGCTCAGGCACCCGCGCACACCGCACGAGGCCATGCCCCCGATCGTCCGTTGGCAAGAGCGCCGGAGACACACGCACAAAGGCGCACGGAGCCAGCTCCCCACTCGGCGGGTGGCTCTGCCCGGCGCGGCTCCGATCGCCTGGAGGGGGGGGGGGGGGGGTCGCCGCCATGACCCGCGGGATGGGCGAGGCCGCCTCGTCTTCCGGTTGTTCGTTCTTTTTTTTTTTTTTTTTTTTTCAGCAACCCGCTCTGCGGACGCTGCCGCCCCGCGCCGCCCCGACAGCCCGCTACCCCGCCCGCGATCTCCCCTCGTCCCCCTTGCCCCGCTCCAAGCCACGCCTTGTGGCCTCCCTCCCCCCGTTCTTCCCCCTCCCCCTCCCGCCCTCCCACATACACACACACACACACTCACGCTCGTCAACGATGCCGCTCAAGGACGCGGCCAACTTTCGCTTTATCCTCGGGTCCAAGAGCCCCCGGCGCATCCAGCTCCTCGGGGAGCATTATGTGCGTGGCTGATGCTGCCGGAGCTGCCCCCCCCCCCC
>NW_009242976.1:2172742-2176514 GCF_000388065.1 Fonticula alba
CCCCGCCATAGGGCCACTGACGCTGCTTCCCCGCCGGGGCGCACAGCCCGCGGCCGAGATCGTGGTCCAGCCGTCGGCCTTCGAGGAGGACCTGGCCAAGGAGGCCTCGCCGACGGCGGCGGCCTACGTGTCGGCCACCTGCTGGGGCAAGATGACGGACCTGCTTCCCGGGCTCTTCCCCGGCATGGAGCCGGGCCTGCCCGCGTCGCCGGGGCCCGGGGCGGCGCAGGTCCTCCGGACTCCGGCCGAGGCGGTGGCCCGGCTTGCCGGGGCGCCCCTGCCGCCGGCCGGCCGGGGGTTCCGCTATGAGATTGTCATTTGCGCCGACACGGTGGTGGTCCTGCCGGGCGTGCCGGAGGCGGCCGCCCCCGGGCCCCAGGCGGCCCGGTCGCTTCCGCTGGCCGCCTGCCAGAGCGGCGACCAGATCGTGGAGAAGCCGGCCGACGAGGGCCAAGCCTTCGCCATGATCCGGACCCTGTGCGATCGGGGGTCGCACATGGTGCTGACGGCGGTGGCCTGCGCCGTGGTCCTGGCCTCGGTGGACCCGGGCGCGGGGCCCGGCCCCGGCCGGCTGGCCGCCTCCTTTTGCCACACCTTCGCCACCGGGGTCGACATGTGCCCGGCCTCGGACGACACGATCCGGGCCTTCATCGCCCAGTCCCATCCATAGTGCGTGCCGCCGGGGGCGCGGCGGCGGCCGAGCGGCCGGGGCGCGCCACCTCCCAACGGATCGACCGCCCCCGCCCGTCTAGTTCGCGGTCCCGCGTTCCCGGCGAGCCGGGCCGGGCCGGGCCGGGCCGGGCCGGGGGGGGGGGGGGGAGCCGCTTCCGCGAGCCCGTCCCTTCGCCCGCCGCTCGCGGTTCTCGCGCCCCACGCTGAATTCCCTCGCCGGACCGCCCACTCACCCCCACCCGCTCACACACGCGCGCTGCACACATGTCGCTCCCGCCCGCCCGCCCGCCCGCCCGGGCCGCGCAGCGACAAGGCCGGCGGTTACGACATCCAATCGGACCTCTCACGGATGATCATCCGCGGCAGCCGCGACGGTCTGGCGTCCACGGTGATCGGCTTTCCCATCGAGGCCTTTGCCGCGCTGATGGATGCGCTGTTCTAGCGGGCTACCCCAGCCGCTGCTACGGCTGCCACGATACTCCCCCCTTTCGCCGGTGTTCGCCTCCGGGGGGGGGGGGGGGGGGGGGTCCGCCTGCACCGCTTCGCGCTGGGCTCCGGCCGCCACTGCGATCGGCACTTTTGTCCCACTTCCCTCCCCCCGGCTCCTGTGCCGCCAATACATTGCCCCTCCCTTGCCACCTGCTCCTTGCTGTCCCGCCCCTCCCCCCTCCTTCCCCCTGCTCGCGCGCGTGCGCCCCCTCCCTTCCTCGCCCCGCCTCGCCCGGCCCGCCGATTGTCCCCGACCGGTCCGCTGTTCGCCTTTCCCCCCTGGAACTGGGCCCCGCTGGCGTGCCTCCTCCCAATGAGCGCCCCCTCCGTGCAGGCGCTCCCTCCCCCGCTGGAGCCCGGGGCTCAGCGGGGCAAGATGTTCCTCAACCAGGCGGTGCACCTCCCGCAGGCCTCGCTGGTGCGCGCCACCGCCCTTTTGCCGTGCCCTCCATCGCCAGCCGGCCCCTGCTGACCCACCACCGCCGCCGGCCCGACTGCCGCCACGCTGGCCACAGTTGAATGTGTGCTGCCACCTGGCCGGCGATGACACCACCTCCTTGGTGTACAGGTGCGGGCCGCCCCTCCTGGCACCGGCGCCCGCATGGCCATTGCCGCGGCTGCAGCTCTCCCTCTTTGCCTCCGTCTCTCTCCCTCCCCCTGCTTCCCCGGGGCCTCGCCCCTCGTCCCACTGACCGCGCCAACCGCCGCCGCCCCCCCCCCCCCCCCCCCCCCCCCCCCCCCCCCCCCCCCCCCCCCCCGGCGGCCCCCCCGTGCCCCCCCCCCCCCCCGGGGGAGGTCCGCCCCCCCCCGGCCCCCCCGGCCGCCACCCCCCACACCCCCGCCGACCCCAAGCCGGCCCCCCCCCCCCCCCCCCCCCCCCCCGCCCCCCCCCCCCCCCCCCCCCCCCCCCCCCCCCCCCCCCCCCCCCCCCCCCCCCGGCGTTCTGCTTCTCGTGTGGCCGTGCCCTGTTCGCTCTCTCCCCCCCCCCCCCCCCGCCCTCCCCCCCCCCCCCCCCCCCCCCCCCCCCCCCCCCCCCCGGAGTGCGGCCCGAGCCGCCCTCTTCCGCCTGTCCTCCCCTGTGCCCCGCGCCCCGCGCCCCGCGCCCCGTCTGACCTCCTTGGGCAGATCGTCCAAACAGACCCGCTCGGGCACCAGACCACGGTGGCCCTGGCGCCGGCCCTGCCGGCCAGCGCCTGCCCGCCCGGGGTGCTGGTGCCCGACTTGAGCCTGGCCCCGCCCGACCGGGCCCCCTGGCTCGGAGACATCCGGTGCCTGCTGGTCAGCAGTCCGGGGGACCGGCAGTTTGTGCTGATCGTCCCGCCGGCGGCCCTGCTGCTGGGCCCGGGGCTGGAGTCGGTCCTCGGCGGGGATGCCGAGGATGCGGCCAGCACGCTGGCCGCCCTGCGGCCGCGCCAGCTCCAAGCCACGCCGCTCGCCTCGCGCGGGCCCATTAGCTGCATCCAGTTTTCGGCCGGGCCGCCGGTGGCCAGCATGTCGCCCGGGCACTGGTCCGCCGGGCGGGGCGCCGGCCCGAGCGGCGCCCCACTCGGGGCTCGCCTGGGCTTCGGTCTGGAGGAGCTCGGCTCGCGCCTGCCCCCATCGGCGGCCGCGCGCGATGCTCGCCGCGAACGGCCCCTCTATCCGGTCCTCGAGTACCGGGTGTGCTTCCTTTCCCGGGCCGACAGCGCGCCCGGCGGGCCTGCCGCCGGGTCGGGCCAGTCGCAGTCACAGCCGACGCAGCAGCAGCAACCGGCGCAGCAGCAGCAGCAGCAGCAGCAGCAGCAGCAGCAGATGCACACCATCCAGGGGGGGCGCCTGGCGGTGGCCTTCCACACCACGACTGCGGCGGCGGCGGCGGCGGCGGCCGCGGCCGCGGCGGCCACCACCACCGGCCTCGCTCCTCCCACCATCCGCCTGACCTCCGGCCACTCGATCGACCTGTCCAACACCCTTGAGGCGGTGGTCCAGCTGGACAGCTCCGAATGGATGATCACCCACCCGGTGGAGGTTGGCACGGCGGCCATTTGCCCGGTGCGCCCGGCGCCGCCGGGCAGCTCCGGCCCCGGCCCCGGCCCCGGCCCGGCCCCGGGGTTCCTCATCCTGTCAAGCAACTCGCTGCTGTACTTCGAGCCCCCGACCGATGCCCAGCTGCTGGAGGGGCTGGCCGGGCAGACCGGCCTGGCGGCCAGTGCCCTGGCCCCGGATGTGGCCATCGCCAATGGCGGCCTCATCCCCGGGGTGTGTGCCTTCTTGGACAGTGCCCGGCATGTGCCGGCGTCCGGGGGCCGGCGTGGCGCCCGGCGCCCGGCTGATGGCTCTCCCCCCGGGCAGCCGCCCATGGAGGTCCAGCGTTTCGTCTGCGCCGACCGGGCCGGCTTCCTGTGGGCCATGTACCTTCGCCGGCCGGGGTTCGATCCGGGCGCCTCGCTCGCCGACCGGGCGGCCCGCACGCGCATTGCCTTCCGCTGCCTGGGCTATGTGCGTTTCCTGCTGTCGGTGTGTCTCTTCCTTTGTTGATTGATGGATTGACCAGATGTCCTTGCACTGTGCTGTCGGGGGGTGCCCGCGTGTATTTGTTCTTGCTCTTGTCTCTTCTTGCTCTTGTCTCTTC
>NW_009242976.1:2178074-2183445 GCF_000388065.1 Fonticula alba
TGCTCTTGTCTCTTCCTGCTCTTGTCTCTTCCTGCTCTTCTCTCTCCTCTTTTTCCTCCTGCTTCCTCTCGCCTCCTCTTTTTCCTCCTCATCTCCTCCTCATCTCTTCCTTTGATCGCCCTCACTCTCCCCCATGCCCCCTCTTTCCCGGCCCTGCCCTCCGCCACCGTGCAGTCCACCTCGCCGACAGCGGTGTCGGTGGTCCGGCCCCCGAGCAACCTCAATGGCTCGGAGTCGGCCAGTCTCTTTGTCACCTCGGCCTCGGGCAGTCATGCCCTGGTGCAACTCCTGTCGGCCGGCTTGCCGCCCGGTCCGCCATCCAGCCCGCCGGCCCCCGAGCCGCTGGGCTCCGAAGCCGTGTCCGGGCCCCGGGGCCCGGCCGAGCTCCTGGCCGGCGGCCGTCCCGGGGCCCTGATCCACGCGGCCGGCGCCTCGTCCAAGCGCCCGGCCCTGGCCTTCCTGCGCTTTGCCTCGGTCATCGAGTCCCTCGGGCCGGTGTTGGATTTGGCCCCGGTGCCCGAGCCCGAGGGGACACTGCTTGCATGCGCCGGATCCCAGGCCGACGGCCGCGTGGCCGCCCTCTCGCAAGGGATCCCCCTGGAGCTGGTGGGCCGCGTGCCGGTGCATGGCCCGGCCGCCGGGTCGCTTGCCGACAGCTGGACATGGAGGTATGGCCCGTCGCGGGAGGGGGTGCGGCAGGGGGGGGGGGGATTTCGCATGGCCCGCAAGCCATGTGCCCTTTGCCGCTCGCCACGGGCAGGAGTTTCTGACTGACACGCGTGCGCCTGCCGCCAGCGAGCCGGACGACCGCGCGGTCCTAGTTTGGACCACCGGCCGGGATGGGCCCCTGGCCGGGGCCATTTTCCAAACCACCGACCCGGCCGCGCCTGTCCTCTTGACCGAGCCCACGCTGGCTCTGCTTGATCGTCTGCGCCGGGCCCCACATGGCCCGGAGGCGGGCCCCCCGCTGCTGGTCCTCCCTGGAGCGTCTGCCCCCACGGTAGTGCGTACTTCTGCAAATCCTCCTCCTCCTCTGTCTCCTTCCCTCTCTTTCATTTGATCTCCCTCCGCTCTTCTCTCTCTCCGCTCTCCTCCCCACGCTCTCCTCCCCACGCTCTCCTCTCCACGCTCTTCCTTCGCTGCCCCCCTCCTCAGCCAGCCACGCCTCTGACCCATTCGCCACCGGCTCGGCTCCACTCGAAGGTCCATCCCCGGGGCATCCTCACACTGACGGCCGATGGCATCGCCGACACCTGGACCCCGCCGGCCGAGTGGCAGGGGATCGACGCGGCGGTCGCCTTCCCGACACCCGGGTCCAATGCCACGTTGCCCGCACTCGTGCTTTTGCACCGCCAACGGACGGCCGTGGCCCTGGTGGCCCCCCCTGCCGGGCCGCACCAGTCCTGGGAAATCCTGTGCGTACCCTTGCTCCGACCGGGGGGCCGCCGCTCCCCTGCGCCCGCATGGGCCATTGCCCGACACTGACTCCCCCGGCACTGGCCCGCCAGTGACACCCGGGACTTTGCATGCGAGGTGGCCACGGTCTGCCCGCTTGCTCATCCAACTCGCACGGTGGCCGTGTCCCTCTGGGATGGGACCCTGCAACTGGCGGCCTTCGGCCCGGGTACGCTGGCCCACCGGGCCAGCACCATCCTCCGGTCCTTGGAGGATCCGGTGGTGGCGCTGGTCGCGGCCGCGGTCGACAAGACCGAGACCTCCGGCTCGGCGTCCCTCCTGGTCGGCCTGACGGTCCGGGGGCGGGTGCGTCTGTTTGGCGCCTCGGACGCCGGGCTCCAGGCGCTGGGCGACCCGGCCTCCGGGGACACCCTCCCCGGCCGGGTTTTCGGCCCGCGAAGCATCATCCCCCTGGCAAGCCCCATGGATGGGCCGGCCTCGGGGAGGGGTCTTCGGCTCCTGGTGGCCGGCACCCCGCCGGCCCTGCTCACGGTGGAGACCGACAGCCGCGGGGCCACCGGCGCCTGGACCTCGCTGGCTCGAGTGGCCACGCAGCCGAGCAGGCTGGCCACCCGGGCCGACGGCCACATCGACCCCTGCCCCCGGCCGCTTGGCCTGCAGGGGCACATCCTCTGGGCGCACGATGGGCAGCAGCTGCTGCTCTATCGCCTGGCCCGGCCGGCGCGCGCGTGCGGCCTGCCCGCCGGGGCACCGGGCCTCGGGGGGACCCTCTGCGTGGCCAGCCTCCCGGCGGACATCTTCCGCCTGGACCCAGCCCCGACCGGGGCCCCGACCACCACCGAACACCCGGGGCCCTCCTTCGAGTCGCCCTTCCGCCTGGCGGCGCACCCGGCCACCGGGTCGGTGGCTGTGTTGACCACGCGCCCGGCGGCGGGGCCCGCGGACTCGGACGCGCCGGGCCCCGCCCCCGGGCCCGACACCCCGATGGCCGACGGCGACGCCCCCCTGCCGCCGGAGCACTTCAACCAGCAGGGCCTCATTCGGCTTTTGTCCTTGGACCTGACGACCGGTGCGTGTGGGTGGCGGCCGCTGCCTCGTCCGGCTTGGGGGCCTCCCTCTGCCGGGGTTTCTTTTTTTCCTTCCTTCGCTCACGGTCCCCCCCCCCCGCCCTGCCGGGTCTCCTTTGCCCGGGGCCCGACACGATGCCGACCTGCCGGGGTGTAGAACGCGCCACCTTCGCCCTGGGCTCGGATGAGACGCCGATGTCGGTGACGACGGCGCGCGTGTCGCTGGACCCGGCGGCCGGCGCACCGGTCGAGGAAATCCTGGTCGTCGGCACGGCCTTCATCCTGCTGACCGAGGACGAGCCCTCGCGCGGGCGCATCCTCCTCTTCCGTGTCCGGTCCCCCGGCCAGCCGGCGGCGCGGCCGGTGTCGCCCGGGTCCATGTCCCGGGCGACCGGCGGCGCCGGCGCCGGCGATGGGCCCGACGCCCATGGCGGCCGCCCGGGGACCTGGGCACTGGAGCTCCTCTCCTCGGTGGACACCTTCGGCGCGGTGTACAGCCTGGCGGCCATGAGCCCGGGGCGCCTGGCGGCCGGCATCAATGGCCGGATTGTGGTGTACTCGATCCAGGCCGACCGAGCGGCCGGGCCATCGCCCGGGGACTCGCTGACGCTGGCCCTGCGGCCGGAGTCCGGCATTTACCGGCACGCGCTGTGTGTGGCATTGGACGCGCGCCCGGGGCGCCTCCCGGGCCCGGCGGGGGCCCGGAGCTCGGCCGACACCGGGGGGCCCTCCGGCACCGAGGACGCCCCCTTCGACCTGGGCCTGGCCGGGTGGCTGGGCCCGGCGCCGGGGATCCCGGCCGGCGGGTCGCTCCCCTCCAGTGCCAGCCTGCCGGCGCTCGGGCGCCCGGATGGCAATGGCCCGGCCACCGGCCCCGGGCCGGCCACCGAGCAGGAAGCCGCCATCACGGCCAACACCACGGCCTACCTGCAGTCGGACAAGATTGCCGCCGGGGATTCCATGTCCGCGGTGACGCTGTACAGCTATGGCACCGGCGGCCCGGGGCCCGGGTCGCCCGGGCGCGCCGGCTCCGGCGGCCCTGCCCGCCCGCCCGCGGGGCACATCCAGTTCGAGAGCGAGTACCCGGAGAATGCCTTCATTTCGGCGGTCTGCTTTGCCGACGACTCGGGGCATGAGTGCGTCGCTGGTCCTTCCCTTGCCCTGCCCTCGCCCGGTCTTGCCGCCCTCTTCGCCGCCTTGCTCGCCGCCTCTTGCCAATGCGCCACTGACCCTCCCTGTGCCACGCGCCGGCGGCGGGGGCCGACGACACAACCACACACAACACACACAACACACACAACACACACAACGACCCAACCGCCCAACCGCCCAACCGCCCAACCGCCCAACCCCATGCAGCGTCATTGCCGGGTCCATCGACGGGACGCTCCTGGTGCTGAGCCACCCGCGCAGCACGCGGGCTGGTGGCCACCGGGCGATGCAGGCCTCCCCGAGCGTGCACCATGCGGGCATGGGCTTCTCCATCCGCCGGGTGGTGGCGGCCGGCTTGCGGCCGCGGTGGCGACGCCATGTGGCCTCGGCCGGCTCGCTGGCACACGCCACCGACACCGACACCGACACCGCCGCCGGCCTGGTTGGCCGCGGCTTTGGCCGGCTGTGCCTGGACCCGGCCGGGCGCTTTGTGTATGGCACTTCCGGCGGCGGGCTCCACACGGTGGATGTCCTGCGCCCGCCGGCGGAGCCGGACCACCCGGCTGCCGGTGCCCCCGCCCCGGCCTCCGGCAGCTGGCCCCCCCCCACCGCCGGGGCCCTCTGGCGCCTGCTGGCCGACTTGCTGCTGCACCTGCACCAGCTGACTGGCAGCCTGCCCACCCCGGTGCCGCTGGCCGGCTTCGCTGGCCCCGACGCCCGGGACCATGCACGCCTGGCCCTGGTCCAGCTGATGGAAAAGGCCGCTGCCCGGGGTTTGCCGGCTGCGCGGAAACACCGCGCCGGCACGGCCGTCCTCCTGGATGGCGACCTCATCCGGGCCGTCATCCGGCTCTGCCAGCGTGCGGGCGAAGGCTGGCTACTGCGTGTGCTCCATCTGGCCGATGTGTATCTATTGGACCTGGCGGAGCCGGATTTGTACCGGCTCCTGGCTGATGGCCTTGGGTGCTGAGCCGACGTGGGGCGCCGAAGGGCCGAGCAGAGAGCAGGGAAAGAGGGGACGGACCCGGGAGCAGAGGCCAGAGCCGACCCGCTTCCCCCTCCCCCGCGCGCGCGCTCTCCCTCGGTCGCGCGTGCATACATCTCCGTATGGGGGAATATACCATTGCGCGTCAAGCCTCAAGGGCGACACCATGGCCGGCAGGAAGCCGGGGAGGACAGGCGGAAGGAGGGAGGCAGGGAGTGATGGGGGGGGGGCCAGCGGGCCGGGCGGGGGAAGGCGGCCTTCACCGGCGGTGCACGCTGGCCGCCTCGGCCGGAGCCCGGTCGCCGGAAGCAACCACCGCCCCATCGGCCGCCTCCTGGTCCGGGCTCAGGGTCTCAAGGCGCAGCCGGGGGTCGGCCGTCGGGTCGGCGTCACTGGCGAAGCGATCCATCAGCAGGGCAAACACCGCGCCCAGCAGATGCCCGGCCACGGCGCCGTAAACCGCCGGGATGGGCCAGGCCTGGACGCGGAACATGTGTCAGCATGCGCCCGAGGAAGAGAAGAAAGAAGGCGAGAGAAAGACCACAAAAAGGAAGGGGACGGGGAAACCGAGCGGGGCGCGGCCAAAGGGCGGCAACTGTGCAAGGGGTACCTGCCACGGGCGCTCCCAGTCGAGAGGGACGACCGCCACCGAAACCCACGCCCCGAGGAGGGTCCCGGCGAAGATGCGCCACGCGGCCTTCTTGAAAATGGAGTTGAGGCTATGCATGTGGCAAGCCGCGGGGGGGGGGGG
>NW_009242976.1:2184945-2186830 GCF_000388065.1 Fonticula alba
AGGCACACTGCATCCGAACCGGTCGACATGGCTACAGACCGCCGGGAGGGGGGCAGCGTCCCGAAGGGTGCCGTCCGCCAAAGCCCCCGCCCCCCTCCGCCGCGGCCCCTGCCGCCCGGCGCTCGTCCTCGCCTGGCTTCTCCTCGGTCCGCCCCTCTCGCTGTGGCCCTCATCGGAGGGGCAGAGAGGCCGCGCAGGGCGCGAAGGGGTGCCCTCCTCGTGGACCCTCGGCGGGGAGCCCTGCCCGGCCAGCCGGGCGGCTGGGCACACACCCCGCGCCCCGCGTCCGGCCGGGTTGGAGCAGCTCCGCGGCTGTAGGGCTCGCGCTCCAGGCGCCAACCTCCGCCCCACGGCGACTCCCCACAGACCCGGGCCCGGGCGGGCCGGGGGTCCCTGCGCCCCGGTCCGGCCCCCGGGCGTGCCCTGACTCGGCCGGCTGACGGGGGAGACCTGGGCCGCCCGGGCCCGGGCCAGGTGCGGCGCCGAGGGCGCTGATGTCGGCGCAAGACCAGCGGTAGGGGCCGGGCAGTGTCCTCTGGGCCATACGCCGTGGATGTGGGGGGCCCCCGGGCCAGGGGACCGCCGGTTCGGGGAGAACCGGCCGGAAGCCCTTGCAGGGCCTTGGCGCCGGTGCGCGCCCGGTCCGACAGCGGGCCGCCGCCCTGGTGCCCCGCCGTGGCATGGCCCCTCCGGCCGGGCCCCCGGGGGCGCGCGGCTTGAGAGGCCCCTGCCGGCGGTGTGGCCGGGGGAAGCGCGGCGGGGGCAGGCGGAGGCAGAGGGACACCCACTCACACAGACGCATAGACACAGACACATAGACACAGACACATAGACACAGACACATAGACACAGACACACAGACACACACACACACAGACACACAGATACACACACACACACACAGACACACACATACACACACACACAGACACACAGACAAAGACACATAGTCACAGACACACAGACACAGCGATACACACACACACACACACACACACACACACACACATACATACATACATACATACATACATACATACATACATACATACATACATACATACATACATACATACATACCGGCCCTGGGCTGGCTGCCGGTCCGGGGGATGAGCTCCGGCCAGTGTTGTGGGTGAAGGGTCGGGGCCGCATTTAATCCCGGCCCATTAAGGAATCAGTTAAATGTCTTGCTCTCGCCCGCCGGGGGCGCGATTGTGGTCATGGCGCGGGGCCAGCCACGCTGGGCGCGCGCGCGCGCGTGCGCCGGGCGTACTCATGCGGGTGTGCGTCGGCGAGCTCGCATCACCAGCCCGTCCGGAGATCGCGCTGGCAAGGGACCCGGCCCCGGTGACCGGCCGCCTCGCACCATGCGCCGGTCTTCCCCCTGCTCCTCGGGCGTCAGGGAACCAAACACACCCCAGGCGGGAATACCCCCCCCCCCAGCTCTGACCTGCCATGGCGAGGGGAGAGGGCCAACGCTGGGACAAGGCCGGGATATGACCCGCACGCTGGCCTTCCCCCCTCCGCCCCGCCCGCACACGGTGAAGCTCTGCCGAATGGGCGACTGCCCGGTGCCGTGCGCCCGGCGCCCCTGGCCGGCCAAGCCCCCAGGAAATGTACGGCGGCTGGTTGTGAGGGTGAGAAGGGCACAGCACGGGGGCCGCCCCGGCCGGTCGGCCGGAGCGAGCGATGCACTCCGGCCGGCTCAAGGGGGGAGGGGGGGGGGGAGGGGGGGCGACACACCGGGGGTGGGCTTCATATTGAGGCACCCTCCCGGCGCTACAGGGCCACCGCACCGGCAATACCCTCCCCATCGCACCCGCATCTCACGCCGATCTTTCTGCCTCCCCATCACACCACCCCCCCCCTCCCCCTCCGCGCCCCT
>NW_009242976.1:2186840-2188480 GCF_000388065.1 Fonticula alba
GGGGGCAGGAGGGGGCAGACCCCGGGCAAGCAAGGTCAGCCGGTGCTCGGCCTCTGGGCGCCCTCGGCGGGAATGCACAGGGGGGCAGGAGGAAAACGCACTTCCGGCCGAGGATGAAGTCCACGATCTCCGAGAAGCCCAGTCCCGGGGAGGAGGTCTCCACCAGCGGGGCCGAGGCCAGGCTCGCGGCGAAGACCGACCAAACAAAGGTCGAGGGCGAGCCACTGGTCCGGGAGAAGGGGTGAGAATGGGTGCGAGTAGCGGCAGGGGAGGGGGGAGGATGGGGCAAAAAAGCGCGGCAACATCGCACATGACAAAGGGCGCCCCAAGGAGAATGGACACAATGTCCAAGAGCAGGGCCACGAGGACCACGGCGCGCGAGACAGCCAGGAACGCCGCGCCGGCCTGTGTGTTCATGGGCATCCGCGCGCGCATGACCGAGAGGGGCCGAGGGAAGGAAGCCGAAAAGGCGACGAGGAGAAAGCACACGGCCAGTCAACATGGAGGCGCCCCGCGTGCACGCGCGAGTGCGAAGAAGAAGAAGAAGAAGAAGAAGAAGAAGAGGAAGAAAAAGAAGAAGAGGAAGAGGAAGAGGAAGAGGAAGAGGAAGAGGGAGAGGAAGAAAAAGAAGAAGAGGAAGAGGAAGAGGAAGAGGAAGAAGAGGGAGGCCCCGAGGCCCGGCCCGCGCCTGCACGCGGACGAGACACATACCGAGATCTTGGACAGCTTGATCTTCGTCTGGACGGAGGTCAGCAACATGGTGGCCGCGGCCACCGGCAGCGCCAGGAAGACCGAATGCTTGACACCGCCGAAGGACCCGGTCCCGCTGCCCAGCAGGCAGAAGCAGATGCAGCCCGACATGAATGCCCGCATCAGGGCCAGGCTGACAATGGCGATGGCAGACTCTTTGCGTGCCGGCGGCGCCGGGGGGGGCGCAGGGTTGGACATGGTGCCGCGAGGAGGAAGGCCCGCAGGAAGGGGCGGAGACAGACCCGGGGGGACGGGGGAGGCAGGGAGGGCGGGAAGAGGGAAAGGGGGGTTCTGGTCACTGGCCGCCGGCCGGCGGGGGGCCGAGCGACCGGCAGCCGGGCGGCACTTGGCTGGGCCGATCGTCTCCCCCTTCCCCCCCGCCGCCGCCCGCCCGCGAGCCGCGGCGGCCCGAACATGTGGGCCCATATCACGCGCCGGCGTCGCCAGAGCCCACAACTGGGCCGGGCGGCGGCCCGCGCTTAACTCACGCGCCGGCGCGCGGACTTTGGTTGATTTTCGCCTGCCCTGGCGTGCGTGTCACATGGGCGGGCGCGGGATCAGCCCCGGTGGCGCCTTCACCCACAAGTCCCCCCGCCGCCGGCGATTACCCCTGTCGGCTTTCCCGGGCCCCTGGGGCAGCTCCGGCGGGAGGGAGCCCCCCGGCCGGGCCGGCGCCGGGATCTTGGGCTTCTGTGTCTCCGCCGGGGGGTGGGAGGGGGCCCCTCCGGGTAGCCTTGCAGCGTGCGGGGTCGCCTGCGACCGGCATCCCCCTGCTCGCCGTCCGCTCGCTCTTTGGCCCGGTCGGCGGCTGGCCCCCCCCCCCCCCCCCCCCCCCCCCCCCCCCCCCCCCCCCCCAGGCACACTGCATCCGAACCGGTCGACATGGCTAC
>NW_009242976.1:2189961-2190734 GCF_000388065.1 Fonticula alba
ACACAGACACAGACACACACTCACATTCACACTCACACTCACACTCACACAGACACCAGTATGGGCCCAGGGCCGGGGCTCCGTGGGGCCCGGCCCCCGGCCGCCCCTCGCCCTTCTGCACTGGCCCGGGGCCGTGTGCATTTGTGCGCGGCAATGGACGCGCTGGATGGCGATGGCGTGCGTGCTCGTGTGCGCCGTGCCGGGGCGGCCGGCGGGGGGAGGTGCACAGGCCTGCCGCGTGCGCGCCACCGTGCACGGCGCCCACGCCGTCCTGACGGCGTTCCCCATGGCAGGGCATGGCCCCCCGGCGGCCCACCTCCCCCTCGGACGCGCGTAGGCGTAGGCGAAGTCGAATGGGGGGCCCCTCCCGGTGCGGCCATAGACCCCCCGGCCTGTGGGTATTATGTCACCGACCCTGGAGCACATGGCGGAGAGGCCCCCGGGCCCGGTGCCGGGAACGCCGGGCCCATGCTGGAGCACTGCTGTGCGCACAAGGCTCAGCGGGCGGAAAACGGCGGGCGGTTTTCGGCTGGGCCGCCGCCGGGCTCGCCCTGCGCCCTTCCCCTAGGCAGGGTGTTGCAGTTTTTCCCCCGGCCCCCGAAAACGGGGTTGCCGCCACTCAAGACAGACCACCCTCCTGCGCCCGGCCCAGCCCCCCTGGCCACACACCACGGCGGCCGTGCCCCGCCCGTCGCCCTGCGGGGCTGCGCACCGGGCGCAGCCGGTGCTCGAGGGCGTGATTGTCCATCCGGCGGGCCGGCGACGCGCCACCA
>NW_009242976.1:2192470-2204764 GCF_000388065.1 Fonticula alba
CCAGGCCCCACTTGCCCTCTTCTTTGCCGAAACCCCCCCCCCCCCCCCGCCCCTCCTCTCCGCCCCTGGACCGGACAAACGCCCCTGGTACGCGCGCCCGCGCCGCTCGCTTGCGACCGCGCACATGGCCGAGCGCCCTCTCCGGGCCAGCAGCGCCACTTGCCTCCGCACAACCACCAAACTAATTGTCCCGCCCCCTTGCGCGCCCGGTCGCTCCTCGCGCGCCCCGCCGGGCCACAGACAGGCCCCCCTCCCACCCCCCCTCCCGCAGGAAAATGACCCGGCACCGTGACACGCCCGAGCCCGGGCGCGCCGGCAGGAAGGCCCTCGCGGCGTCGCTGCTGTCGGTCCTGGCCCTGAGCCAGGTGGCCGGGGCCCGGACCCCGGGACCCCTGCCCAACCGGTCGCACACGTCCCTCTTTGCCACCTACACCACCCCCCGGGACACGGAGTCCTCGCACGACCTGGGCACCGGCCTGCAGGTGGTCAGCCGGTCGACCCTGATCGGCGAGCCCAGCGACTTGGCATACAACCCGGAGGCCGACATCATGCAGAACTTCCGCTTCGACGGCGGGGCCGAGGTGGGCTTCATCAATGCCCGGGTGCCGAATCGCTTCCAGCTGACGGCCCTCCATGAGCCGGTGCTGGTGGTCAGCGCGCAGGACCACCTGCCGCGGCCGGGCGACGAGTCCCCCGGGTCCGCCAGCCTGGACTCCTTCCTGGACCTGTATGAGCACTATGCGGACTTGCGCATGCGGCCCAGCGCGCGTCAGGCCCTGGAGGGCGTCCGGCCGATTGGCTTCTCGCTGGATTACTTCCGGCCGGCCCGGCGGCCGGGGCACTCGGCCGCGCGCGGCCCCACGGCCGCGGCCCCGCGGCTGTCCGACGACCCGAACCGCGGGCCGATCCCCCTGTCGGCCACCGGGGCCGCGGAAATTTGGTCCATCTCCCAGCCGCTGGATGTCCAGGCCATGGCGGCCCTGAATGCCACCGGGCAGCTGCTCGACCCGGCCCCGGGCCCCGGCAAGGGGGACGAGCTGCCGCGCTTCTACACCCTTTCCGAGCAGCAGCGCGTGTGGACCATCCGCCCGGATCGCGACCAGGGGTGGGTCAGCACGGCCCTGCTGCCGGCCGATGCGGCCCTCGGGGCCGACGGCCGTGTGCATGCCACCCTGCCGCCGGAAACCCGCTGGTGGTCCTACGCCATGGCCGCGGCCGATGCCCCGGTGTATGCGCTGTTCGGTGAGCGCCGCGATGTGGGCCTGGATGGCTCGGCCGGGCCGTCGGCCGGCGGGGACTCCGCCCAGCGGCGATTCTACTACCCCGGCAAGACGGTGGTCGATGTGACGGCCTACATCCGTCCATCTGCGCCGGCCGGGGCCGCGCGTGTGGCGCGCGACGACCCGGCCTCGGGTGCATCCGGGTCCGCCGTCGAGGCCGGCAGCAGCAGCAGCCAGCATGAGGCCGGTGACCATAGTGGCAGCCACTCCGGCGGCAGCCATGGCAGTGGCAGTCATGCTGAGGGTAGCAGCCCTGGTGAGAGTGGGAGCCACTCCAGTGGGAGCCACCATGAGGGGAGTAGCCACTCTAGTGGAAGCCACTCCAGCGAAAGCCACCCTGACAGCAGCACTCACGCCAGCGACAGTCATGCCAGTGGCAGCCATGCCAGTGGCAGCCATGCCAGCGACAGTCATGCCAGTGGAAGCCACCATGAGGGGAGTAGCCACTCCAGTGGTCATGAGAGCACGGACAGCGGCTCTACTGGCAGCAGCGGCGGCAGCGGCGGCAGCGGGCAGTCGGAGAGCAGCAGCCATCACGCGAGTGGCAGCGATGTTGAGCACGGCAGCAGCACCCTTCCGGGGGATAGTGACAGCTCGAGCACCAGCCACCACGAGAGTGGCAGCCATTCCAGCGGCAGCCATTCCAGCGGCAGCCATTCCAGCGGCAGCGCTGAGCACAGCAGCAGCGCCGCTCCCGAGAGCGGCAGCAGCTCTAGCGGTAGCCACCATGACAGCAGCAGCCACCATGAGAGTGGTAGCCACTCCAGCGGCAGCCACTCCAGCGCTAGCGGCAGCCATTCTAGCGAGAGCAGTCACCATGACAGCAGTAGCCACCATGAGACTGGTAGCCACTCCAGCGGTAGTCACTCCAGCGGTAGTCACTCCAGCGGCAGTCACTCCAGTGCCAGCGGCAGCCACTCCAGCGCCAGCGGCAGCCACCATGAGAGCGACAGCCATTCTAGCGAGAGCAGCCACCACGATAGTGGCAGTCAGCACGAGAGTGGCAGCCACTCCAGCGCCAGCGGCAGCCACTCCAGCGCCAGCGGCAGCCACTCCAGCGCCAGCGGCAGCATTCCGGACGATGGTGAGCTTCAGAAGGGCCCCGATGCGGTGAGCTTCTCCATGATCGTGTCCAACGATCTGCCCCCGCTGGCCCTCGAGACCATCAACAAGCGGAACATCCCGCTGGCACGCAATGGCCAGTCCATCCTCAAGTACGTCACCTGGCGCCGGTGGGCCCAGCCCAACGACACGGGCAACGAGGCGGCCGGCGTGCGCTTCCGCCACACCCACACCCCCGACCTGGAGAACGACCGGACCTCCGGCACCAGCACCCTTTGCCTATTCCGCCTCGACCAGGTGCGTCATCATCTTCCCCGCATGGCGCGCATGTCCGGCGATCCCGCCAGCCGGCCTGTGCCCCAGCTGCCATCCGCCGCCCTCCTCCTCCCCGCCCCCCCCCCCTGCCCCTGCCCCCTTGCCACACACGCGCACAGACACCCTCTCCCATGGCCCTGGGCGCATGGGTATTGATCAAGAAACTGACCTCCCACTCTCGCGGCATATGCCCCCCCCCCATTGGTGGTGCGCGCACGCCTCTCCAGACCAAGTCCGAATGGGTGCAGGTCGGTTGCGGCAGCAGCCAAGAGGACCTTCTCCCCAACGAGCAGCTTCGTCCCAACCAGGTGGACCAGACCGTGGATGACCTCTTCCCGGATGGCCGGGACACCGAGCTGTGGTCTATTCAGGGCAAGTCGCGCGGGTACTCCGAGCTGTCGAACGACGCCGGGAGCGTCCTGGCTCGCGGGCGCTCGTCCTACTCCGGCCTAGCGTCGGCCCTTGTTGGCAGCCTGGCTGCAGTGGGCCTGATGCTGCTTTAAAAGCCTGAGGCGGCAGAGTGAGAAAGAGTCGGAGATGGCGACCCGGAGAGAAAGGCAGGGAGCGAGGCCCGCCATGGGGCGGCAGGGGACAGGGAGAACGACCGGGGGGCGCCCGCCCGAGGAGGGGACCACCCAACTGCCCCTCGGCCCTGCTCTCCGCGCCCGCCCTGGAGACCCTCCCCTCCTGGCCATCCTGCGTGCCTCGCATTCGAACGAGCCCGCGCGTGTGCAGCGCCTTGTCCCCCCGCCTCTTTGGCGCGCTCGTGTGCTGCGCCAGCATCATCTCCCATTCGCCGGCTCTGCGTCGAGACGCGAGACACACACACACACACACACACACACACACATGCACCATGTATCCGGGTGAACAACACATGCGAGCCGGACCATGCGCGGCACGCATCTGTCGCGTGGGGTGTTTCACCTTGCAGAGACCGTGCGCCCTGGTGTCTGTGTGTGTGTGTGTGTGTGTCTAGCGCTCCGCCGCTCTTCGTCCGCTGCCTTGTCCCTCGCCTTCGCCCAAAAAAAAAAAACCATGTAGAAACCAAAATAGAGTACTTCCCCCTTTCCCTCCTCCTCCTTGGCCGATATGTGCGCACATTGGAGGAGAGACCTCCCCCGACGGCCGGCGGCATGAGACACACATACATGCGCACGCATGTGCATGCATATGGACAGATGATCGGCCTATATATATATATATATGCGCATGGACATGCGTGTATATCTCCAGGCACATGTCTTGATAGCCACCGGAAGAGGGGGGAGAGTACCAGGCAAGGGGGAAGAAAGTGGCCACTCACAAGGCTGTGACAAGGCGGAGAAGCGGTCACACAAGGGCCAAGAGAGGGACGGACACATTTTTCTGATCTATGGTTGGCGAGGATGGCCGCGAAACATGGGGGGGGGGGACACCACCAGGATGGACGCGGGGCGGATGTGCATGCACATCCCCCCGGCCCGGGGAAGAAGAGGGAAAAATCAAGGACAAGGGGTTGGACCAGGCGAAGGGGGAAGGACGTGCGCGCGCGTGCGTGCGTGCCACATATCCGGACAGCCATGCGAGCGGAGGTCGAGAAGAGCCGGCACACCGGCCCATCCGTCTGTCCGCCTTCAGCGACGGAACTTCTTCTTCTTCTTGCCGCCGGAGGCCTTTTTGGACGCCTTGCCAGCGGACTTGCCCCCGCGCAGCTTGTCGGCCGACGGTGGCCGGATCTCGCGCTCGTGCTTGACGCGCGTGTGCTCGCTGATGTGGAAAATACCGTCGACAAACTTGCCGAAGCGCGTGCGGGACCCGATGTCGCCACCCTGGCGGCGCATCTCCCCGGCCAGGGAGGACTCGCGACCACGCTTCAGGGTGGGCGCATGCTTCGAGGTGAGGTTACCGGCCTCCAGGCTCTGTATGGCCAGGGGGAGGGGAGGTGTCAGGGGGAGGAGAGGTGTCAGGGGGAGAGGCGGCGCCACGTGCATTCATGAGTGTGTGCGCACACACACAAGGGGAATGGCGAAAGAGAGAAGGCAAGGGAAACATATGCAAAGGGGAGGCAGAAGAGGAAAGAAAAAAAAAACAATCACCCAGGGACAACGCACGGCCTGGTGCTGCTTCAGCTCACGGCCATACTGGGCCTGGCGGTGACCGAGGCCCACATTCATCGGGACATTGTGGACCTTGCCGACCTTGCCGCCGGCCTTGAGGATCTGAGTCTTGCGATAGCGCTTGAGTTGCTGGCCGGCGTAGTCCGCGGTGGCTGCAACCCGGCCGGCAGGGGGGGGGGGGGGGGGGGGGGGGGGGGGGGGGGGGGGGGGGGGGGGGGGGGGGGGGGGGGGGGGGGGGGGGGGGGGGGGGGGGGGGGGCAACCTGTCAGCGGCCAAATCCCCCGAGATCGAGAGGGACATGCATGTGAGATGGCGGAAGCGGGCACGCACCGAACCGCTCCACCTCCTGGAGCATCTCCTTGGAGATCGACCGTGCGTTGTTGAACTTGCTCAAGTTGCTGAGCACGGCATTGAGCCGGGGGTTGTTGGTCGGCGGGGCGCCCGACCCATTTGACGACCGGCCCCGGGAGGACATGCTGCGCGCGGGCGGGGATGGATGGAGGGGGCAGAGGACAGCGGACAGGGGGGAGGGGGAGGGGGAAGAGGCGAGAGGGGCAAGGCGGCGCAAGAGCAGGCAGAGGCAGGAGGTCGACTGGGAGGGGACTATGCCCGCCGGCCTCGGCCAGGGGACCGGCCGACGCCCCGGCCGAAATCCCCCCCCCCCCCCCCCCCCCTCCGCCCGCCGGCCCGCCCGCGCGGCATCCATCGTCTCTTCAGCCAGGAGGATGGCCGCCACCAGGATCCCTCCCCCTGCCGTGGCTGGGGCTCCGCCTTGGGCGGGGGGGGGGAACGGACAGAGCGCCCCGCGCGCGTGTGTGTGTGCGTGTGCGGCCGGCTGCGGGGGCAATGTGGCCGCGATGACTTCCGGTCACGTGATGGGTCCGATCGGTTGTTGTTTTCGTCCGCCGGCTCGGCTTTCCTGTTCCACCTCCCCCGGGCCGGTTCCCTGCCCGGTCCTTTGTACGGAGTACGCACGCACGCACGCACGGGAGGTGGTGCCGGTCTGGGCTCCGCATGCCGGGGCGAGTGCGGGCCCGAGGCAAGCCGCAACAACCGGGCGGCATGCGAGCGAGAGAGGGACAGAGATAGGGAGAGCGAGAGAGAGAGAGAGAGAGAGAGAGAGAGAGAGAGAGAAGGCTGACCGAGCCGGCAGACGACCCCGCCCCGGTGTGGGGTGACGGGGGGTGGAACTGGTTTCCGGGACCGGGGGAATGTCTGGGCATTGGATTTTTGGCGACCAAATTGGGCCGGCGGATTCCAGGCCGGCCCAGCCGGCGGCAAGAAGGTGCCTCTTGGGCCCGCGCTCGCGTCCGGCATCGCCTTTGTTTACCCCCGGCCGGCACTGTCCCCGCGCCTTCTTGGGGTGCGACCCGAAAAAAAGATCCCCCCCGAGCCCCTGCCACCCAGAAGAACACAACGAGCGCCCTCCCCCGCCCCCGCCCCCGCCCCCGCCCCCGCCCCCGCCCCCGCCCCCCCCTCCGCACCCCCGCTGCCCTTCCGTGCTTCGCCCTTTCCCTGCCTCTTGCTGTCCCTTCCCAGCCCGCCTGGCCCTGCCCGATGCTCCCCCCGCCAGTGCCTCCGCGACGTGGGGCCCCCCCCGGCCCGGCGGCCCACCCGGTGTCGGTGACTACCGAGCCCCTGTCGACTTCGCCGCCGCCGCCGGCGGTGCCCGCGTCGCCCGTGGCCACGGCCGCCGCTGTGGCCGCCGCCGCCACCACCGCCCCCCCCTCGGCCTCTGTCTCGCCGAGCGCCATGGCCGCGCCGGCCCCCTCCCCGGCACCTGTGCGGAACTTCGGCCCCGGGACCCCGCTCGGGGTCCAGCGTTTTGCGCGGCCCGCGCCGCCGGTCACCGCCCGGCCGGCTACCCAGCGCCCCGGCGAGTCGGAGGAGGGAGCCGCTGTGGCGGCCGCCGAGGAGCCAAGCGCCCCGGCGGTCGGGACCCCGCCCAAGCCGGGCCTCATCCCGGCATCCGTGTCGTCGCCCTTCCACAACAGCCCGCTGATGCTCAACCCCCGCGAGGTGGCGCCGGCGCCCGAGACGGCCCCCATCCCGCCCCCGAGCCCGGTGGCCGTGGCGGCGGCGGCGGCGGCGGCGGCGGCGGCCACGACGGCCGCCGCGGTCCCGGCCCCGGCCCCGGCCCCGGCCCCCTCCGGCCCGATCGAGCACGTCCCCGTGCCGACCTCCTTCGCCACCAGTGCCCAGAAAAAGATCATCTACGAGATTTACACCACCGAGCAGACATATGTGTCGGTGCTGCAGACGATCCTCCAGTGCTTCCTGATGCCGCTGCGGGTGGTGGCCGGCATGACCACCACCCCCTCGGCCTCCGGGGACCTCAGCAGCCTGAGGACGTCGTCCTCCATCGGGTCCTTCGATTCGGCCAGCAGCGGGGCCACTTCCGGCAGGCGGTCCTCCTCGGTGGTCAGCATCGGCCCGAAGGACTTCGGCCCGCCGCCGGGCATGCCGCTCGGCTGGATGACCGAGGCCGAGGTCCTGTCGATCTTCGCCAATGTCGAGCGCATCTACGACTTCCATGTGGAGGTCCTGGCGGTGCGTGCCCCCGACATTGCCCCTGCCTCTGGGGGTCTTCCCCGGTGCCTGCCCTCCTGTACCTGCCTTTGGCCTGCTCCCCTGGGCCTGCCCTCCTCCCCTATGGCCCTTCTCACCTCGGCCCCTTTTATGCCCATGCCTGCGCCGCGGGCGCCCGCGCCTGTGCCTGCGCGTGTGACAGAAAATGTCCCATGCCCTGCACCAATGGGACGATGAGAATGGGGCTCGGATTTTCGGCGAGTGCCTGTCCCAGCTGCTCCCGCGCTTTCCGCTGCTGTATCCGGTGTACTGCAACAACTTTGACAGTGCCATCGCCGACTTGACCCACTTGGAGAAGCGCCGGCGCGAGCTGAAGGACTTCCTGGCCGACGCCTATGCCCAGCCGCGCTGTGCCAACCTCACCCTCAACAGCCTGCTGCTGACGCCGGTCCAGCGGATTACCCGGTGTCCGTTGCTCTTCCGCGAGCTGCTGGACAAGACGTCGGCCGGGTCGGCCGGGCAGGAGTCCCTGAGCGCGGTGCATGCGCGCTTCGTCGACATGGCGGCCGATGTCAATCGGTCCATGCAGGAGAGCGAGTCGGCCCGGCGCTTGCAGGAAATCAGCACCAACATCAAGGGGCTGGCGTCGCTCCTGTCAAGCGAGCGCGGTCGGTCTCTCATCCGCGATGGCCCGCTGGCGCTGACCACCCCGCGCAAGCCCTATCGAGCCTTGCTCTTCAAGGACTGCCTGGTTTTCGCCCTCACCACCTCCCTCAACCAGGCCGACGTGGAGCTGGTCCTGCCGGTGGACGTGCTGTGGGTGGACGATCTGGTGGATTTGGATCCGCAAACCAGTGCGCGCGCGTGCACACGCACACACACACACACACACACACACACACACGCACGCATGCACACCGGGCCTCGCCCATGCCACCTCCCTTCGCTTGCATCCCGTCGACTGACCCTGGCGCCCCTCTCGCTGCCTGTCTCGTGCCCTCTCCTCGTGTCTGCAAGATAACCATGATGCCATTGAGATCTTCACCCCGGAGCGCCCATACACCATTTACGCCGGGACGGCCAACAACAAGCGCCTGTGGCTGGCCGCCCTGCGCAAGACCATCGCCGCCTCTCTCAATGTGCCTGAGAACCAGCTCCGTGCGTTTGGCCCCCTTCTGATGTGTTTGCCCATTTCCCCTCCCCTTGCCGGCTTATCTCCTCTGGGGCCGGGGTCGGCCGAGAGCAAGAGGCTCCGGGCGAATGAGCGAGCGAGAGGGAGCGAGAGCCCCGGAGAGGGGGATCTTTACACGCACACAAGACAGCCGCCCCCCGCCCGGCCGCCCCCCTCTGACATGCACACTCCAACACCCCCCAGGCAAGCGCATTGGCCGGACCTTCAAGTACCGCGACGGGTCCGTGTATGAGGGCGACTTTGAGAATGGTCGTCGCCATGGGACCGGCCGCCTGGTGTACCAGGACCACACCGTGTATGAGGGCCAGTGGCGCAATGACCTGCGCCATGGCTGCGGCAAGATGACCTACAGCACCAGCGAAGAGTATGAAGGCAACTGGAAGCGCGATCTTCAGCGTGCGTCGCCCGGCCGCCGGGCCTTTGGCACCTTGCTCCTCCGGCTCGCTGCGAATGCTGCCTTCCTTCCTCCCTCCCCTTGCACTCACACATCTCCCTGCCTGTGCCCCGCTCCCCCGCCTTCGGTCTCCTCCCCGGTGCAGATGGCCATGGCAAGCTTACCCTCACGGATGACAACATCTTCGAGGGGAACTGGCGCCGCGGCCAGAAGGATGGCCCGGTATGGCATCCCCACTTGCTTCATGTGCCCCGGCTCCCCCGGCTCGCCTCCCCTCTCGCGCCCACGCCCCCGCCTGGGCCCGCCCAACATGCACTGACTCCATTCCTGCGTCTCGGCTTTCTTCCTCCCCTCCTCCACCGCCCATAGTGCACCATTTCCTTTGCCAATGGCGACATGTTCACCGGCTTCATGAAGAATGACATGATCGAGGGCGCCGGCACGCTGGTGTGCACCAATGGCGCGTCCTATCGGGGGCCCTTCCGTCAGTCGCTTTTCGACGGGCCGAATGCCGAACTGGTCTACCCGAATGGCGAGAAGTATGTCGGGCCCTTCAAGGCCGGCCTGCGTCATGGCCCCAACGGCACGATGACCTATGCCGACGGCTCCGTGTATCATGGGGATTGGCGCTCGGACCAGGTGCGTGCCTGGGCCTTCTGTGCCCTCGCCTCCCCCCCCCTCTCTCGCATTTTGCCAGTTAAGCAGCATCGACAGTCGCACCATGCTGATTTCCTCCTCCCTCACTCGACTGCACGCTCGATGGGCTTTGCAGCGCCAGGGCATCGGCCGCCTGGACGGGCCGCTGCCGGAGGAATTCTACCAGGGTGGCTGGCTGTCAGATCTGCGCCACCACCATGGCGAGCAGCTCTACGCAAATGGCGACCACTATGAGGGGTCGTTTGCTTTCGATGTGGTACGTTGCATTGGCGAAAGACGCCCCCGGGCATCGGGGGGCGCGCCGCACCGCGCCACAACCACGGTGTCTGACCCGGTCCTCCCCCCATCCATCCCTCTGCCCCTCGCTTTCTCTCTCTCTCCCTCTGTCTCTGCCTCTGCGTCTCGTTGTCGTGGCTGGACGGCACCTCCTCGACGCGCGCCGTCACAACACCCGCACCCATGCCGTGCCCACACACACACACACACACACACACACACAGCGCTCCGGCGATGGGATCTGCATTTACTCCACCAAGATCACGTACGATGGCCAGTGGCAGGACGATCTGTTCCACGGCACCGGCGAGTGGCGGCACCCCCGGGGCCACATCTACATCGGGGAGTTCCACCTGGGCCGGCGCCACGGACATGGGCAGCTCATCAGCCCGGACGGATCGAACTACGAGGGCGCCTTCAAGAACGGCCAGAAGGACGGCTCCGGCACCGAGCATCTTGTGGTTTCCTCCTACTCCGGCACCTTTGCCCTGGGGAAGGTGCGTACATCGGCTGCCCGTGAAGGCCTCCCACCCATGCTCCCTGCACTGGCGGCTGACCTGCGATTTGGATGCCCCCCGCCCCCCCGCCCCCCCCCCCGCCCCCTATGCTTTCGTCTGCGTGTGCTGCCTTCCCGTGCACGCCCTTCCTAGCGCCATGGCCGCGGGGTCTGGTCTTCCACCTCGACGCGGTACACCGGCGACTGGACATATGGCCGGCGCAATGGCCGCGGTGTGCTCAACACCGAGTCCGGCAAATACGAAGGCCCCTTCCTGGATGACTTGCGCGACAGCACCGCTCAGTCAGCCCTGCCGGCGTCCAGCGGCTCGCACCACTCGGGCTCCGGCGACGCCAAGGCCCCGCCCTCCTTCACCACGCTGGTTGGCACCCGGATCAGCGGCCCCTGGAAGGGCGACCACCAGGCAGACCGCCACACGGTCAAGTTCATCCACGGTCGCACGGATCTGGTGGTGTACAAGTACTGCCTGACCAGCACCGACCCCTCGGACACATCGACGGGCGGGGTTCTCCGGCCGCCGCTGGCCCCCACCATCCCGAGCATCCTTCGGCCTGGTGTCACTCACGGGTGATGTTTGTTTGTTTGTTTTTCGGCCTGACGTTATACCTCCCCCCCCCCCCCCCGGCAGGTGGCGCCGTGTCTTCCGCCTGGCGCTTCTCCGCGCAACGTGGCCCGCAAAAACCCGCACCACACCCATCCCCGCGCCATGGATCCATCGATGAATGGGCACATGTATACACGCATATGTGTTTTCGTCCCCCCTGTGCATGGTATTATATGTGGGAGGCCCCCGCCACGCACACACGCTGATGGGAAGGGGAGGGGAGGGAGATCATAGAATGTATTTACATCGGAGAAGCAGGGGACATGCATGGAGGGGGGGGGGGGGAGGGGGGAGGGGGCACCGGTGCACGAAAAAAAACGACGAGACGCGCATATTTTGACAAGGGAAGGGGGAGACACGAGGAGTTGCTTTCGCTTTTTCCTTCCCCGCGCTCCGCCCTCTCCTCTCCAGCCCCGGCGCATCCCCCTCCCCCTTGGCCTCTCTGAGCGAGACACGGGGAGGAAGGGAGAAGAGCCACGCCTGTGAAGGATGAGGCGGGACGACGCTGCAAATGGGCACATGCACAGCAGAAAGCGCGCCCCCACGCACAGCGGAGCCAAGAGCGCGCGCGCATACACACACGTGCGCGTGAAGACACACTTAGAAAGCGTCAGCGCCGGAGGGAGTGGAGCCGGAGGTGAAGAAGGCGGCGGTGGCGGCCTCGGAGGCGGACATGCCGGAGGTGGCGAAGTCGCCGGCGGTGGTCGCGGCGCTGAAGGAGTCCGACGACTCGGCCGCGGCCGGGGTCTCGGCGTGCTGCTCCTCCTCCTCCTCGGCGGCGGCGGCGGCGGCGGCAGCCGCGGCGGCAGCGGCGTTGGCAGCGCGCAGGTCGCCATGAGCGCCGCTGATCTGGAGGTTCTCCTGGAGATCAGCCAGGGCAGAGCGCACGCGGCTGTGCAGGCCGATGATGCGCACGCGCGAGTGGGCCGGGCCGCGGGCCAGATCCTCCAGAAGGGGAAGCGAGATGTTGACGCGGTGGCGGCCGGAGAACTCGGTGGCGTTCTGGTACTCGGCCAGGGCGGAAAGCTGCTCCGCGGTCAGGGGCTCGGTGTAGCCATCGCGCACGTTGGTGGCAGCCGTGGCGATCAGCTCGGTGATGGCCTGCTTGGCGGCGTCGATGGACTCGCGCGAGCCGCTGATGGTGGCGGTCGAGGCATTCATGCCCAGGTGGATACGAGCCCCGGTGGAGCTGGTAATCTTCTTGATGTTGACACCGGCCGGGCCGATGACCAGGCTGCGGAACTGGTTCTCGATCGGGAACTCCTCGGAGATCGTGGGGTTCTCGGCGGACTGAGGCAGGGAGCGGGAGGGGGGCGAGAAGGATGTCAGCCTTGGGTGCCTCCCGGAGGAGCAGGGAGGGAGGGGGGGG
>NW_009242976.1:2204778-2208254 GCF_000388065.1 Fonticula alba
GGGGGGGGGGGGGGGGGGGGGGGGGGGGGGGGGGGGGGGGGGGGGGGGGGGGGGGGGGCTGCTTCTGCCATCGTTTCCGGGCCCGGTCGCGTGTGGGCGGCCTGGCCAAGATGCCCGCCGCAGATGGGGGGGGGGGGGGGGGGGGGGGGCCAGGTGTATATCCATATGGCCATGGGTGTCTCTCTGTGCACGAGGCACAGCGCCACAAGGGGCGGAGAGGGCCAGGGGGGGGGGGGGTCCTCCCTCGCCGGGTGACGCTCCCCCCGCCCCCCTGGGAAAGCACAAAAGACCAAACGAGCGGAGCAAGGAAAGGCCATGCGCGTACCTGGATGTGCTTCTGCACGACGGCCACAGCCCGGGCGAGGTTCGCCTCGGTCAGAGCATAGGCAACGATGTTCTTGCCAGCACGAGCGAAGGTGAACTGGTTGCTGCCGGTGCGCAGGGAATAGGCGTTGATGCTCTTCCCGCCGGCCGGCAGGGGGATGGTCTCCTCCAGGAACGGGTGGGCCTTGATGGCCTGCGACATGGCGGCCACATCCTCCGGCGAGCCGATCAGGTTGAGGGTCGAGTTGCCGGCCGTCGTGGGCCGGGCCTTCGGCGAGAGGGACATGCCGCGCAGCAGGGCCTGGTAGATGAAGGCCACCGGCGCGTCGAAGGTGTGCTTCTCCTGTGGCGACACACACACACACAGAGAGAGAGAGAGAGAGAGAGAGAGAGAGAGACGGCGAGACATGGGCAGGGGAGGCAAAGGTGCACGGTGAGTGGCAAATGGAGATGGCAAAGGCAGGCCGGGCCAAACAGCCCATCGGGGGAGGGGCCCGGGATGAGAAGGGCATGCGCATGCACACAAGGGCACCGCCCGGCATGAGGGAGGAAAAAGGGGGGGGGGGGCAACAGAGATGCAGCGAGAGGGGGAGAACGGGGCGGCGCCGGCGCCGGCGACGGGACACGCACCGAATCCACAGACAGATCCTCAATCAGGGCATTCACCTGGGCACGGACAGACTCCGCGGCAGACGGCAGGACGTAGATCTGCAGCTGGTCACCCTCGGAGAAGCGAGAGCTGTTGGCCTTGAGCGGGGCCAGGATGTTCCGGATGTTGACATGCTCCGAGCCCAGGACACGGGCGATGAAGCGCTTGGGGATGGTGAAGTTCAGGGCCACGCTGGCGGCGTGGAACTTCTCCAGCTCCGCCACGGCGGCCTTGGCCTGGGTGACGGCGGTCCGGGGGCCGGAAATCCGGATCGAGTCCTTGCCCACCGGCGAGATGTTGACCAGGAACTGGTCACGCAGGGAGCTCAGGCGGAAGCCCAGCCGCGGCAGGGCCAGGCGCTCCTTGGCAATGAGGTCCGCGCTCAGGGGGATGGTGACATTGAAGTTGTGCTCCTTGTGGTAGGACAGCAGCTCCTTGAACTCCTCGATGGCCTTGTTCACATGGAACTCCAGGCCGGTGAAGATGATCTCCATCTCGGTGTCCGTGTCGGAGGTCTTGGCCTGGACCGAGTGACGCTGCTGGATCAGGCGCATGTTCTGCCCGCCCTGGCCCATGACCAGGCCGATGAACTCCCGCGGGATGCCCAGCGACTTGGTGGTCATGCTGCCGCCGGTCAGGGCCGCCTGGCGGCGAGCCTCCAGCACCTCGGAGATGCTGCGGATGGCCGACTCACTGCCGGTCAGGTGAACAGTCACCACCGAGGCAGCCAGGAAGGCATTGGCCGAAGCCGAAACCCGGGCCCGGTTGGGGTTGCTGGCGGTGCGGACCAGCGAGCGCAGGATGCCCAGAGGCACCTGCAGGATGGCCGGGGCATCGGCCGAGGCCGCATCCTCGGCATCCTCGGCCACATCGGCCACCATCATGAGGGACATGGCCTGCTGGCCGAGCAGAGCCACCAGGGCCTGGCGAGTGAGCCCCTTGCTGGCGTCCAGCGTCAGGGCGCAGGACACCTCGAACAGGGCATTCTCATGCGAGCCCACGATGCTGGCCACAAAGCCACCGGCATCCGGGCCATCGATGAAACGCCACGCGCTGGCCGGGAAGCTCAGCTCGCCGGTGAAGCTGTACTTGTTGATGTGGTCCTCGGCATCCATGCGGGCCACGCCGATGATGTCCCGGGCGAAGGGCAGCGACTCGGCCGGGCCGGTGAGGGAAATCACCCCGGCCGCCTCATCCACCGCCACATACACCTCGGGCAGCTGGGCCTGGATGCGCTCGCACACCACCGGGACCATCTTGGAAAGGACCTTGCCCGGGACCGGGACCTGCTCGGTGGGGCAGGCCTTGCGCTGGGAGATGGCACCATTGAGCAGCGTGCGCGCGGCATTCAGCGAAGCCTTGTTGTCCGAGGCAATCAGCAGGTTGGCCAGGGCCCCGGTGGCCTCATCGGCCGGGGTGAAAACCACACTCACGCCGGCCAGCTTGCGAACGCCCTGCATGGTGGGGCTGTCCTCGCCCGGGGCCGGGCCCACCACGAAGGGCACCAAATCCTCGGTGAGGGCAAACTCCACGTAGTTCAGCGAAGAGTAGTGGCTGAGCAGGGAGAAGACCCGCGTCACATGGTCATTGTAGGCCGACCGCAGGCACACGAAGAACACGCGGTTGGGCTCGACCTTGATGAGCATGTCCAGCGGCGCGTCACGCACGATGTCGGCGAACTTGTCCTCCTGGCGGGCCAGCCGGTAGGCCGACTGGGGCTTGAGCTCGAACTCGGTCGACCGGTACATGGACAGGATCTCGTTGGCCATCAGGAAGGCGGGGTGGTGCTTGGACGCGTCGCCGAAGATGGTGATGGTGTCGGAGTCCTCGGTGGCCGAGCCGCGGGGGACCACCACGCAGCCGGTCTTCTCGAAGATGGCCTTCAGGTTGGAGCCATCCTGACCGCGGAGAAGATCATGCAGGAAGGACTCGACCGAGAAGCTGAAGGAGGTGACGGACTCGCGGAGCTTGTCCACCTGGGCATCGAGCTGGCCAATGGCCTGCACCAGGGGACCATAGTCGCCGGTCAGCTTGATGGTGGCCTTGGCCGCGTTGCAGGAAACCTTGAGGCCCTTGGTGGCGGCGAAGTTGTTGATGTACGACTCCTCCGGGCCGACCACGAAGTCGAACAGGTGGCTCGGGGTGACGGTGAAGGTCTCGGAGGTGGTGGTGACGCGCTCGCGCACGAACTCCTCGATCAGGCGCTTGGCCTCGCGCACGGCCAGCGCATTGCCAATGAGCACGGTGTGCTCGCCGACTGCCTGGGCATTGGGGACATTGATGGTGGCGCCGGAGGCCTCCTTGATCTTCTGGATGTTGGAGCCACCGGGGCCGATCAGCTGGCTGAAGAGGCTGGGCGGCACCAGGACGGTGTCCTTGACGCTGCGGAGGATGTCGCGCATGAAGCGCTCCTTGACGGACTCCAGCGAGTGGGCATTGTTGGCGGAGAGGGTGAACTCGATCTTGCTGCCGGCGGTGCGACGGTCGATGTGGGCGTCTATAC
>NW_009242976.1:2208365-2209254 GCF_000388065.1 Fonticula alba
GAAGGCCACCCAGAAGAGGATCTTGACCACCTGGGGCCGACTCCCCGGGGGGGGCCGACGACGACGACGCGGCCAGGAGGAAATCCATGGCGGGCGGACGGGCGGCTGAGCAGGCGAGCGGGGGGGGGGGGGGGGGGGGGGGGGGGGGGGGGGGGGGGGGGGGGGGGGGGGGGGGGGGGGGGGGGGGGGGGGGGGGTCGCGGGGGGGGGGGGGGGAGGGGGGGGGGGGGGGGGAGGACGGGGCACGCACTGTACTGACGGATGAGCACCGGGGAGATGGTGTTGTAGGCGCTCTCGTTGATTTCGTTCGGGCCAAAGGAGAAGGTAACACTGTTGGAGAAGCGGGTCTTGCGGTTGGAAAGGGTCTGGCGGTGGGTGGCACGGGCGGCATTACGAGCCTCGGCAGCCTGGGCACGGGGCGCGGAGAGGAGGACCGGCCGCGGGGGGGAACAGAGGGAAGAGAGAGGTCCGGAGGGGAGGGGGGGGGGAGAAAGGGAGCACGGGCCGAGGCCAGGTCCAGGTCCGAGGCATGAGTGGACGCCGAGCAGAGGGAGGCACAGAGGGGGAGAGAGAGAGAGAGAGAGGGAGAGAGAGAGGGAGGGAGACAACATACCCAGGAGACGGTCTTGGGCTTGTCATCAGTGGCGATGGCACCGAGAGTCGGGAAGTGTTCGTCATAGCGACCAGCCACAGGAGGCTGGTTGGAAGAGGCGCCAGCATCGGCGCCGGAAGACACATCAGGGGAGGCGGCGATCTCCGGGGTCACCTGCTGGGTGACGGCGGACGACTGCGGGGAGCTAACGGGGATCGAGTCATTGGTGGACGAAGCGAGGGAGTCGCCAATGGTGACCGTGGCAAACGGGCTGCGAGAGAGGAGGTGAGCAAACGAG
>NW_009242976.1:2210065-2217468 GCF_000388065.1 Fonticula alba
CCCTTCTTGGTGGGCGCGCGCCCCTGCCGCGCCGGTCGGCGGGGGGGCGGAGAGTGCCCCCCCTTCCCCTGACTTTCGGCTGTGAAGGGAGTGCGCGTTCACCTGAGACCGCCACAGCGGGAGGGGGGGAATACGGGCATCCCCAGCCGAGGTGGGCACTCCCAACCGCTGGAAGGTGTTGGAAGGACGCTGCCCCACAAAAGCAGGACGAGCGCGACATACCTCCGCCGGCGTCTGCCCCTCCCCCCCCCCCCCCCCCTTCAGGTCAACCACTGGGCGGTTTTTCGGGATCCGGGGCCGCGCTCGCCGAGAGGGCAGGCCTTTTTTCAAAATAAAAGGAATAACCGCTCCCTCGCCGGGGGGGGGGGGGGGAGGGGCGATCCTCCGCATGCCCTTCCGGGGCAGGCTTGTCTTTGCCGCCCCGCCGCCCCGCCGCCCCGCCGCCCCGGGCGCACACGGACGGGAGCGAATGCGCAACACAGGGACTCCGGACGTGACGAATCACAGAATTAGGGGGCCCCGGGCCTGGTGCCGGGGCCCGGCCGCCAGTGAGCAGAGCATGCTGGACAAAAATCCGCCAACACCGGCCGGCCTCTAGCCTGCAACGGCTAACCGAAAAAAGGGCAGCCGGGAAGCGCGGCAAGGAGTCCGCTGGTCTTCCTGCACAACAACAAGGCACCCCCCTCATGCTGCCCCCAGCCCGAGCCAACGGCGGGGGCTTTTCCGGGCGTGTGGCCCGCCGGTCAGGCTCCCAGCCCCCAGCCTCCCCCCTCGCGCACCCGGACCCCGAATGCTGGCCCCTGTCGAAGACCGGGCCGATGGAGAGTCCCCCCATCCCGCGGGAGAAATGGGTTGAACATGTCAGCCTCCTTTACGGGGACGGCCGGTCCTCCTCGCCCCTGGCACCGGCGAGAGAAAGCCGGCAAAGGAGAGAGAGTTCTCTGTTCCGGGCGCGCGGGCTGATGGCGGCGGGAGACACCCCCCCCCCCGGACAACTCTCGCCTGGGACCATGTCAAGGATACACCAAACCGAAGGGGGCAGGACAAGGGAGGTCTCACCGGCCCGCCCCAGGATATCTCTGCGCGCAGAGCGCACCCCCCCCCCCCCCCCCCCCCCCCCCCCCACCAGAGACACCGCGGCCCACGGACAACGGAAAGGAGCAGGACGCCAGTGCGTCGGCCCCCCGCAGCCCGTCCCCCCGGGGGAGGACACCTTGAAGGTATGCCACGTGAGTGAGCGGTGGTGCAGGGGATTTAGTATTGTGGACCTATATTGTGCATGTGATGGGCTGCTGATGAGAATCAGATCATCGCGAAAATGAAGGACAACACCATGGCCAAAATATAGTGCTTGGCGAAGATTGGCGGCGCCCCGGAAGGGATCGGGAAGGGCGTCGGAGACGGGGCAGGCGTGGAGGTGGGCGTGGGCGTGGGCGTGGGCGTGGGCGTTGGAGTGGGAGTGGGAGTGGGAGTGGGCGTTGGGGTGGGAGTGGGGGTGGGAGTGGGAGTGGGAGTGGGAGTGGGAGTGGGCGTCGGAGTGGGCGTCGGAGTGGGCGTAGGCGTGGGCGTCGGAGTGGGCGTAGGCGTGGGCGTGGGCGTGGGCGTCGGTGTCGGTGTCGGTGTCGGTGTCGGTGTCGGAGTTGGAGTTGGAGTGGGTGTGGGTGTCGGCGTCGGTGTGGGAGTAGGCCACACCGGCACAAGCATGGAACATTGGTTGTAGCTGTTGTACAAGCTGAGGCACTTGGTCAGAACGCAGCTCCCCGAGTAATAGAACCGCCCCGCGGAAATTCGCTGATTGCAGTTGGTCATGGCGCAGGTGTCGAGTTGCTTTTTTTTTTCGATCGCCAGGCGCACGGAGAAGGACCGAGACAGGAACGGTGTTAGACGACATGCTGAGGTGGCCTTCCCCACGAGAGAAGGGGAGAGAGAGAGAGCGAGAGAGAGAGAGAGAGAGAGAGAGAGAGAGAGCCCGGGAGGAGGGGCGGCGACACGAGTGTGCCAGCGCGTTGGCAGCACCAGGAAAAGCGAAGGGACACTTGTGGGGGAAGCCGCGCACCTCCAGCTGCTTCCAGCAGGGATTCTCCTTGCACTGGCCAGTGGCCAGGGCGGTGACCGTGGCCGTGGTCCCGGTCAGCCGGCCGCCCCCGACGTCAAGTCGATCCAACAAGCGGAAAAGCACCCGCCTACCGGGGCCAGGTGCGGCCAGAATCCCGGCCCGTTGGCCGGCGGCCTCGTCCTCCTGCGCCTCCTCACAGGCGCAGAGATCCTTCTCCGAGCATGCCAGACCCCCGACCAGCGGGCCGCCGATGGTCGTGGCCGAGGGGCATGTCGTCGGCGCAGGCACACACTTGCCGGTGGAGGCATTGCAAGACAGGGACTTGCAGGCCCGGTTGAAGGTGCACTCCTCGCCATTGTTCAGCTCGCCCTCCTTCAGGCAGACGCCGGCGCCCTCGGAGGAGTTGTACCGCCCGCAGAAGAGGCCCACCCCGCAGGGAGCAGCCCCGGGGCCCATGGATGCCAGAGTGCAAGGCTGGCCGGCGCCCTGCGCCTCGGCGCACACATTGTCGGGAGTCTCGCAGAACCACTGGAAGCCGCCACCACAGGCTTGGGGGCCGTTGCATTCGGTGTTCGAGGACACGTCCTCGCACACGCCTCCGGTACATTGCTCTGACTGGCATCTTTGTGTTTGTGAACCGGGGGGCGGAGCAGGGAGGGAGGGGGGGGCGAGAGGGAGTAACTTGGTTAGTGGGGGGGGGGGGAGAAGGTCCGAGACTCCCTGTCGGGAGGCTGCCGCATTGTGGGAGGGACGAAAAGGCCGGGGGGTGGGGGTCGCCCATCTGCAAACGCACTGGCTGCCGGCCGTGCAGACGTCGCCCTTGTAGCCGCCCACGCAGACGGACGTGAAGCGATCGCACACGAGAGGCAATGCACAGGCCGGGAGGGCCCCGGGGCTGATGTCCGAAGAGGAGCAGGCCTCGCCTGGAGTCGAGGGCCCAGATCGGTCGAGGTCAGCGGCGGCATGCGCATGGGGGACAGAGATATTGGCATGTGTGGCCGCACCGAGGTTGGCATTTGGGACGCAGGTTTTTGTGTCGAGGCCCGGATCGCCGCGGCAGGACGCGGTCCGGACACACTGTCCCGAGGTCAGGCAAGTGGCGCCGGCAGGGAGACGCTGCTCGCAGGTCCCGGCATTGCAGTATCTGTCCGAGTGTGGGTGTGGGTGTGGGTGTGGATGTGGGTGTGGGTGTGCGCGCGAGAGCGTGCGTGCGAGAGCGTGGGTGAGGGTGCGTGTCCAAACGACAGCCCGCGGCAGGGGAGATCGGGTTGAACAGGGGAAACAGGCGAGAAGATGGTCAGACGCGAGCCCATCTGGCCACGGCGTGGTGCTCTGCGCAAAGGTGGGCGACGCACAGCGACGGGGTGCAGGAATGGGTGCTGTCGCAGATTTGGCCCTCATACGAGACGAGGCTGTACTTTCCACAGAGAGCCGGGTCGGCCCGCGCGGCGTGGAACGCCAGCAGCAGGACCCCGAGCACCAGAGTACGAAGCTTCATACTCCTGTGTGGGCTTGTGCGGGGGCCGGGGCGGGTACCGCGCGGGATCGGCGAGAGAGCAGCCGGAAGGCGAGGAGGCAAGTCGGACTGGCGGGCAAGGGGCGCGGGGTGGGGGGTCCTCCGGGGGAGAGGCAAACGGGTGCCAGGGGGAAATTGGTGGAAACGCCTGGGCAGAGGGATTGGGATTGTGGGTGAGGTAACATCGTGGACACGCGCGCCCTCTCCGGGTGCAGGCCCTTTAATGTACCACCCGAGCCAACCGGTTAACACCTGCCGATCCCAGCATGGGAAGGGGGCACAGACTCCAGCGGTCCCGGGGTAGGGACAACCCAGCCTCCGCGCCCCCCCTCTCCCCCCTCCTCGACTGGCTGGTCGGCCTCTTCCGTGGTGGCAGGTTGTCGCGTGGACCCGACACCGGCCCCCCCGCGAGTGGGCCCGGGGCCGAAGGCGGGCGCAGGGAGGCGATGGGGGGGGGGCGCGGGGGCGGGGGGACGGAAGGGGGAGGGGGGAAGGGGAAGGGGCATGGATCGGAATAGTCCACAACTTTACGCGGCCCCAGGCACTGAGCTCATCCGCCCCATGTTCAGATTCAAAGAGTCTGAACCCCAGACTCGGGCCCCGGGGGGGGGGGGGGGGGCTCAGACAGAGGGAGGGGGCCGTGGGCCCGGCGCATGACTTCCACTGGAATTCGATCACCGGCTTGAGGCCCTTCCGGGCGCGCGGTGGCAGGCGAGAAGCGGCAAGCGTCCGGGCCCGGCCCTCTCTTCCAGCCATATGATATCACCACCGCCCGATGTCATCCATGTGTGCGGGGGAGGGGAGGAAGGGGGGGGAGAGAGACAGAGAGACCAGGACAGGGGTACCCACGTGGCAGTGCATATTCTGCTTTCTGCACCGGCATGCCGGTCGGTGCTCTGATGGGGGGGGGGGGGGGGGTAGGAGGGAGGGAGAAAGGCCACCCCGCCCATCAACACGGTGAGAGAGGGGACATGCGGATCTGTACATGTACCAACATGGTGTGATCTATTAATTACAGGAAGGGGGTGATTTGGTGAAAGAACGAGGGAGGGCAGGGGGGGGGGGGGGGGGGGAGGCCAATGAAAACCAGACGACAAGAGGGGACGGGCGGAACGACCAGGAACGGGGTGATGGGCCACGGCCGTCAATGTTTGTACATCCCCACCCTCGGCCCCCTGGCGGCCTGGTGCCAGCCTTTTCTCTTGGGCGCGCGCGCGTGTGTGTGTGTGTGTGTGTGTGTGTGTGTGTGTGTGTGTGTGTGTGTAGGTGTGCGCGCGCGTGTGCATGAGGGGAACGGGGTGGGGGAGGGACAGGCGCGGATGCGATCGCACATGCGGCATACGGCCCCGCCCCCTGCCACTGGTGCCTTCCCCTCGCTCGCAGCCTGGGGCCTGAACCACAGGAGGGGGGCGACATGCCAATGCACCGGGGGGCGAGCGGCAGCCCCGGCCAGACGCCAGACACACGCACGCACGGCACACACACACACGCACGCACGCACGCACGCACGCACGCACGGCACACGCACGGCACACGCGCGACATGGCGCCGCATCAGACAGCCGGGCCGCCGGAGTTCGGGCTCCCGCCACCCGCGGTAAAGGTGAACACCGGGTGCCGGACCGGGGCCACCTCCACGTCGCCGATGCCAAGCACATCGGAGGCGGTCATGTCCGGGGTCATGGCAAAGAGATCATCCTCCTCGAGGTGGTCCCCATCCAATGACCCGGCACCATACGGCAGGGCGGCCCCTTGCTTGGCTGGCCCTTGGTCCAGGGGGGCGGAGGCGACATGAGCGCCGGGCACCGGGCCCAGCGGGTCGTCAACCATCTCCAGGTCCCCGGTGGGCTGGTGCGTCTCGCCGAAGCTGGTGAACTCGATGCCAAAGCGGTTCCCATCGTCCGCCGGGTTGAAGGACACCCCGGAGGCATCCATCCCGCCGCGGCCGGCCCCACGGCCGGAGCCAGCTCCGGCACTGGGTTGACGATTGCACAGCATGTCCCCGATGTCCGAAAGGACATCATCGCAGGAGAAGGCATGGAGCAGGGCCCGGGCGTACCCCCGGAGGAGGGTTGTTTGGATGCTGTCCACCGGCGCGGCGCGGCTGCGAAGCTCCGGGCCACCGGTGGAGCGGACGAACATCTCGTCGCCGCCGCCGCCGCCGGTGGTGGTGGTGGCCGCATCCAGGCGGTCATCAGCCCGGTCCTCCGAGCGCGAGGACAGGTGCAAATAATCGCTGTAGGAAAAGTACATCATGTGGAGGATCGCCGCGCCGGCCATCTCGATGGCGATCATGAAGGAGTTGATGGTGTGCCCGCTGACCGCCATGCCGCTGTCGGCCGGCAGGACCCACTCGATGAACTGGAACAGCAGGCGCTGGTAGAAGGACAAGAAAATGACGGCCTTGATGCAGAGGAACTTCGGCAGCGGGCGGAAGGGCAGCAGGTCCGGCCCGAAGACATTGTAGAAGCGCAGCAGACCAAGCAGCGACAGGGTCACCGAGACCATGCGAATGATATTCAGCACGGTGTAGACGGTGTGCGCATCGAAGGTGCCTGGGTACTTGGACAGCCAGTAGATGTCGAAGGAGATCTGGATGACGGCAATCTGCGGGCAGGGGGAGGGAGGGGGGAACGTCACGAAGAACGGCGCGCGGCCCGTGTGCGGCGGTCAAGAGTGGAGCAGCAGTGGTCAGGGGGGGGGGGGGTGAGTGAGTGATGGGGCAAGTATGCACGTGCGAGCAGCAGGGGGATATAAGGGGGCTGAGAGAGAGAGACACCAAGCAAGAGGGACGCACCAACGGCATGATGACCACATACTGCAGGATCAGATGCTTGAGGAAGCGGAAGAAGACGCGCACGTCGTAGCTAACCGACGGGAACATGCGCCTGGAGGGGGGAGAGAGGGGGGAGGGAGAGAGAGAGAGTGTGTCAGAGGGGGAGGGCGAGGACGGTTGGCCAGAAGTCGGACGCCAATGGCGGGCGCGCGATGAAGGAGGAGATGCACGAGGCGGTGGCGGCGGCGACGGCAGCGGCGACGGCAGCGGCGACGGCAGCGGCGAACGTGCGATGGAGGCATTCAGGAACATGGGGAGGGCGGCCCGACGCACGCGAAGACAGCCACGCGCGGCAGACACAGCGGCTCGGGCTTCACCTGCGACGGATGCTGGCGGTAGCTGGAGGATGAGGCGTCGCCCGCCTCGTTGGACGTGTCGCCGGCCGAGGGGAACCCCTCCGGCAGATCGAGGTCCAGGGCGTCCGGGTCGTCGGATGGGGAGGCCTGACGCCGGCGCTCCAGGCGCCGCGTGACCATGCCCTCCCCACCGAGGTAGCCCACCAGCAGGTAGAAGAAGCACAGTACCACAAAGCCCTCATAGAAGGAGGTGACCAGCTCGAAGTAGCGCGACACCATCGGATCGATGACGCCCACCCAGCCGGTGACCGCGAAGACCGGCACCATGAAGAGGATGCGGATGACATGCCGCTGAAGGCGCCGGACGTGGTAGTTCTTGATGTGCTCCCAGATGCTGAAGAATGTCAGGCCAATGGCGAAGCACACAAAGGGGAAGGCCACCCAGAAGAGGATCTTGACCACCTGGGCCGACTCCCCGGGGGGGGCCGACGACGACGACGCGGCCAGGAGGAAATCCATGGCGGGCGGACGGGCGGCTGAGCAGGCGAGCGCACAGGCGGGGGGGGGGGGGGGGGGGGGGGGGGGGGGGGGGAGGGGGGGGGGGGGGGGGGGGGGGGGGGGGGGGGGGGGGGGGGGGGGGGGGGGGGGGGGAGGGGGGGGGGGGGGGAGTGCCCGCCTGGCGCGCATCGACAACAGCTAC
>NW_009242976.1:2217685-2218306 GCF_000388065.1 Fonticula alba
CAAACAAAGCCGAGGGGGGGGGGAGTCGGGTGGGGGAGGGGCATTGGGGGGGGGGCCACGCCAAGCGACCGCCGGGGGCCCGGGCCATAAAGGGGCAGTGGTTTCTTTCGGGAATGAGGCAGCGGGACGCCGCGCGAGGGGGGCTCCCCGACCGGAAAGGCCCACTGGCGGCGCGCAAGTCAGCGGGGTCGAGCATGGGGAAGAAGAAAGACCACCCAGCCCGGCTGATGATGCCGCCCGCTCCGGCCCGGGGCAGAGCCACCCTGCCAGGGCGCCCCTCCCCTCTGTGCTGTACCGCCGGGGAACGCCCGGGGGGGAGGGGGGGAGGGGGCGCAGGAGTCCCCACGAACTGGGCGACCCTGGCCGCCGGGGGGGAAGCTTGTGAAAGGCATTCACGCCCGGCCGGCCCCGGGGGCAGCGGATGCAGTCCGTCTGGCTGCCGGAGCCGCCGGCTGGCGGTGTCCAGGAGGGCCAGGCCTCCCCGGGTCGCGGACACTGGAACTATGCAGCATCTCCGGCATCTATGCGTGCGCACCGGAGGAGGGGGGAGCCGAGGGAGCGGCATGGGTGGGGTTGCATGTGCGCCACCCCTCTGAAACACCGGCGGCCCTGCCCGGCCCC
>NW_009242976.1:2221073-2226498 GCF_000388065.1 Fonticula alba
CCGCACGCCACCCCCATCGCTCCTGCCCGCCAGACGACGACCCCGCGAGCCCTGATAAGCCCCCCGGCCAATGCTCACGCGGCTGCTCCAGCACTCCAGCCTGCAGATCGCTCGCACCACCCCCACCCGCCTGTTCTCCCTCTCCGCCTCCCTCTCCCACTCGGATACGACGATGGCCAGCATTCGCTCCTGCGCGGCCACCCTGCCGGACCATGAGGTCCGCATCACACCGCCCTTCCCCAGCCCCCTGAGCGATGGCGAGCTGGATCTTTTCCCGGAAACCGGCACCCCGCTGCATGAGAAGCCGCATGGCTTCCGTTTCTACGAGGATGTCTGCAAGAAGGCCAAGTTTGTCCTCGGCCCGATGGTCGATGCATCGGAGCTCCCCTGGCGGATGATCTCCCGAGCGTGCGTCGCCGGCCGGACGCCCGCACTCCGCCTGCCCTCTTTCCTTGTGCTGACCCGATGTCCCGCTCCTGCTGGGCCCTCTCCCCGCTGCCTGTGGCCAGCCACGGCGCGCAGCTTGCCTACTCCCCGATGTATAGCTCCGGCTGTCTGGCTCGGTCGGACAAGTACCGCGACGCCATCATCACGGCCCCGGAAGATCGCCCGCTTTTCTACCAGGTACGCCCCCCTGGCGCCGGGGTGTTCTTTGGCCTCTCCCCCCCCCCCCCCCCCCCGACTGACGCCCATGTGGGGCCCGTCTCTCCCCCTCTTCTCCACGTAGCTTGCCGGTGACTGCCCGGAGACCGTCCTGCGCGCGGCGCAGTACCTCCAGGACACGTGCGACGCCATCGACATCAACCTTGGCTGCCCCCAAAACATCGCCAAGCGTGGTGCGTTCAGTCGTCGTCCTGCGCAGGACCCTGTGCTTGGCCGTCCCCCCTGTGGACCCCCCCCCCCCCACACACACACACACATCCCCCCTAACATCCTCTGTCTTCCTCCTCGTCCTCTTCGCGCCAGGGCACTATGGGTCTTTCCTCCAAAACGAGTGGGACCTCATCTTCCGAATTGTGAACACCCTCCACCTGAATCTCAAGGTCCCGGTCACGGTGAAGATCCGTGTGTTTGATGACGTGGACAAAACGATCCGCTACGCCAAGATGATCGAGCGCGCCGGCGCGTCGGTAAGCAACCCCCCTCCCCCCCCTCAACACACCTTCTGTCCTCCCTGACTTGTGCCCGGGCCCCTAACACGCGCGCACGCGCACACACGCACACACGCACACACCACACCACAGATCCTTACCGTCCATGGGCGCATGCGCGACCAGCGCGGACAGAACACCGGCCTCGCGGACTGGGAGAAGATCAAGGCTGTTAAGTATGTGTCCCCCGTCCGCCACCACCGCCACCACCCGCTTCTCTCCCCTCTGACAACGCCACCGCCCCTGCCTGCCTGCCCCGCTTGCTCCTCCCCAATCCAGGAACGCCCTCTCCATCCCGGTCTTCGCCAACGGCAATGTCCTGTCACTCGAGGATGTCCAGCGGTGCATCGATGCCACCGGCGTTGACGGCGTCATGTCCGCCGAGGGGAACCTCTACAATCCGGCCATCTTCTCCGGGGTCACCCTGCCTGCGTGGCAGCTGGCCCGCGAGTACCTCAACTACTGCCAGCACTATGGCTTCAACCATATGGGCACCATTCGCGGCCACATGTTCAAGCTCTTCTACCACATCCTGGGATGGTACCCGATGTATCGCCAGGAGTTTGGCATGTCCCGCAATGTGGATGCCCTTCTGGCCCTGGTCGACACGATCGAGGCCCGTGTCAAGGCCGACCTCGAGTCCGGGGAGGCCACCGAGTTTGGCCTGGCCGGTGGTTCGCTGCAGGTGGCCAAGAAGAAGATGCGCATCTCCACGGCCGATGCTGCTGGCGATGATGGTGCCGCCGGCGCCGCCGGTGCCGCCGGCGCCCCAATCGCTGACACCGCCGACGCCGCGGCCGGCGCCGCCGCCGCCGCCGCCCCGAAGTCCAAGCCCGACGTCCCGGCCGTGGTGGCGCTGTCACATGCCCCGGGCCTGGCCGTGGTCGATCCGCAGGAGAAGCACCAGAAGCTCCTGCAAGACGCCGAGGCCCTGGCTCTGACCGATGTGGACCCGCACTTCGCCGGGCATCTGGCCTCTGCTCGGGATGTTCTCATCGATCGGCGTAGCCCCTTCTACCATAGCCAGGCGTATGTGCGCCAGCTTCCCACCCCGGAGCAGAGTGCCCGCCTGGCGCGCATCGACAACAGCTACTCCAACTACCAGAAGGCCAACAGCATCCGGTGCGTACCTCCCCTGTGTGTGTGTGTGTGTGTGTGTGTGTGTGTGTAACCTCCCCGTACAATGGGTGCTAACCGAAAGTAAATGGCCCATGGGCTCGCCCGGTGCCGTGGACGTGCCTCCGGCATCCAATCGTGTGTAGTGAGCGCCACCAGCAGCAGACTGTGGACGGCGACAAGATGGAGGAGTCGCAAAAGCGCCCGCATGCCGAGGTTGCTTGAAGGAAAGAGAAGATGGCCAGCGCGGCAAAAAAGAAAATGGACGGCCCCGAAAATGCATATCTGCTGCCCACCTGTCCGCGTGTGTCTATGCAGGTGTATGTGTGTGTGTGTGTGTGTGTGTCCGTGCACCCGCGCATGGGTGAGCGTGAGTCGCAATCACCAAACAGGGTGGATCTATATATGTATATTCTTTCGGGCGGCGAGGGACCAGCAGGAGGGTGGAGGCACGGCACGCCAGCTCGAAAGGAGGGGGGGGGGAGCGGAGGAGAGAAACAAGGACTGTGGGGGAGGAATAGAGACGGGGAAAAAAAAACAACAAAGGGAGGGGGCGGGAGGGGAGGGTGATGCACTCGGCGGGCGGGCCCTCACTTGGAGATGGACTTGTCCTCGCTGCGGGAGTAGACCGGCTTGAAGTTGATCGACTGGGAGCGCTTGATCTTGGCGTCGCGCTTCTGCTTGCGCGCAAGCTTGCGGCGAAGGACCTTGACCCGGGCGTTGTTGGCGAAGACAGTGCGCGCGTGGCCGGAGGTCTTGACCGGGGCCTGGCTCGAGGCGGCGACCGCCGGGTCGCGGGCGGCCATGGCAACGAGACCCTCCAGGACCTGGGTCTGGTGGGACTTGACGGAGGAGGCGCTGAAGGCGAGGTCGCGCTTGTCCTGCTCCAGGTCATTGGCCGAGGGGGAGAAGTTCTTGTCGATCAGGGTGCGCAGGTGGAGGGACACCATGTGGCGGACGGCCGGGCTGGGGTTGAGGGCGCCGCGGGCGATGGCCTTGGCCACCTCGGTCTCGGTGTGCGGCGACAGAAGACCACTGTAGAAGCGCCACTCCTTCTTGAGGACGCCGTTGACCGCGCGCGGGAGGTCCTCAGTGGCGCCTGGTGGGGTTGGATGGGGGAGGGGGGCGGGGATTAGTGGCTGACATGGGCAGGGCAATGGGCGGCGGCGGCGGCGGCGGCGGCGGGGGGGGCGGGGGGGAGGAGGCAAGGGCACGCACTGCGCCAGGTGTGAACGCCCCAGGCCTCGCCGCACAGGCGGAGGGACTTGTCCTTCTCATTCTCCTCGATGCGGTGGAGCACGCGCGTGAGGGTGACGAAGGACTCGTGGCCGGCCCAGCCGCGACGGGCCACGCGCTGGCCGCCGGAGTTGATGTTGCCACCGAGAACCGGGTTCCGGGAGACGACCACCTCGAAGAGGTTCTTCCGGGCACCGCGGGCGACCTTCTGGGCGAAGGGGACCTTGGTGGCGACCGACTGGACGGCAATCGACGACATCTGTGCGTATGGGGAGGGGAGCGGGGTCCTGGCCAGGGGCAGAAGCAAGGGGGAGGGGCGGGAAGGAGTTGCGGGGGAGGGGGGAAGGAGGGGGGGGGAGAGAGAGAGTAGCGTTGGCGGTGCGGGAGCTGCGGGGTGGCAGCCAGGGCGGCCGAAAAAGATGGAAGATGCTGGATTGGCTAGCAGAGGCAGGCATGTCCAGGGGGGGTTGATCTTTGCCCGGGCAAAAAGTCGGCAGGGGAGGGGGCGCGCGAGGGCCCACGCCGGGCGGGGGTGAGAGAGAGAGAGAGAGAGAGACACAAGGGCCGAGGGAGGAAGCCCCCGGAAACGCGTCAACAGCGGTGGCGGCATCAGCCCCCGCTCCCCCCCCCCTGGAACCGAGGGAGAGCGTACGCGGCGCAAGGTACCCCCGGGCACGCACGCGAAGGGCGCCGGGCTGGCTGCCTGATGGCGGCGCTCCATATGTGGAGAATGGTGTTTGTCCTTCTCGTGACAATCGATGCGGCGGCAGTTGGCGTCCAGGAAGTTCCGGCGGATATTTGTCGCGCGGGCAAATATTCGGCTCAGGATAATCCACCGAAGTATATGCCTCCCCTCGGGGTGTTGGTGGAAGACCGTCGGAGGCGCGGCTGCCTCTTTTTACCATGTCTGGGTGCGCTTCGGGCGTGCGCGCGTGTGTGTCCCCCCCGCTGGCCGATCCTATACCCCTCTGGATGTGGGCTGAGGGATGTGCGTTTCCACCCTGCGCTGGCTGGTGCTGGGCTCCGGTGCGGGTGGCGGCTCGCAGGTCCGCGCTTTCCGTGCGGCGGGGGGGGCGGGCTGGGAGTGTTGATCCGTGTTTTCCCCCCCCCCCCCCCCTCCGCCGCCGATGGCCAGAGATGCCTGCCCTCGGTGCCGGTGGCCCTTGGCCTGGTCGGCGCCCCCCCCCCCGGGCAGGGGCCGCAGGGCATGAGGAGCGTGGCGGGCGTTGGCGCGAGGGCCAGCGGGGGGGACGGGGGTATTTCCGTTGGTGGGCGGTCGGCCACAGCGCTTGTGGGTGCCGAGGCCCAGGGGGGCGGGGATCGCGTCGAGCCACGCGCCAGGAGGCGCCTCAGGGGGGGGGGGGAGGGCATGTTAGGCTGCTCGTTGTCGGGCGTGTTCGTTGCGCAAGAAGCGTCGGGCATTTATTGGCGTGTTGGAGCGCGTGTCTTGCTGGACCGGCTTCGCGCCCCGCCCCCCCGCCCCCTCTCGCCCCGCCGGGTCGCTCGCGGAGGGCAGACCGCGCCATGTGCCGCCTCTCCAGTCGGCGCCCGGGAATGCGCCGGGCGGGAGCTGGGGACTGCTTGTGTGCGCAGGGGAGGGACTTGGCCAAAAGCGGGTCCCGGGCCGGGGGCATTTGTATGCCACCCGCGGTGGCAGCTCGCCCGCCCGCCCGCCCCCCCTCCGCCTCGCCCGTTCTTGCCGGGGAGGGGGAGGCCCGGTCGCCGGGGGCGGGGGGGGGCCGGGGGGGGGGAGGGGGCATGTGGAGCATGGTGTCTGCGGAGGGGGACCTCCAGCCGGGAGCCGGGGGGGGGGGGGGGGAGGTAGGCCAACACCGATACGCTCCGCCGGGCGGCCATTGCCCCATGGGAGCCGGGGCCCGCCGGGGCGGGGGGGGGTGCAGGCGCATCGATGGCCCCGCCGG
>NW_009242976.1:2226549-2232491 GCF_000388065.1 Fonticula alba
GGGGGGGGGGGGGGGGGGGGGGGGGGGGGGGGGGGGGGGGGGGGGGGGGGGGGGGGGGGGGGGGGGGGGGGGCCGGGGGGGGGGGGGGGGGGGGGCGACGGCCGGGCCCGGTCCGGTCCTGGGCGACGGGAGGTAGTGCCATTGCTCCCGGTCCTGAGGTGCCTTCTCCAGCGGCGGCGGCGGCGGCGGCGACGGGGCCCGGCCGGGGAGGGAATCGTGGCCGCCCACCCGCTTTTCCTGACCGAGCCGGGGGGGCCTCTCCCAGGGAGGGGGGTGCGCCAGGGCAAGAGAGAGCGAGAGAGGGGCCCGGGCCTGTCGCCTGGCGCGCTCGGCCTCCCGGGGCCGGACTAGCGCGCGCGAGGAGCGTGTGTGGGGCCCGGCGTGCCGGCGCGCCGGCGCACACCGGCGGCCATATTGAACTAGCATCGCCCTGGAAGCACCTGGGAGAGGGTCTGTCCCACCACTTTGTTTGTTTTTTGCGCCTCTTCTGCTTAACAGACAAAGACACACAATGTCGGACTCTCTTATCTTCCGTGGCACCCTCGAGGGTCACTCTGACTGGGTCACTGCCATCTCGGTCTTCCCCAACGATGCCAACAAGCTTATCACCTCTTCTCGTGGTGCGTCTCGGCTCGCGTCCCTGCCTCTGCTCTTTTTGCCCTGTTCCTCCCCGCCACGCCGCCGGGCCCGCGCCATTCCCCTGGGTTTCGCCTGCCTCTCTGCCCTCCCCGGGGGGAGGGGGCCCTCGCGCACGCGCGGCCGCATCTCCCCTCGTCCCCTGCTCCTCTCTCCCTCTCTTTCTCGCCCCTGGCTCGGCACGCCCCTCGTTTGCACATTCTCGCCCTGTGTGCACGCGTGCGGCGCGCCCCTCTCCTGTCCCGCCGCGCCGTGTGTGTGTGCCTTGCCACCCCATATATGTGTGTGTGTGCGCTTGCCTCCTCCCTGCGGGGCGTGGGAGGGAGAAAGACATCCCCTCTTTCTCTCTTCCCTCTCCTCTCTTGGTGCACGGCCGCGATAGGGGAGGGGGCTATCTACGCCCGAGCCAGCGGGCGCGAGAGGGGGGATGTCCGTGCCCTTTTCCCCGCATGCGGCCTGGGCGGAGGCTTGCGTCGGTGTTGGCTGCCCCTCCTCTCTCTCCCTCTCTCTCTCTCTCTCTCTCTCTCTCTCTCTCTCTCTCGCGCGCGCGCGCGCGTGCCGTTGTGCATGCGCATGTGGCCATTTCTGACCCTCCCTCCCCTCTCTCCCGCCCATCGGATTCGCCTTTGCCCTTCCTGCATCCGACGCGGCCCTTCTCCTCTCTCCGGTGTGTGTGTGCTTTTGCCCCTCGGCGCCCGGGGCCTTCCACAGATAAGACCCTCATCATCTGGGAGCTGACCCGCGAGGAGGAGTCCTTCGGTCTGCCCACCAAGAGCCTGAAGGGGTACGTTTGCTTCTCTCCTGGCCGGCCCCCCCCTCGCGTTGGTCGCCCCGCGTGTTTCCTCGCCCTCTCCTTCTCTCCTCCCTGCCCTTCCCTTCTAACGCGTCTCTCCTTGCGTCTGCGTCCCTCTGGGTGTGGTCGCCCGCGCGCGCGCGCCTGCCAACCCCGCTTGCCGCCCACAGCCATAGCCACTTCGTCTCCGACGTTGCTGTCTCTTCCGACGGCCAGTTCGCCCTGTCCGCCTCTTGGGACAAGACCATCCGCCTGTGGAACCTCGCCCTCGGCGAGACCTCCCAGACCTTCATCGGCCACACCGGTGATGTCCTGTCCGTCGCCTTCTCCGCCGATGACCGCCAGATCATCTCCGGCTCTCGCGACTCCCAGGTCAAGGTCTGGAACACCCGCGGTGAGAACAAGTTCACCCTCACCGAGAACGGCCACACCGACTGGGTCAACTGCGTCCGCTTCATCCCCCCCAGCGCCGACCCCAAGGCCCCGGTCTGCTTCATCTCCGCCTCCGCCGACAAGACCGTCCGCACCTGGAACATGAACACCCTGCAGATCCGCTTCAACCAGAAGGGCCACAACGGTGGTGTCAACACCGTCGCCGTTTCTCCCGATGGCTCCCTCGTCGCCTCCGGTGGCAAGGACTGCCAGGCCATGCTCTGGGACCAGAACGATGCCAAGCACCTGTACTCCCTCGACTCCAGCGAGCCCATCAACGCCCTCGCTTTCTGCCCGAACCGCTACTGGCTCGTCGCCGCCGCCGGCTCCTCCATCAAGGTCTGGGACCTGGCCACTCAGGACCTCCTGCTCGACATGACCCCCCAGTTCGCCAACCTCGGCAAGCGCTCCATCGCCCCCCAGGCCGTCTCCCTCGCCTGGTCCAACGATGGCGAGCTCCTGTTCGTCGGCTACACTGACAACCTTGTCCGTGTCTACTCCGTCTCTTCCAGCGTCATCGCCTAAATGCGCGCGTGTGTGCCCCCTTCCCCTCCGCGTGTGTTTTTAGGGGGACCGGCCGTGTGCGCGCGCGCGTGTTCCGCGCGTGCGTGTGTGTGTGTATATAATGTACGCGCGCGCGCGACGAGCGCGCGCATATGCCCCCTATCTCTCTCTCTCCCTCTCCCTCTCCCTGTCTTCCCCCCTCCTCCTCTCTCGCTCTTCCCTCTCTCCTGCTCATGCTGCTGTGTCCGCGCGCGCGCGTGCATGTGTGTCTCCCCCTCCCATCTCTCCCTCTCCCTCTCCCTCTCCTCCGCGCTGCGGGGCGAGCGCGAGGGCGCGCGGGGGAGGCCAGGAGGCGCCATGTGTGTGTGTGTCCCCCTCCCCACCAGAGCCGGGGCAGGCGCCAGGGCAAGTGGGCTGCTAGAGAGGGGGGCTGTGTGGGGGGGGCGGGATCGTGTGTGGTGGGGGCGGTTGCGCGCGTGCGCTTGCGTGCGCGTGCATCCGTCCGGTCCCGTTGCGTGTCGTCTGCCCCCCAGGCCACACCGCACGTCCCTTCTCCTTCTCCTTCTCCTCCCCCTCTCTCCCTCTCTTGCCGCGTGGGTGAGAGGCCGCTTGCGCGTACGCGCGTGCGCAGACTAAAGCCATCACCGTTGTTGTATGTGTGTGTGGCGCCGCCGCGCCGCTCTCTCTCTCTCTGTCTCCTTCTCGCGTCGCAGGGGGGGGGGGGGGCGGGAGCGCCGGGCGAGGGGCTTCCGGGCCGGAGGCGGGCGGCCGCGCGGGTGTGTGTGTGTGGGTGAGAGAGAGCCGTGCGCGCGCGCGCGCGCTCCCCCCGGGCGAGGGCTAGGGCTCTGTCTCCGCCGCCATTCCTCCTTCCTTCCCCCTCTCCTCCCCTGGTGTTGTAGATCGTCCCCCCACATTTCCCCCCCCCCTCGTCTTGTCTTGCAAAATTCCAACCCGTCATGTCTGAACGCCATTGCGCCGTGTTGCTGCTTCGCCAATACCCTTGTGTGCTTGCTCCCCGCGCGCGCGCGCCCCTCATTGTTGTTTTTTTCTCTCTCTCTCTCTCTCTTCTCTGCGCGTTTTTTCTGCCGCCGCGCGTGCGCTTGTGACGGGGCGTGGGCGCGGGCGGGGAGGGGGGGCCGGCCGGGGCCGCGGGAGAGATCTCCCGGCGGGCGCGCCAGACAGCCGCACGCACCTCCGCATGCACTGGCAGGCCGGTGTGTGTGTGTGCCGGTGTGTGCGTGTGCGTGGTCCGGCCTGTGCGCCAGGAGGGGGCCGGGGGCGGGGGGGATCAGCGCCCCTTTCTCGCACGGCGCGCGGGGCGCCCGCCATACCCCCCGGGGCGGAGAGAAGGGGCCAGCATGGCGGGACTGGTAGTGGTGCGGCCCCGGCCCCCAGAACCGCCCCCTGGGCCACCTCCAGCACGTCTCACTGCGGGACTTCCTCTACGCCCGACAGGCCCACAGGGGGCGTTCTGCTCTTTCGGACCCGCTGGGCGCCGACCAGTCCCGGGGCGCCTCTTGGCTAGTCCGGGGGGGGGAGCGCGCCCGGCCCTCCCGCGTTTGTCCTCGGCTGCCAAGCCCGGCGGCCGCTCCCTTAACTCAACTACTGGCCCGGGAGAGAGCGTCTACCGGTGTTGGCAGACTCCAGGCGGGCACAGTAGCGGGCGGCTCGGCGTCGCGCGCACGCACCGCCGTCCCGCGGAGCACGCGCATCACCCGTTCGCCGGGACCTGCGTGATGCCCCACAACAGACCACATGACACATCCAAGTGCCAGCCCTCCCGGGGGCCCGATGGACGCCCCTTCCCGGCGCCGAACGCCCGAAGGATGCCCGCGACCCCCCCCCCCCCCTCCCCCGGCAGGCAGGAGTATGGGCAGGAGGCGCACGCACCCACCAGTCGACCCTCCCCCCTCCCCGGACGCGCCATGCCGGCGCACAGGGCGGCCCTGGCCGAAGGCAGTCCCAAGTCCACCACACGCCCCCCCCCCCCCCTCCTCGGCAGGAAAGAAAGACCGCGCGCCGGTCGTACGTCCATTCACATCTGCGGCGTGCCGATCGTCGCGCGGCGCCGCATGCACATGCACACACGCGCACGCACCATGTTGCGCGCACATCAGACCATCGCCGCGGCATCCTCCTTGGACCGGCGGGCCAGGATGGCCTTCGCCGCGTTGGACGAGCCGCCAGGCGGCTTGCCCAGCTTGCGGCTGATGAAGAGCCCGGCATCAACCAGCTTCTCCAGGTCGACGCCGGTCTCGACGCCCAGGCCATTCAGCATGTACACCACGTCCTCGGTGGCCACATTGCCGGAGGCCCCCGGGGCATAGGGGCACCCGCCGAGCCCGGCCACCGACGCGTCGATGGTGGTGATCCCATGCAGCAGGCCCATCAGGACGTTGGCCAGGCCCTGGCCATAGGTGTCGTGGCAGTGCAGAGCCAGCTTGCTGAGATCGCCGCCAAGGCGGCGGTTGCAGATGTCCAGCAGGTGGGAGATGGAGCCTGCGCGGGTGTCATTGTTGTTGATGTCGTTGATGTCGTCGTGTGAGTGGATGCATGTGCCGGGCAAGGGAGGGAGCAGTTGGCGGCGAGACGGAGGAGGTGCCGCTCGCCGCCGGCTCTGGGCCACACCCAGAAGAGGGCACACACACACACGCACCCGGGGTACCGGCGCCGATGGTGTCACCCAGGGACACCTCGTAGCAGCCCAGGTCGAAGAGCTGCTGCACGACGTCCATCGTGCGCTCCGGGTCAATGGCCCCCTCATAGGGGCAGGCCACCACGCAGGAGACATACCCCCGGACCGGGACGCCCTGCTGGAGGGCGGCGTCCATCACCGGGCGGAAGCGCTGCAGGCTCTCCTCGATCGAGGCGTTGATGTTGCGCCGGCTGAAGGACTCGGAGGCCGCGGCGAAGATGGCCACCTCCCGGGCACCGGCCGCGATGGCGCTCTCGAACCCCCGGAGGTTCGGGGTCAAAACCGGGTAGCTGGTCCCGGCGCGCAGCTGGATGCCCTCCAGCACCTGGGTGGCATCGGCCATCTGCGCGATGCCCCGTGCGCCGTGCGGGCGTTTGGCCATGTCAGCGGATGCCCGGGCGGGCGGGCGGGGCGCCTGGCCCGGCGGGGCGTGGTGGGTCGGCGACGACGCACCTGGGGGACCCACTTGGGCGAGACAAAGCTGGTGGCCTCGACCACCGGCAGCCCGGTGTAGGCCAGCTTCTCGATGAGCTCGATCTTGTCGGCGGTGTCAATGATGCGCTTCTCGTTCTGAAGGCCGTCACTGGGGACGGGCGGGGCGGGAGAGGAGCAGGTCAGCGTCAGGCGTTTGGGGGGCCCTCCCGGCCAGGCAAGGGCGCACGCACCGGGGGCCGACCTCGACGATCTTCACGCGCGCCGGCATCAGCTCCATGAGGCGGCTGCTCTGGCTGGCGAAGGGGGACATGAGGGACTGGGCCAGGGCATCGGTGGTGACGGAGCGGCGAGCAGTGGGGGCGGCGGTGCGCGCGGCGCGCGAGAGCACATTCGACAGCATGATCAGCCGGAGGATGGGTGGGGCAGGGGCAGGGGACGGGGGGGGGG
>NW_009242976.1:2232501-2233383 GCF_000388065.1 Fonticula alba
GCACATTCGACAGCATGATCAGCCGGAGGATGGGTGGGGCAGGGGCAGGGGACGGGGGGGGGGGGGGGGGAGAGGGGATAGGTGTGGAACTTACAAAAGAAAGGATAGAAGGTACGAATAACGGGGACGGGGAAAAAACGAAGATAGGGATAGAGAGGGTGATCGGCAAAGATAACCTGGTCGTTAGTGCCGGCCTGGGGGAAAGGGGGCCGGCGAAGCAGCGCGGCCGAGCGGGGGTGACGGGGCTGCTGCTGGCGATGGGGGGAGGAAGACCCCGAGGAGGCGAGGGGGCGAGGAGGGAGGAAGGGGGAAGCCTGTCTCGCGTGCGGGTGTGCGTGTGCCCGCGGCTGGGCCCCGAAAAGGGGCTGGCCCGCGATAAACGCGGACAAAGGAGGCAGACCCCCGCCCGGCCCGCTAGGCAGGCCAGAGCACCCGGGGGTCGGCGGGGGCGTGTGCGTGTGTGTGTGTGTGCGCGGGCATGCGCGTGCGGGGGAGGGCCGGGCGGGCTCGGGTCCGGCCGACGGCGGTGCGGCGATCCGTTGGGATATCCGGGGCAGCCTGGGCCGGGATCGCAGGCCGCCCAGCGATCTGGTCCCTCGCCCGCATCCCCCCCCCCCCCCCGCCCCCTGCGCGCGTTGCCGGCCATGGGGTGTCAGTTGAAGAAACAAAAAGAAAGCTAAAAAACATCCCCCGGGCGCCGGCTCGGCCCTTCCTGCCGGCCCCGTTCGTCCCCGGGGGGCCGGGAAAGGGCGCCATTCTTGGGACCCGGGGCCGTACCTCCAGCGGCCGGTCCGATCACCCAGCGCCCTCCTCCTCCTGCCTACCTGCACCGGCCCGCGCCGTCCGAGGTTCTCGCCCTGTCTCCGCCCGTCCCCCCTCCCC
>NW_009242976.1:2233692-2245112 GCF_000388065.1 Fonticula alba
CCCCCCCGCCCCGTCTCTGTCGGCGAGCGGGATCAAGCGGTTGCTTTTCTCTTTCTATACCCCCCCCCCCTGGGCGGGGCACACTTGGGCGCACCCGGGCGCGCCAACACCGGCCACCTGCCTCCTCTCCGCCTGGACCAAGGGCTGTCTTTCGTCGTCGCTGCCGGACCGGGCCTCGGACCTCCCCCACTCGCCATGCTCCCCGGCAAGCGTCCCCCCTCGCCGCCGCTGCAGATCGCGGCGCACCCAAGCAAACGCTTTCACAGGACGGATTCGCCGACCGGCGGGGCGCCCCCCGTGGGGGATCTCCTCTTCGGCGAGCGAGGCATGCCCCTCCTTGTGCGTCATGGCCGAGAGGCATCCCACGCCATGTCTGGCTCCTTCGTCACGACTGACTATTGCTCGGTCCCTCCCTGTGCGCCTGCCTCGCGGCTGCCGGCGCCCCATCCAGGGCATCCGCAGCCCGGTGAATGCGAAGAAGGTCGCCGAGCTGGCAGACCTGCTGGTCTTCCCGAGCAGGCAGCGTGGTTCATCGAAGGGCCCCGATGAGGGCGATCGCAACCGCATCATCATCCTCTCCGGTCCCGCTGGCTCGGGCAAGGCCACGGCCCTGCGGCAGATCTGCACCCAGCGGAAGTACCCCCTGCGGGAGTGGACCAATCCCACCGGGCCGAACACCATTCGCCGCCTGGGGGATAGTCTCGAGTGTGCGCACCTCTGCCATCCCCTCACCACCACCTTCGCCCTCTTCCTTCCTTCCTTCCTCCCTCCCTCCCTCCCTCCCTTTCTCCCGCCCTCCGATGGCGGGACATCCGTCAGCCCTCAGTTTGCTCCGGATCCCGCGCTCACCCCCTCGTCCCAGCCAACCGGTCGGGCGGCGTGCTCTCGCGCTTCGTCTCCTTCCTGGCCCAGTCGGCCGCCCTCCCGTCGCTGGATGGCAATGCGCCCGATGGCGAGGCTGAGGGTGGCCTGAGAGATGTGCTGGTTGATGGGAAGTCCTCCAGTCCATCGAACGTGCTGCTCGTGAAGGACCTCCCCCACCTGTCGAACATCGCCGTCCGGGATCAATTCCACGAGTGCCTTCGGAACTTTCTGTCCTTCAACTCGCGCTGTGTGCTGGTCCTCACGGTCACCGACCTATGGGGCTCCGAGTCGCATGTGGAGAACTTCACCGGGGCCCCGCTTCGCAATCGGGGCCTCGCCTCTGGCGGCACCTCCAGCTACTTCGCGAATCTGATGGGCCTGGTTCCGCGGGACATCGCCCTCGTTCAGACCTCCAGCGCCAGCGGTCCCGCCCCCCCGGCCAGGGCAGGCTCCCTGTCCCGGCATGGGGGATCCTATTCGCCGGGCTACTTCATTTCGCATGTTCGCTTCAACCCGGTGCCGCAGGCGGCCCTGTTGCAATTTCTCACCCACATCCACCAGCATGTGGCCATCTTCCGTGCGCATTGCACCTTCGCCCGCCCTTCCTCCTCCTGCCTTGGCGGCCTCGGTCCATACTGACCCATCCTCGGTCCCTCTCTCTCTCTCTCTCTTTCTCCATGGCGACTGGGACGTTCAAAGCGCTCAAGCCCCAACAACTGGAGGACATCTGTGCTTCCTCGGCGGGGGATCTGCGTCTGGCGCTGAATGCCACACGCTTCCTGGGCCTCTTGAATGTCTCCTCCGAGTGCGCTCCTCTCCTCTTCCGTCCTCCCACACTTGTTTCCTCCCCCCCCCCCGCGTCCCGTCCTTCCTCATCACCACTAACACTGCCTGCCCCCCACACTGGGAAACACACGCACGCACATGCACGCACACGCACGCACGCACGCACATGCACGCACGCACGCACGCACGCACGCACGCACGCACGCACATGCACGCACGCACGCACATGCACGCACGCACGCACGCACATGCACGCACATGCACGCACACGCACGCACGCACGCACATGCACGCACATGCACGCACATGCACGCACATGCACGCACGCACAGATATTTCGCCGGTTCTCTAGGCCGCGAGCCGGCTCGCTCCTTGAAGGATTCCATCGGCCTCATCCTGGACAATCCCTGTGCGTAAGCCGCCGGTCTGCTTTGTGTTGTCTCCCGGTCCTTTGCTCATTCCATCTGCCACGCCGGCCTCTTTGGGCCCCATCAGCCGAGGCCGATCTCCGCTCGCGTCTGTGCCCGTCCGGCTCGCAGCCCCAAGTAAATGGGACATACCTGGAGCCCACCGCACCTGGGCACTTGATTGTGGCACATGCACGGGGCATCGCCTCGCTCGACATCACGAGGCGTTTCTTGGCCTGCTACCATGAGTTCCTTCCCTTCGCCTTTCACCAGCTCCGGGGGCGCAACGAGCCGGGCGGGCCGTCCGCCCAGCTGGGCCCTGCGCTGGAGGCCATGGCACACATCTGGGATCATCTTGGCCAGGCAGATCGGTTGCTGCGCCAGCGCTCGGCCGCGGCCTTCAGCGGGGGTCACGGGTCGGGCGGCGGCCTGTCCTCCTCGGACCAGATCGGCGAGGACGACGGGTCTGGCATCGACGCGGAGATCCTCCTGCTGACGGTGATCCTCTCGTCGCGGTGCTTCAACCGGTCCCCCCGGCGGAATGCCATCTACAATCAGCACACCCTCCGGCCCCAGCCGGCGCGCGGGAGCACCGGGGGCTTGGTCGGCCCTCGGGCAGGCGGCGGCGGCGGCGGCGGCGGCGGCGGCGGCGGCGGCGGAGATCCCAGCAGCCCCGGGGCCACGCGTGATGTCGAGTCGCTGGTCGGCAGCGGGGCGCATCCGCTAACTTCGTATTTTGACCGGCGCCGGTATTACCATTCGGTCCTGCTTCGGAATCTCCGTCTGTCGTTGAGTGGCCTGTCGATGGACACCCTGCCAGCCGCCTTCTGGGGCGTCTACCTGCCGCTGTACTTCCCCCCGGCCGGCGGGGCCTGCCCGTCCCCGGGTCCGGGAGCCCCGCGGCCGGAGGCCGGCGATGCGGGCCTGCTGGCCATACCGGCGGCCCTGCTGGCGTCTGTCCGGCCATTTGTCTTCAACCACGGGGAGCTGGTTCTCGATCGGGCCAGTTACATCCGACGGCTGCTGGCCACGCCGAAGAGCGTCCACTTCCAGCCATGTGCGTGCTGGGGCCCCGTGTGCCGGCATGTGCTGCCTCCTTTTTTCTTTCCTTTTCGCCCGCCTCTCTTTCTCTTTCCTGCCCTCGCCGCGACCCCTGTGGCATTTGGCCACATGTCCTGCTCGCGTGCTTCCTGTGCCCTCGGGAGGGGCCCGCTCTACTCGCGTCGCCTGGCGTCTTTGGGGATGGTGGACTGACGTGCTCTCCTGCTGTGTGCCGGTGGTGGGGCCGCGCAGCCGCTTGCTCTTCCACCCAAGAAAGCAGCCTCACCGTGCAGCTCATGAACCAATTGTCGTACTTCCACGATTTTGATGGGCTCTCGGGGGAGGGCGCCACCGAGATGCGCCTGCCGCCATTGATGTTTGGCCATGCAGATGACATCCCCACCTTGCGAGATCCCAGCCGGCTGGTGTTCCCCTCGCCGGTGCCAGCCCGCCGGCGGGAGCCGGACCTTCTCCTTGGTGCGGCGACCGCCGGTCGGTCGGGGCTCCTGGCGGCCGGTGCTTCCGGGGAGCTGGGCCATGCTTCGCTGGAGCGCCGCTTTGCCGGGGCCTATGCTCGCCAGGAGCGCGAGCACAGGCTCCGAACGGGGCAGGCCCCGGTGGACGCCGGGCCGCGGTCGAGGGCGGCCACCTTGGCCACATCGCTGGGGGGCGGCCCGGGAGCGGGGGCCGTCCGGCGTGCAGGTCCCCCGGCCGGCGGTCCGGCGGCCCCCTGGTCCGGGGACCTGGCCCGGGAAGTCCACACCAAGCGCCTTCATCAATTCATGTCTCGACACCGGGCGATGGTCACCGGTCGGGCCGCCGGGGCGGGTCCGCCCCCGCCGGAGGGTGCCGGGAGAGGTCCGCATCGCGGCCCTGGCTGATCTCCCCCCCGCCTTGGTCTTGCCTCGCCTCTCGTGCCGCCGCCGCCGCCGCCGCCGCCGCCGCTGCTGCTGCTGCTGTTGTTGTTCCCCCCTCCACACCCCTAGAGAATACACATGGCCTCCCCTGTGGCGGGCGCCGGCCGCCGGCCGCCGGACACAGTGCAACCTATGTGTAAGCAAGCTGGCCAGGGTATGCCACCCGCCGGCGGGGGGGCGTCGGCCGTCCTGGGCTGGCCGAGGGCTTGCTTATAAATGATCCCGCCCCGCTGGCTCTCCGTAGCCGTAGTTGCTCAGACCCGCCCCCCTCGGGAGGGGCCTTTGCCCGCTGGCGAGGGGGGCGGGCAGGGCAAGGGCACAGGCCCCCAACAAGTGTCTACGGGCCGCGCCCGCCGTGCGTTGGCACCGGCGCGCCCGCCGTGTTCCGATCGGCGCGCGCCCGGGGATCCGCCCCCCCAGGGGGGGGCGTGGGGAGGGAGCGAGTAGAGTAAGCAAGGGGACGCGGCTAGCATGCGTGTGGGCCCGCCTCGAGCGGGGGCGCTCCCTCCGCGGGTCCTTCTTTGGTGTTCCTGCGACGCCGACATGCGCCGGCCGCGGGCGTGTCACGGCGAGAGATGCCCGGGCGGGGGCGCCGGCCCCCGGGGCCCAGGGCGGTCCGCCGGCGGCGCAACCGCTCGAGGTTGTCCGAGCAACCTGCGTTCGCAAGCACCTTCGGTGCATGCTGCGTCCTCCGGGGCTTAGCTGCTGTTCATTTCGGCCCATCACCAACCAGACCCCCTCAGCCCCTCGCCCTCGGGCCCGGGGGCGTACATGTGTTGGAGGCCGGCTTCGCCCCAGCTGGGGGGGGGGAGGGGGGCGGAAAATTTTCCCCGTCCGCGCGTCCGGCCCGGGGCGCCCGGGACAGGAACGTCGGCCGAGCGTGGCCTGAGGTGAGTCAGTGGCCTGCCCCCCTCCCTCCCCCCGCCCCCCCCCGCCGTCGCCGCGGGCTCACGACCGAAGTGTCAGCTCCTCGAGGGGGAGAGAGCTCACGCTAGGGGGGCCGCGGGCTGTCGCGACCGAGGGCGCGCCCCTTCAAAATTTCGCCTTGGTTTGGTTACCCCCCCTCCCCCGTGAGCGGGCAGCCCCCTGGAGGGGGGGGGGGGGGGGAGTGAGGCCATCAGCTCGCTTGGGTAAGCGGCAGATCGTTCGCCCCCGGCCCTTTGCCGATCCCCGTGGACCGGGGATCGGGTGCCCTGGCCGGGGGGCGAAGAATAAATTGTGGGGCAGCGCCGGCCCGATGGGCTTCGAGCCGGCTGTCCAAACCCATGCTCCTCCTGCTCCTCCCTCCTGTTCTCCTCCTGCCTCCGCTCCGAGCCCTCTGTCCTCGTCGCATCCCCGCCCCCCCCCCCCCCTCCTCTGCCCCACTGTTCCACATCTAGTTGCCTGCCCGTCTAGCCGCAAGCAACAGCAGCCATGAGCAAGCCACACAACCACCCGGCCCTGACCACCTCGACCGGCGCGCCGGTCGTGTCGAACCAGGCCTCGCTGACCGTCGGCCACGACGGGCCGATGCTCCTGCAGGACATGCACTTCATCGACAAGATGGCGCACTTCGATCGCGAGCGCATCCCCGAGCGTGTGGTCCACGCCAAGGGCGCCGGCGCGTTCGGCTACTTCGAGTGCGCCCTCGACGGGCTTGGCAGCAGCCTCTCCTGCGCGGACTTCCTGTCCAAGAAGGGAAAGCGCACGCCGGTGCTGGCGCGTTTCTCCACCGTCGGCGGGGAGAAGGGCAGCGCCGACACCGCGCGCGACCCGCGCGGCTTCGCCATCAAGTTCTACACCGACCAGGGTGCGCACCGGGCCCCCGTCCCTGTTGTCTTTTCCCTTCCTTCTCTCTCTCTCTCTCTCTCTCTCTCGGTCCTGACCCCCCTTCTCCCCGCCCGCCCGGGTCTCGCGTCCAACCTGCTTCGATTCAGGCAACTTCGACATGGTTGGCAACAACACCCCGGTCTTCTTCGTGCGCGATGCGATCAAGGTACCTTGCCATCGTTCCCCTCCTCTCGCCCGACATCGCGGCGCCCGGCATGATCTCCGCCATTGTCATCATTCTCTTTCCCCTCTCTCCCTCTCTCCCTGCCTGCCTGCCTGCCTGCCTGCCTGCCTGCCTGCCTGCCTGCCTGCCTGCCTGCCTGCGTGTCTGCCTGCTTGTCTCTTACTCCCTCCCCCGTCCCTCCCCCCTCCCTCTCCCCCTCTTGCCCTACCGGCCCTGCCTCACTCCTCTTAACCAATGTCCCTGCGTCCTCCCCTCGCAACCGCAGTTCCCCGACTTCATCCACACGCAGAAGCGCAACCCCCAGACCAACCTCAAGGACCCGGACGCCTTCTGGGACTTTGCCTCGCTGGTGCCGGAGTCGCTGCACCAATTCACGGTGCTCTTCTCGAGCCGCGGCACGCCGGACGGCTTCCGCCACATGCACGGCTTCAGCTCCAACACCCTGAGCATGGTGTCCACCTCCGGGCAGATTCGCTATGTGAAGCTGCACTTCATCACCGACCAGGGGATCAAGAACCTGACCGATGAGGAGGCCACTCGCCTGGCCGGCACCGACCCGGACTACGCCACGCGCGACCTGTTCGAGGCCATCGAGCGCCGGGACTTCCCCTCCTGGACGGTGTATGTGCAGGCCATGACCCCGGAGGAGTGCGCCCAGTTCGAGGTGAACCCCTTCGATGTGACCAAGGTCTGGCGGCATGGGCTGGTCAGCATGCTGAAGATTGGCCGCATGGTGTTGGACCGGAACCCGGACAACTTCTTCGCCCAGATCGAGCAGGCAGCCTTTGCCCCGGCCAACATGGTCCCCGGCATTGAGCCCTCGCCGGATCGCATGCTCCAGGGCCGGCTCTTCTCCTACAAGGACACCCACCGGCACCGTCTGGGCACCAATCACCACCTGATCCCGGTGAATGCCCCGCTGCCGGCCGCGCACCCGGCCAATTACCAGCGCGATGGCGACATGAACACCGGCCCCAATGGCAAGTCCCGGCCGAACTACGAGCCCAACAGCCATGACGGGACCCCCCGGCAGGTGGGCCAGGCGGCCGGCGATACGCCCTTCGTCCCGGTGCACCACAAGGACTCCGGCCCGAAGGACCTGCAATTCACCATCGGCCGGTATGAGTACAAGCTCACCGACACGGACTTCGTCCAGCCGGGGCTTCTGTATCGGCTGCTGAAGCTGGAGGAGCAGAAGGCCCTGACCGACAATCTGGGCAACCACCTGGCCGCGGCCAAGCGCGAGATCCAGACCCGCCAGCTGGACAACATCCGCCGTGCCGATGAGGCCTACGCCCAGGGGGTCAGCAAGGCCATCCTGCTGTCTTCGAGCAAGCTCTAGGCACCTTCCAGGGCTCATGCCGGCCCCCGGACATGTGTGGGCCCCCGGGGCCAGGTACGGGGCCACCGGCAGAGAGGCACCCACTGCCATGGGGATGGGCTGGGCACCCCGTCCTAAATGGCCTGGTGTTCATGCCTCCTGCCTGATTCCTGCGCTTCCTCGTCCCTGCCATGGGGCAGGGGGCCTGCCCTGTGTTTCGTGTGTCCGACGCGCGCGCACGCGTACACACCCGAGCCCGGCGATGTGTGGGATGTAGGGCCAGCCACTGCACGCCGCCCCAGGCAGGCACACACACACACACACACACACACACACAAAAGCATACGGGCACATACATGTACGGACACAGATGTGGACCGGGCCGTTGCTCTTCCCCTCCCTTTCAATTCGAGCGAAGGCCCGGCGGGGCTGCCCAGCAGAAACCCCATCTGCATGTGTATGTATGTGTGCGCTGAAGTATACACAGATGTCATATTTGCGCCCGGCTTCTGGCCATCGGTGGGGCGGGCCTTCTTTTTCCCTGCACGTGAGTACCCCACAGGAGGTGCCCCCTCCCCCTGCGGCGAGGGGAGAGTGCGACTTCTCATCTATTGGCAGAGAGGCGATGCAGCTGGGCGGGGGGAGCGGCATGTCGCAGCGATCTGTGAGGGGGGGGGGGAGAGGGGGGAAAGGGGGAGAATGACCTCAAAGGGGGTTCACGCATCGGCAGGCTGCTGCTTGGAGCTGCGCGTTGTCCGAGGCTTCAAGGGGAACACCAGGGTGTCGGGGGCACTGGTGGGGAAAGAAACGAAGGTGGCACTTTGGGGTCCCGTCTCGTCGTGGCCGTCGGCAGGGGGGATGACAACTTGCCGAGTGCGGATCACCTCGGCCACGCTCTCGAAGGCAACCTCCGGCTGGGTGGGGGTCAGTGCGGGTGGTCTCATGGCAGGGGGCCGAGGAGGGGCGGCGAGGGCGAGGCGAGGAACAGAGCATAACATGGCGCCAGGGCCGAGTGCACACCTTCTTATCCTCGTCCTTCTTCTGGCGCTTGACCGGCTGCCGGGACAAGAGCTTCTGGACAACCGATTGCTGGGTGCCGGGGGGGGGGGGGAGAATAAAGAAGGTTAGGCGGGGAGTGGAGAGCCAGGAGTCGAGCGCGACACGGCCCAGGCCCATGTGCAGGGCACCTGGCGGGGGGACATACCATCTCCGACTCGAGGCGTTGGATGTTCAGGAGCCGACGTCGGTGGCTGAGCTCCTCCTGTGTCGGGCGGGAGGCGTCTGATTGGCCAGCAAGCGTGTCAGCATGGGGCCGTGTACTTGGCCGGGTGCGATGCCGGAGAGGACCCCGAGGAAGGCAGAGCGATGGGAAAGGGGAAAAAAAAAAAAGCAGCCCCAGACCAAGGACACACCGTCATCCTCATCGGAGCTGTAGTCAAAAGGGCGGTTTGCCGCCGAGCGGGAGCGCTTCAGCCCGGCGACAGATGACCGCAAAACCCGATGGTCGTCCTCGTCTTCATCGTCGTCGTCGTCGTCCTCCTCCTCCTCATTGTCGTCATTATCGTCATCCATGTCCTCTTCCTCCTCGGCATCCTCATCCTCAGCGTCCTCATCCTCAGCGTCCTCGTCCTCAGCGTCCTCATCCTCATCTTCGATGCCCTCATTTTCGTCGTCGTCCTGTTGGCCGTCATCGAGATCGTCACTTACAGGTGACCGGACATACACGTCCTCGGTGTCACTGCCGCCGGCTCCCGAGTCGGACGCCGAGTCGGACTGGTAGTTCAGCTCGTCACTGGCCGAGTCATAGTCGGCCCCCATGGTGTTAGCACGTCTCCGGTGGAGGTCGCCACGGGCGATGTGCGCAGAGGATGGCGGAGGCGACAGGCAGCACGCGACCGACGAGCAAGGCGCAAGGGGGCGATCAGAGAAGAGGTAGGATCGCGAGTGTTTGTTGGCGCCCTTCAAAAGTGTGGTGCATATACAGAGGAAAGGTGTTGGCGGTGGCGGTGGCGGTGGCGGTGGTGGCTGTATGCTGGTCCCGGGCAGAGGTGCCCTCGGGCCGCGGCCCCGGCATCAAATCAGAGCAGATCGGGCCGGGAGAAAGTCGCCCCCCCCCCCCCCCCCCGGGCCGCGGCGAGCCAGTCCCTTTTGTCCAAGCCCACCAGCAGGGCAGGCGGAAGGGGGGCGGGGGAAAGGGGCAATCACATGACCGAACCGTTACTCGATCAAATTCAAATGCTCCCGATCCTCGGCGCGGTGCCGGGCCGAGTTCGGCCACGGTGGCCCGCGGCCGGGACGCATGCTTGGCTGCCCTGCGCATGTTCCCGGTCATACGCGAGGTTTGCCGATGCACGTACATGCGTGCGTGTCGTGTGTGTCTCTTCTGTGTGTGGGTGTACGCGCGCTTGCCTGTGACCACCAAAGGCCGGGAGGCTGAGGGCCAAGTGTCCCCAACACAAGGTGTGGTCCCGGCAGCGAGGGCAGTGTCGGGCCGGTCTTTTCGCCCCCTGCCGGGCCGCGACCGGTTTAAGGGGAATTCTGCCGACTCGTCGCTGGGGGACCCAGCGCTCGGCATCTCCCCCTCTCCCTGCCGCCCTTCCTCCTCTCCGCCCCCGCCTCCCTCTCCCTTTCCCTGGACCTGGACTTTCCAAGAAGCGGTCCTTCCCCTCTGCTTGTTGCGTTTCCCCCTCCCCTCCCCCGGTAATAGCCAGCCTGGTGTTGTCCCTCCTCCCCGACGCCACGGACCCCCCTTCACAAGAGCAACATGTCCGGCTTCGACAGGGGCCGCATCTTCACCGCCCAGATGTCGGGCGGCACTGTCGCCAGCGAGGATGGCGGCGCCAGCGAGGGCATGCACCAGCAGAAGCAGCAATCGCAGAAGTCCTTCCTGGAGCGTCAGTTCCAGAGCTTCATCCGCGACTTCCAGCTGGACAACGAATTCATCTACCGGTATGTGAGGCGCCCGCTTTCCTGCGCGTACACACACATGTACCTCGCTCATGCACCGACTCACCCTCGCACTTCGCTCTTCTGTGGCACCCCCCTCCCCCCCCAGTGAGCAGCTTGTGCAGAACTACAACACCCACCAGTACTTCCTGGAGGTGGACCTGGCCCATCTGACGGCTTTCGATGAGCTGCTCGTGCAGCAAATCAACCGCAACCCCTCGGAGATTTTGCCCCACGTGCGCCCCCTTCGCTTTCGCTTCCCCTCGACTGTCCCTCGCTCGCTGTATACATATATATATATATCACTCTCTTGCCCCCCTCGCTCCGGCAGCGACTCGCAAATGGAGCAACCTTCCTCTGACTCATGGCACACCTAGTTTGAGGATGCGGTTCGCTCGTATGCGGCCCACCTCCATGCCGAGGAGCAGCTCCTGGCCCCGGAGTCCGAAGAGGCCGACGGGTCTCAGCTCCGGATGGACACGGTCCCGGAGTTCCAGATCCTGCTGTCCTCTCCGGCCAATGCGGTGCCCATCCGTGATCTGACCGTGCGCCGGTACTTTTGTGGCTCGTCGTTTGCTGCTCCGGGTCACTGATTCGCCATGGTTTCCCTTTGTTCCCCTTTCCCCCTCTTTCCCTGGTCCTGCCGGCACCTGGTTCCGCTCTGTCGCGCCCTCCCCAGTCGGACCACATTTCGCGCCTGATCCGCGTGCCCGGCATCATCATCAGCGCGTCGACCGTCAGTGCCAAGGCCACGCGCCTGCACATTGTCTGCCGGAGTTGCGGCCACAACATGAAGCTGCGCCTGCGGGCTGGTATTTCCGGTGCGGCGCTGCCACGCTCCTGCCAGCGGGCGCAGGTGGACATGCATCAGAGCACCACCACCGAGGCCACCCGGTGCCCAATCGATCCGTACCTGATCATGCCCGACCGGTGCTCCTTCATCGACCAGCAGGTGCGCCATCTCCCGGTGGTCACAGCCCGTCTTTCTGTCTCTCTTCATGCCTGCTGACATGCTTCTTCTATGGTCCCTCTGTCTGTCTTTCCTCTCCCTCTCTTCCTCTCTTCCTCTCTTCCTCTCTTCCTCTCTTCCTCTCTCCCTCTCTCCCCCCTCCTCCCCCCTCCGCCTCCCTTCCCCTCCTCCCCCC
>NW_009242976.1:2245152-2252198 GCF_000388065.1 Fonticula alba
CCCCCCCCCCCCGGTTCCAATCACGTCCCCCCTCTCCGGCTCACAGACGGTCAAGCTCCAGGAGGCCCCGGAGCAAGTCCCCGTCGGTGAGCTGCCGCGCAACATGCTGGCCACGCTGGACCGGTACTTGGCCAATAGCACGCGCTCGGTCCCCGGCACGCGCGTGACCATTGTCGGTGTCTATTCCATCTTCCAGGGCCGGGCGAGCCGCGGGTCGAGCGGCGGCGGCGCCGCCGTGCGCAGCGCCTACATCCGTGCCATCGGCATCGAGGTGGATGGGGACAGCTCGGGTCGTGCGCCCAAGCGCTCTTTCACCGAGGCCGAGGAGGCGGCCATGCTGCGTCTGGCCCGGCAGCCGGACATCTACGAGAAGTTTGCCCGGTCGGTGGCCCCATCGATCTACGGGTATGATGACATCAAGCGGGCGGCCACGTGCCTGCTGTTCGGCGGGTCGCGCAAGCAATTGGCCGATGGCATGCGCCTGCGTGGCGATGTCAATGTCCTGCTCCTGGGTGACCCGGGCACGGCCAAGTCCCAGCTGCTGAAGTTCATCGAGCGGGTGGCCCCCATCGGCGTGTACACCAGCGGCAAGGGGTCCAGTGCGGCGGGCTTGACGGCGTCCGTCGTGCGGGATGCCGCTTCGCGGGAGTTCTACCTCGAGGGCGGGGCCATGGTTCTGGCTGATGGTGGTGTGGTGTGCATCGATGAGTTTGACAAGATGCGCGAGGAGGACCGCGTGGCCATCCACGAGGCCATGGAGCAGCAAACCATCTCCATTGCCAAGGCCGGCATCACCACCGTGCTCAACTCCCGGACGTCGGTCATGGCTGCGGCCAACCCGGTGTTCGGCCGGTATGATGACATGAAGTCCCCCGGCGAGGTGTGTGGCCTGTGAGCCAGCCCTTTTCCCATATCCCTTTTTGCCTTCTCTTCCTCCGCCCCTCCCCTCCCGAGGACTTCTGCGCTCGGGTTTGCTGCTGCTGCTGCTGCTGCTGCTGCTGCTGCTCTGACACGCCTGCCCTCTTCTTGGACCTGCCTCTCCCCTTCCCGGTGTATGTGCGCACGCGCGCATGCACGCACACACGCGCGGACTTGACCACCTCACAGAACGTGGACTTCCAGTCGACCATTCTCTCGCGTTTCGATCTGATCTTCATCGTCAAGGACGAGCACAGCCACGACAAGGACATGAGCCTGGCTCGCCATGTGATTCGAGTGCACTCCGGCGGCAGCAGCGCCAGTCTCTCGGCCTCCGAGCAGGCGGCCGGCGAGTTGGACATGTCCACCATGAAGACCTTCATCTCTTATGTTCGGTCGTGCGTAGGCCTCGCCCTCTCTCCCGCCCTCTCTCTCTCCCCTCTCCCTCGCCTGCTTCCCCCTCCTTCTTCCACAGGGCCCCCCCCCCCCCACTTGCTCCGCCTCGACGCGCCCCCATGCGCCGCTGACCGCTGACGCTCATGCCGCCCTTCCTGCCATGCTCCTGCCTGTGGCCACAGGCGCTGTGCCCCCCGCCTCTCGCCGGAGGCGGCTGACAAGCTGGCCAACCACTTTGTGTCCATTCGCTCGGCGGTCCGCGCGCACGAGGCCGACTCGCACACTCGCTCCACCATTCCGATCACCATTCGCCAGCTGGAGGCCATCATCCGCATTTCGGAGAGCCTGGCCAAGATCCGCCTGGCTCCGTTTGCCGGGCCGGAGCATGTCGAGGAGGCGCTCCGCCTCTTCCAGGTGTCCACCCTGAGTGCGGTCCAAAGTGGCCAGATGAGTGCGTCATGCGCCTGCCTCTTTCTTTGCCACAGGGGCCAGGAGGATGGGCATCCGCTCGCCACCTCGCCCGCGCTTCTAGCAGCCCACTGACCCGCCCGCCCCCCCTCCCCCCGCCCCCCCCCCCCCCTTCCTTCTCCCTCGGCCTGCCCGTGTGTCCGCAGTTGACGGCGTCATGCGGGACAATGTCCTGGAGGAGGTCGAGCGCGTGGAGCGGGAGATCCGCCGCCGGGTGCCGGTCGGCTCGCGCATCCCCTCGCAGCTTCTGAGCAACGACCTGATCGGCCGGCGGAACTTCTCCAAGACCGCCGTCGAGAAGGCCCTGCAGGTGATGCTCCGCCGGCAGGAGCTTCGCCACATCAACCAGCGCCGCGTGGTGGAGCGGATGTTCTGAGGGCCATTTGCTTGTCGGCTGTGTTCGCCCGCCCCCCTGCGGCCTCGGTGGCCTCCTGGCCTCGTTCCCCTCGGCTCCCTCTCTCCCGGTGTCCCGTCCTTGTGTTTATGCTCGGCTCTTTTTGCCAGTCCCATCTCCCCCCTCCCTCGCTCCGGCGCCTTCATTCAGACATACACACATGTCTTCATGCGTGCATGAATATATCTGCCCTCTTCAACCTCGGATGTGTGTGTGTGTGTGTGGGTGTGTGTGTGTGTTGCCTTTTCCTTTTTCTTGCCACGACCGCATGACCCATCCGCGCGCGTGCGCGATTGTATTGCCAGGGTGCGCCAGCACCAAATGGAAAAAGAGAGAGAGAGGAAGAGGGAGGGGATGGGACAGGGGCAGGACTGGGGGAGGCGGGGCTCAGACAAAGAGGAAGATGAAGACCACCGCCACAATGGTCAACAGGCCGATGAGCTTCAGCGCCAGGGACTGCCCGCTCGACAGGTACTTCAGGTACTTGACCAGCTCTCGCTGGCCGGCGGACACGTTGTGCTCGGCCTCATCGACATAGGTGTCGATGCGCTCGACCTGCTCGGCCTGCTGGGAGATCAGCCGGGTGAGCTGCTCGAAAACCCCGCCCAACTGGGCCAGTGTCGCCTCGATGGCGCGAATTTCGCTGTTCTGCTCATTCATGTAGGTGGCCGACATGTCGTGCATCGGGTTCTGGTGGTGCTGCATCAGGAGAGCCCCTTCGCCGGGATCCCCGGCGTAGAGCGGCTGGACGGCCGGGTTGCCGCCGGCATACAGCGCATCCTCCTGGGACGTGGGCCGGATCTGGATCGCCGTGGCCCCGCCGTTGCTGGACATCATCGGAGGTGACCCGCGGAAGCGGGCTGCAAATGGATGGGCACGCGCGCGCGCGCGCGCGGCCGCCAGAGAGGGAGAGAAGGACCAGGCAGAGGGCAGCCCCAGGACATGGGTTAGCAGGGGGCAGGGCAATTAACACGGGCCGCCGGTGGGGGGGGGGGGGGGAAGGCACGCACCCGATGCCTCGGCGTCGGGCGGAGCATAGCGCGGTGCCGGCGGCTGGAAAGGCATCGATGGGGGGGTCCCGGCGAATTCGTCGCGCCGGGTTTTCTGGGTTCGGACGTTCTTTTTTTTTTCCCCCCCCCGAGGAAGGGAACAGATGGGCGGAGCCAAAAGCATGTCAGGGAGTGGTTGCAGCCCGAGGGCAAGACCGGAGCCGGTGCAGAGCGAGGGCAAGACCCCCCCCTCCCCCTCCCATGCGGGCGGCCAAGGACGCACAGTGGTCCGCTGCTCGAGGATATTCTTGAAGTCGGTGGAGCTCGAGGCAAGCTGATTCTGAAGGAAGAGGATGACCTGGTTGGCGTGCTCGCGCATGTGCGCCAGATTGGACACCGCCGGCGCGGACTCCGACCGGCCGAAGTCCCGGTTGTTCAGGGCCCGCTGCAGGTAGGGGATGTTGATGTTCAGCCGGGAGATCTCCTGGCGGATGGCATCGGCCAGGCTCTGGAACTCGTTGGTCGAGTCGTCGAAGACCGAGTACTTTTGAGAAACTGCACTCGGCACACGGGGCGGGCCCAGGAGGGGACGGGGTTAGATCCCACGGGGGAGCAACCGGAGGGAGTGCGCGCGCGCGCGCGCGCGCAAACGGCAGAGTCATCCCGCCACACCGGGTGCGCACCTTGGGCCAGCAGCTTCAGGCGATCGCTGAGTCTGGCCAAGTCGCGACTCAGCTCGCTGGCCATCTGCAAGAAAGCCGACCGGGCCGGGGCCGGTTGGGCGGCGGCTTTCCGCGCGGCGGCCGCCTGCCGCACAGGATCTCGCTGGAGAGCGCTGTTGACCGCGAAGCGGAACTCAGCCGTCCGATCCCGCGGGCCGAGCCCGGCACCCGGCCCGGGCGCCTGACTGGGAAGGATCGCCGCGAAAGACATCCTACGGCGGTGGCGTGCGGAGAGGCAAGAGAGAAAGGAAGCTTGGGGAGGGAGGGGGGGGGGGAGGGCGGGAGGAGAGGGGGAAGGGAGCGAGGGACTGGGGAGAAATCTACACTGTGACCGGGGGCGGGGGAGGCTCCCAGGACGGGGGGAGGGCCAGGCAGGCGGGGCACGTGCGGCTGGCCAAGGCGGGGAGGCCTGGACGAGGGGTGGGCAGCCGGGCGGGCGGGTGGGCGGGCGGGAGGAGGTGGAGCGGAGAGGGGGAGAGATGGCTGCCGCGCGGCCCGAGCCGGGTCGCGGGGGCCCGGCGGCGCGCCCCTTTTCTCTCCCCTCCGGATGGGGCCCCAGCCAGCCCTGGAGAAGGCCCCTCTTCCCGACCGCCCCCTCGTCGCCGGAGGCTGTCGATTAATCCGGCGGCCTGCCATCGCTGGCGGAATCCTGTGCCGCGCGCCCCGGCGAAAATCTGGGGGAAAATAAAGCCAGATAATAACACCCCCTCCCCCCGCACATGGGGATCTCTGTCGGCCTCGCTCGGTCCGGGCGGGAATTCTCGCGCCGGGCCCGTTCCGCCGCCACCCCGGCGCGGCCGCCCGGGCTTCTTCTTTTTCCTTTCCATTGCCCCCCCCCCCCCCCCCAGCGCCCCTCCTGCCCTCGTCGCCTGCTGGCCCCAGGGGGCGAGGGCGTGGATTGGGCCGTGCCGGCGGGAGGAACACCCCGAATGCGTTGGCATTCGGCGGCAAGCCGTCACAAAGCCGCGCACACGTGATGGGGACGACGGGCCCGATCGGGCCCCACCCCTTGGCGGCGGGGGGGGGGGCGCGAGAAAACGAGAGGAGGACGGGACGGCGGCCGTGCTCTGGGCGGCGTACGGAGGTGCACAGACACCCGTGGCCACCTTGTGACGGGCTCCGTGTTTATTCGAATACTATACAGCTGGGCAGTAGGGGAGGGTGTCTGTGTGTGTGTGTGTGTGTTTGTGGCTGCGGCGGCGCCGCGATCGCAGCCGACCCAGTCGCGCCAGGAGAAAAAGGCGAGGCGAGGAGGTGGAGCGGGGAGATCAAGGACAGTGTTGTGGAGGGGGGGGGGGCGCCGCAAGTGGGCAGGTGGGCGGGCGGCGTCATGGCAGCGCGAGCATCGAGGCACGATCTCTGTCGGCCCGGGGGGGGGGAGGGTGCCCCCACCGGGGCTGGCCACGAGACAAATTGACCTCCCGGCCGGCGAGCAGATGGGGGGAGGGCGCCCCGGGGGAGGAGAGAGCGACAGACGGAGGGCGGGGGGCACACCAGGCAGTTGTGCGCGTGTGCCGACGCGTGGCGCTTACTCCTCCATCTCGTTGTCGGAGTCGCCGTCCTCGGCGCCAGCGTCGGCCACGGTGACACCCTTGCTCTGGAGCTCGGCCACAAGCTCGGTGGCGTGCTCCAGCAGCTCCTCCTCATCGGAGCCCAGGGTCTTGTAGAGCTGTGTGTGCGGTGTGTGCGGTGTGTGTGCGGTGTGTGCGGTGTGTGTGTATAGGATGAGGGTCCAGGTCGGCAGTCAGTGTGCATGTTTGTGCCGGGCCAACGCCAGAGGGAGTAGGCCCCCGGATGCCGGGAGGGGGAAGGAGGCCCACACGCACCGTCAGGGCCTGGGTCAGGAACTCCAGCGCATGGGGCAGGTCCCCAAGCAGGTAGGCCGCCCAGCCGGCCAGGTACCAGACACCGATGACCTCGTCATCCTCGCTGATCAGCTGCTCGGCGATGTCCAGGCCCACCTCATGGCGACCGAGCTCCAGCAGCAGCTTGACCGCCTGCATGCGGAGCTCGAAGGCCGGCAGGTCGGCATGGTGCGCCGAGTCCACCTCCAGGGCGCCGCCGTCGGGATCGTCGGCCCCCTCGTCCGAGGCATTGTTGGCCTCCTGGTTGATGGTCGGCACATACCACAGCGACAGGCACTGGTCCAGAGCGGCCCCGGCGCCCGAGGGGTCCTCCTGGGAAATGCGCAGGCTGCACTGCATCAGGAAGGCCTCCGGGTTGGTGGGGTCCGCCTGGATGGCCTGCTCCACGAGGGTCACACACTGCTGCTCGGCGTCGTCATCATCGCAGCAGTCCGTCAGGTAGATCTCGGCCATGGTGCAGAAGGCCGACGAAAGCTGCCTGATGAGGCCGGGCTGAGGGGGGAGGGGGGGGCATGTGTCAGCACACGGGCGAGGCCCGCAGCAGAGCGGGGAAAGGGGATCCTCCCCCCACGGCAGGGAGACATTTCACCTGCCCGGTCCTCTGCACGAACGGGGGGGGCCGGGGGGTCGGGGCCGGGGAACGTACATGGTACTCGGCCGGGGCAATCTGAAGGTCGCTCTGGAGGACCTCCACACCGCGGCGGAAGAAGCCAAGGGCCTCGTGGCCGGCGTGCAGCTGGCCCAGGGTGAGGAACTTGTCGTGCCCGGTGGTCGGCGAGATGTCGACACACTTCTTGAGGACCTGTTGGGGATTTGCGTTGACAGGTGCGTGTGCGTGTGCGTGTGCGTGCGTGTGTGTGTGCGTGTGTGTGAATGAGGGCATGGGCCCGAGGGGCTGGCGAGGGTTTCCCCGGGCGTGCGAAGGAGGTGCACAAGCGTGGCGCAAGGGCAGGAGACACACGGAGAGAGAGAGGGCGAGGAGGGGCGCGGGGGGACAGCAAAAGGAGGCTCCGCACCTGGAAGGCCTGGTCCACCTCGCCCAGCTCCAGCAGCGCGGCCGCCTGGAGCTCCAGCGCATGGATGTTATCCGGCTCCTTGGAGATGGCGGCCGAAACGTAGCGCAGGGCCGAGGAGAAGTCAAAGCGGTCGAGGTAGATCTGCGTGCGCTCGAGGAGCTTCTCCACCGGCAGATCACTCATCCGGGTGGAGGTGGTCTTGAGGGCCATGCGCTTCCGAAGGCCAGGGCTCTTGGTCATGTTGGGGGCGCGATCAGAGGGGGGAGGGGGGAAAGGGA
>NW_009242976.1:2253455-2255365 GCF_000388065.1 Fonticula alba
GGGCCCCCCCCCCCCGGCCGCGCGCTCCCCCCCCCCCCCCCCCCCCCCCTCGTCAGTTCTCTATCCTCCCTCGCGCCATGTGCGCGCGCGCGCACCCACACATGTGCATATGTGTGTGTTTGCACATGGACACGCACACATATGCCTCCCCTCCCCTCCCCCCCCCCTGCGGTTGTGCGCGCGCCCTGTGGCGCCCGGCCCATTCACACTCCCGCGGCAGGACAGGCCTCCTCCCTTCCCCCCTTGCCCAAAAGGTGGCGTGCCCCCTCTACCGATACACGGCGGCACACATGCCTTGGCCCTGCCGCAGTCCAATACACTCAAATATCTTATCCTCCCCTCTCCGGGCTGTGCCGTGCCTCCCGGCCTGGCGGGACGCGCGCACTGCCTCGCCCGCAGGAGGCCGCTAGCGTCAGAGGGGGGGGGGGGGGGGGGGGGGGGGGGGTGGACGCCAAAATGGGACAGAGGCACTTGCCAAAAAAGAGAAGAATCAAAAGAAAAAGCACGGCACAAAGGGCAATAGCCCTCCCTGCCCGGCTCTTTCCCACCGTGTCCTTGCGACCAAGCGTGCGGTCCCCTCCCCTCCCCCGGCCGGAGCACAGACATGCCCGACGGTTGGTTCTGAATGTCGATCAGCGCCAAATGGTCACGTTAGCATGCGATAGCACATCGCAGGCAAGCCCACAATCGGCCCCGGGTCCTTCGGGGGTCCTTGCTCTCTTTCCTCCTTCGCACGCCGGCCCGGCGTCGTCTATTCCCTGGTGACACACGGATGGCGAGGCAAAGTCAAGCGGGGACATCTTCTCGGAGGAAGGTCACCAGGCAGCCAGATGCGATGCACTGGATGGTCTCCTGCAGTGGCCCAAGCACGGACTGGGGGAGGTTGTTCTACATGGCAGCCGCCACGGTTGTTCGAAGGGGGGCGTGGCCGGTGTGAGGGAGGGAGGGGGGGGCGGGGGCGGGGGTGGGGGCGAGGGACCGGCCGGGGCGGGCAGAGGCACGCATGGCAGGGCGTTCGGCGTACCTGGAAGTGCAGGTCAATGGATTGGCGCAGGCGCTCGCACGCGGCCAGGCGACCGCGCAGGAGCATGATGGGATCGGCGGCCGGTGCCGAGCCCGGGTCGCTGGTCGGGTCAAGCAGTATCCGGCCCAGCGCCAAGGGGCCGGGCCCCACAACGCAGGCGTCCTGCAGGGCCAAGCGCAGCAGCAGGAGGCGCTCCCGAAGGAGGGCCTGCATGTTGGGCTCCGTGCTGGGGGCCAGATCCTGGAAGCCGAGGAGCGCGTCGCGGACAGCCAGCAGCAGGGCCGGCAGGGCGTCCGAGGGCGGGCCCGCGGCCGGTCCCTCGCGCAGCCACAGCCGATGGGCAACCCTCGGCGAGGACTCCGGGCCCAGGCAAAGGGCCGTTCGGCAGGCGGAGCACGGGGTGGCGGCCGGCATTGGCCGGGCGGCCACTTCGAGGGCCGGGCGCTTGTGCTGCCGGTCGCCAGCCGCCGGGGGATCCTGCGTCAGACGGAGCCAGCGCTTGTGGAAGGACCGGATGCTGGCCACCGTGGCGATGCTGACTCGGCCGTCGCCGGGGCCCAGGGCCATGGCGCCGGACCCGGCGCCAGATGGCCGACCATGGGCCGACAGCCAGGCCTCCTCATTGGCCCCGATGCTGGCCAGCGCCAGGGTGAGGCTGACATCGGCAGGGTCGCCTGGAGCCGGGGCCGACGGCCGAGACGGCTCGTCCCGGGCCAGGGCCGTGCCTTGGACCACCAGCCGGGCGCAGAGCGCGCTCAAGCGCGTCCGGCCGCAGCTCACCGAAAAGAGCAAGGCATAGTGTGCCACCAGGGGAGGGGTGTCTGCTCGGGAGGCGCGTGTGTGCGAGAAGGCGATCAAGTGGAGGAGGGTGAGCGGGCATGGGGGG
>NW_009242976.1:2255509-2258770 GCF_000388065.1 Fonticula alba
GGGGGGGGGGACGCACCCGGCGGAAGCAAGGCCCGCAGGGCAGCCGCAATGCGGTGCTCCAGCTCGCGGAAGACCCCGTCGGGCCCCGGTGCGCCGGTGTGCGGAAGCATGTCCCCGGCGGCGAAGGGGGCCGGGCAGCGGAGCTCGAACAGGGGCCCCGACGTGGCGCCGGCCCCGACAAAGTCCGCCATGGATTGGACCACCTGGGCGAAGTCCGGCGGCAGGGGCCCCTCGGCCGATGGAGGCCGTGGCCGAGGGGCCGAGGCTCGAGCAATCTCCATGTTCATGGCGATTTCCAGGCGCGCCGAGAAGACGGCCAGGGCCGACCGCGTGGCGATCACTTCGCCGAGGGACCGCAGCCCGCTGTGCTGCAGCGAGAACCACCGGATCAGAGACCGCTCGCTCGTGGAGGGGGGCTACAGACGGGTCAGCAGACTGCCCGGGGGCAGGGCGGCGGGGTGGGCAAGGAGGCGAGGGGGCCATGAGGGGGCAGGTGGGGAGGAGGCAGAGAGCCGCGCGCCTGCCTGCCTGCCTACCTGCCTGCCCGGCCTCGGAGTGTCGATGCCCGTACCTCGGGCTCGGTGGCGGGCGAGGGATTCAGACGCTTGGGGGCCACCCTACGGGGAGGCGCGGCGGCGGCGGCGGCGGCGGCGGCGGTGGTGGCGGCGGTGGTGGCGGCGGGGGCAGCCGATGAGGCCGTCAGGGAGGCTGGTGGCCGGGCCACGCCGGCCATGGTGCCCGCTGGTGCCGGGGATGCGGGTGTCGCGGAGGATTGTTCGACCATGGCGGCGACGTGTTCCACAGGGCTGGGATGGCCGCCAGGCCCGCGCAGAGCATCGCGGCTCCATACCGTGGCGGCGTGCGACGTGCCGAAGAGCATGCCTAATAGCCGGCTGACGGCGGGCGCGGGCCCGAGCGCCGCCAGCAGGCCGGCCGCCCAGGGGGACAATGTCAGTTCGACGGCCGGCCCATCGGCGGGCCGGTCGAGCGTGGCAACAGGCGCAGGCGTCGTGCCGACGAGAGTGGCACTCGTTTGAACGTGCAGCATGGCCGCAAGGCGGAGGGCGGCCCCGGCCAGCGGGAGAGACCCGCGGCTTCCGAGACCGGGAGACCGGCACAGCAGCCGGCCGAGCAGTGTATGTGCATTGCGCAAGGCCATCCCCACGGGAGGCTCGGCAAAAAGACTGCACCATGTGACGGGAGAGGGAAGAGGAACGTGTGTGTGTGTGTGTGTGTGTGTGTGTGTGTGTGTGCGTGTGTGTGCGTGTGTGCGTGTGTGTGTGTGTGTGTTCCCGTGTGTGTGCGTGTGTGTGTGTGTGCGCGTGTACGCGCGAGGGAAAGAGGGGAGCACCGTCAGCGGTCAACATCCAGACGGAGGGCCACCCCCATGCAAAGGGCCACGCACCCCGGCCAGGCACGCGCATAGGCCAGGCACACGGGCAGTACGATGAGCAAACGCCCGAGGGCGTCCATGGTGTCGGTTGAGCGTGGGCTGTCGCCTGGCCCGGCAACCGCCCAAGTGAGCAGGGCATCCACCCGGAGCGGTCCAGCCGCCCGGCCGAGCAACAAGCGGCGGGGGTCGTCACTCGGCGGAGGGTCCGACTCGTTGGAGCTCGGGCCGAGGGCCGCCCGGGCCAGGTCAAGTAGCCGACGGTCGACAGCCCCGGCCGGCGGCGAGGGGGGGCCCAGTCGCCCGGGGGCCGATGCCCCGCCGGCCAGGTGCTGGGCGATGCATGCATGCAGCTTCCCGAGGAAGACACACAGGTAGATGCCATTCACCAGGGAGGGCGTCCCGTGGCCGGTGCCGCTCAAATGCCGGAGGACTGGCCAGCTGGTGTCAGAGTAGCCGGGCGGGTGGGTGGGGGGGGGGGGACATGTTCCGAGTGACCGGGCCCCGGGTCCAGGGGAGAAGAGGAGGGGGGGGGAGGCGGGAGGGGAGATGAGCGCACCAGATAGCAGCCGCTCCAACACCAGCGTCTCCACAGCCCGGAGAAGGCGGCTGTGGTCGGCAGCACGTAGAAACTCGAAGGCGAAGGCTTCCTGGTCCGAGTCGAAGGCGGTTTCGGGCGGCCCGGCCCCGAGCCAAGAGACCGGGGCCGTGCTGCCGGCAGGCGTCCATGAGCACACCGCGCGCGGGAGAGGCGCCGCGCCCTTGGCGTTGGCGGTCGAGGCGGCGCCTTTCGCCCCTGCGACCGGGGCGCCGGGTTGCGCACCGGTCCGCGCCGCCGGGCCGGCCAGTCGCTGCTCCAGTAGGCGCTTTCGCCGGGCGGCCGCGTCCTCGGCCTGATGGGCACCGGACAGAGGGAGCACCAGGCTACCAGGATGGCGGACCGGGCGTTGGTGGCGCTGGTAAGAGGGTCGAAGAGGGGAGCGGGCGGGGGGGGAGACAGGGGCCACAGCTCCAAGGCCGCGAGGGGGGAAGAGACCCAGCGCACCGGTTCAAGCAGAAGCCCAGAAAGGCCCGGGCGAAGACATCCAGCATGCGGTCATGCCGATGCCCGGGGGTTGAAGAGCGGCCCAGCGACACATCCCACTCGGCCGGCGCCGGGCCGAGGGCACAGTGAACCGTCTGTCGGGCCTTTTCGACAAGCCACCACTCGGCCTGCGGCCGGGCGGCGCCGGGGCCGGTGCCCGGATCGGCCTCGGCCAGGCCCGGCGGCCCTTCGGCCAGCTGTGCGCTCGCCGCGTAGGACCCCTCGATGTCGAAGAGCCGAGCCGCCTCGCTCAGCATGTCCAGAGCCCGCTCGAGGCGCGAGTCCAGGTAGTGCCCGGAGAGGCCAACTATGCGTGCGCGCGCGAGCACACAAACATACACACGCATGCACGCACGCACGCACGCACGCACGCACGCACGCACGCACGCACGCACGCACGCACGCACGCACGCACGCACGCACGCACGCACGCACGCACGCATCGGGGGAGTGGGTACGGGGGGGGGAACACAGCACCAGCGAGGCGCGCGTCACCGGGGAAAGGCGGGGCCAGGAGAGGGACACAGCGCCAGCGAAGCGGTTGGGTCAGAGCCGGCGGGACGCGGACGGGGCAAGGGCAGCTCGGCCCGGGACCGGGAATCGCACGCACCGAACGTGGACGAGGGGGTGTCCCAGGCATGGCCGCCGTCGGGCAGCATGTCGGCTGGGGGGTCTTCCGGCCGGGGGTCCGGGTCGGAGCAGCCCAGGCTCCCGGCCATGACTGCCAAGCAGAGGGCCATCGGGCTGGCTGAAGAGTCGAGCCCCTCGCCGGGGGCCGACGGCGCGG
>NW_009242976.1:2258860-2260437 GCF_000388065.1 Fonticula alba
GCACGCACGCACGCACGCACGCACGCACGCACGCACGCACGCACGCACGCACGCACGCATCGGGGGAGTGGGTACGGGGGGGGGAACACAGCACCAGCGAGGCGCGCGTCACCGGGGAAAGGCGGGGCCAGGAGAGGGACACAGCGCCAGCGAAGCGGTTGGGTCAGAGCCGGCGGGACGCGGACGGGGCAAGGGCAGCTCGGCCCGGGACCGGGAATCGCACGCACCGAACGTGGACGAGGGGGTGTCCCAGGCATGGCCGCCGTCGGGCAGCATGTCGGCTGGGGGGTCTTCCGGCCGGGGGTCCGGGTCGGAGCAGCCCAGGCTCCCGGCCATGACTGCCAAGCAGAGGGCCATCGGGCTGGCTGAAGAGTCGAGCCCCTCGCCGGGGGCCGACGGCGCGGCCGCCACGCGGAGCAGCCCCAGCAGGTCGGCATCCGAGTGCCCTGCCAGCGTCTCCAAGCTGCATGGGTGCCGGCGGTGGCCGCAGGGGCGAGTGTGAGTGCGTGCGCCGTGGGGTGGATGGGGCATCATGGGGGAGTGCATGCGCGCACGCACCTGGGCCAGTGAAGGGGAAGGGGCTGGCGATCGGGCCGGAGCTGGGTGCCGGCCACCTGTAGCAGGCACGCCAGCACCGGGCAGAGGCCGGCAAGCCGGAGGGCGCGCAAAATCAGGCGCCCCAGCGCGAGGGTGGCCAGCAGCATGGCGCACCCCGGGCAGCTCGACCCGGCGGCCGACACCGCATCGGCCGGGGCCAGGCGCATCAAGTGCGAGATCACCTGCAGGGCGCCCAGCAGAGCCGACACGGCGCCCACCGAGCCCCCCAGGGCCACGGCCACCGCCAGAGGCAGAGCCTCCTGGGTGCCGGTGTCGAGCGCTTGCAGGGCCGGCCGGTGGTCCGGGCCGAAGTCCGGCAGCAGGAGTCGCCCGGCCGTCGGGAGTCGCGGTGTCCTGGCGCAGGCGGGGCTCGCCGGTGCCCGCCCGGCTGCGCTCGGGCCCGCGGCCGGTGGAGTGGTTGTGGCCAAAGTCACGGCATCCAGGCGCTCTGTCAGCCGGCGCTGGAGGAGATCCCCCGGGGGGGAGTCCGGGCCGAGTGTCTCCCTGCGGGGGGTTTCCTGTGAGTATGGGCCGGATGGGGAGGAGGGGGCGGCCAGGCGGAGGCGAAGGCGGGGCCGAGTTGGATGTCACGCACGGGGGAGGCCCGTCGGGGGCGGAGAAAAGCGGCGAGAAGTTCGCCGACCTGACCCCGGCCACCGGGGTGGTGGTCAGGCGCTTGGGACGCGATGGCGACCGAGGCGCCGGGGCGATGATGGCCGGCGCCGGGGCCGGCCGGGGCTTTGGCGCTGGCGCACATGCGCATTGCTCCATCCACACGAGCGGGAGCTCGCCGCGAGCCAGCTGCTCAATCAGCCGGGCCAGCTGGCGACCCACGTCTGGCGGCGCCATCGGAAGGCTGGCAGGCGGCGGCGGCCGAGCAGCGAAGGGGAGGGCTCGCCGGCGCAGAAGACTGTGCGAGAGGGGCGCAGCAGGGGGCGAGGTCACAGCAGAGGAGGGCGGAGGCGAGGGGGGCGGGGGGG
>NW_009242976.1:2262372-2266069 GCF_000388065.1 Fonticula alba
CCCCGTCGCATGTGAATATGGGCGGTCTTTGCGCGGTGGCTTGCGCACATGGGGGGCGATCGCGCGGACTGGACGTTGTCCATGCCCTGGCTGTTATCTGGCCTGGCTCTGCGTTTTTGCGCGCGCGCGCGCGCACGGACATACCCGTCCCCCGGAGACGGTGTTGGCCGCTCGCCTGCTGTCCGCGCCTGCGCCTGCCCCGGGCTGCTCCCGTTTGCCCACTGCCAGCCCCGGGCCGGCGCGGATGACAGCCCGAGCCCCAGGAGGCCCCGGCTGCCGGGGCGATTCATGGCCCGGCGGGCCGGGCGCCGGCCGCCACCCGGTCGACGCATGCTGGCCCTCCTGCGATCCCCTCCCCGACCGCGTCCCCCCCCGCCCCCCCCCCCTCGCTCCTTTTTCCCTCCATCCTCCCTCCCCCATCGCTCCCCCTCCCCCACTCGCTCCCGCTCCTCGCGTGCCCCCACCCCACCCCCACCCCCACCCCTCCGCCAGCAACGGATCGCCCTCTGCCATGGGCATCGTCAATCTCAGCAGCCGCGGCGCGGCGCCAGAGCCGGAAGACAACGACCCGGCCTACGCCTACAGCATGCTGACCGACCCGCTGGCCACGCCGGCGCCCTACACAAGCGGCGACACCGATGCCACGTCGCACACGGCCAGCCTGGTCCGGCACTGGACGCAGTCCCGGGCATCTGGCGGCCGGGCCCTCGGGTCGGCCACCAGCGCGGCCGAGGTGGTGGCGGCCCTGGGCGGCCGTGGTCTGGCGGTGTGCGATTGCGGCCGGTCGGCCGGGGCCGGTGCGCCGAGCGGCGCGGCCGGCACGCCGGAGGTGCTGGTGACCCGGCGAACGGCCCTGGTGACCGGTGTGTCGCTGCAGTCCGGCATCGGGGCGGACACGGCCGTGGCCCTGGCCCTGGCCGGGTATGTGACCGTGTGCACCTCGTATGAGACCCTGTCGGTGGCCGGGGGCGAGGTGGCCACCGCGGCCGCGGCGGCCGCCATCGACACGGCGGCCCTGGACAGCGCGTCCCCCTCGCCGAGTGTGTCGCCTCGGCTTCGGCCGGTGGCCGGCCCCGAGCCGGTGGACCCGGTGGCCGGGGCCGCCGATGGGTTTGGCCCGGTGGCGGCCGAAATGGCCCCCGGGTCCGAGGCGGCCCCATCGCCGGCGCCGGGCGACGACCAGCTGCCGGACCATGTCCGCCTGCAGATCCCCCCCCGGTCGGTGACGCACATGCGCCGGCTGGTGGCGGCGCTGGCCGAGAGGACCGGCACCGAGGCGGCCGGTGTCCTGGCAACCGTGGCCGCGGGGGCCGGCGTGGATGCCGGGCGCGCCGCGGGCTTCCGCTTTGCCGGGCTCGGGTCGGCCTCCGGGGCGCCGTGCGATTGCGCCTCGCTGACGCACCGCCATGAGGCCTGGCTGCGGTATTTGACGCTGCTGGCCGATCCCGGGGCCGGGGACTGGCTGCGGGCCCCGGCGGCCCGGTGCTTCGAGTTGCTGCCGCTGAATCTCGGCTCGCTGGCCAGTGTCACCGCCTGCGTGGGGCTCTTCCTGACCCGGGTCTTGAGCCCGCTGCCCCTGGGGCCGGGGTTGGCCGCGCCCGGGCCCACCGATCCCGATGGCAGCCAGCTGCCGGAGCACCTGTCCCGGCGGGACCCGATTGTCCCGGTGCCGCGGAGCGCCGGCGGCCCGGCGGCCATGACCGCGGCGCCGCCCCGGCCGCTGCATGTGCTTGTGCTGAATGCCGGCATGATGAACATCCCCTACAGCACGACGGTCGATGGGATCGAGCGCCAGATGGGCGTCAACCATGTTGGCCATACGTACCTGACGCACCTGCTCCACCGGTCGCTGCTGGCCGGGGCGGAGGAGCTCCGATCGCCGGTGCACTCGTCCTCGGCCGCCGATGCCGGCGTGGCCGGGCCCGCCGGGGGCCACTCGGCCGGGCTCGACACCGCCGCCGGGGATGCCCCCGGGGCCGGGGCCGGGGCCGGGGCCGGGGCCACCCCGCGGCATGACTACGCCCGCGTGGTGACCCTGTCGTCCATCGCCCACCGCCTGGCCCCGCTTGGCATCGATGTCGACACGCTGGCCATGCGCTCGCATCCCTGGAAGTATGTGCGCTACATCCGGTACTCCGAGTCCAAGCTGGCGCAGCTGCTCTTCGCCAAGGTGCGCTCTGGCGGTGTCCTCCGCCTGTCGGTTGCCCCCGGCATCGACTTCCGCCGCCGCCTTTTTCCCTTTCCGTGCTCTCCTCCGCCCTCCGCCCGCCCTCCCTCGCCCGCAGTCTGCCCATGGTGGTGCTGACATTCGTGCATGACCCCCCCCCCTCCCCCCCGTTCGCAGGAGATCACCAACCGCTACCTGGCAGATGGGATTGTCGGCCTGGCGGTGCATCCCGGCGTGGTACACAGCACCGGGCTCGGGGCCTTCGACCCGCTGTCGCGCATGCTCTACCTCTTTGGCTGGCCCTTCATGAAGACCCCGGCCCAGGGGGCAGCTACCAGTGTCTTCTGCTCGCTGGCCCCGGTCCGGGGGAGCCTGCTGGCGGCGCAGCTGGCCACGGCCACTTCCTGGCACACGGGGACCCCGCTGCAAGTGCGCCCCCTCCGGCCGGGGGGGTACTTCGCGGACTGCGCCCAGGAGGAGCCCAGCGGAGCCGGGCGCGACCCGCTGGCCGGGCGATCCCTCTGGCGTGCCACCAACCAGCTGATCCTGGAGATCCTTGAAGGCCTGCAGCGGGCCGAGGCCGAGGAGCAGGAGGAGCCCGCCGACGGGGGGCAGCACCAGGCCGTCAAGCTCGAGCCCGGGGAGGAGGACGAGCAGGCCGATCGCCCTGCCTCGCCGGGGGCCGGCGGGTCTGGCAGCCGGCCGACCAAGCCCGGGGCCCACCCGACACGTGAGTCGCTCTTCTCGCTGTTTTCCGTGTCGCGGATCTTCAAGATGGACCTGGAGAGCCTGCAGCTCCCCTTCGTCGAGAGCCAGTAGGCCGGCCGATCTGCTGCCGCTCTGGCGGAATGTCATTCAATAGACCAACACGCACATGCTGGAGCGCGTGCTGGCATGGCAGATTCGCCGGGTTGTGTGCTCCCATGTCCCCGCGCAGGGGCGGAGAACTCCGGCGGGCGGCGGTGCGGGCGGCGGTCGGGGGCCTTTGGCGCGGGCACACCACACGCGCAGGCGACGGCATGCCCTCCGGCCTCGGCCATCGGGCCGCTCCTGCGTGTATATGTGGGCAGATTAATATTTTTACACCCATATCCTGAGGGGGATGGTGCGTGAGGGGGACGGCCGGGAGCACATGGACGGGGGCCGGGCGTCGCAGATAACACGCGAGTGTGGCTGTGTGTGCGCGAGGGGGGGGGGGGGGGGGGGGGGGGGGATCCTGGGGGCCCTCTCCCGCGGGTTCGAGGGCTCTCTTGGGCTGCCTGCCCGGGGGGTCGGTCCGGGGGACCCGCATGCAGCCTTCCCTCCGTCCCCTCGCGTCCTTCTCCCCCTCCCGCCTCGCTCTCCTCCCCTCCCTCCCCCGGCCCCCGCGTTCCCCTTCCCGCTCCCTCCCCGCCGTCCTCCTGCGCCCGTCCCCCGAGGGGGCCCCCCCCCCCCCCCCAAATGGGCCCGGAGAACACGCCGCAATGCGTGGCAAGGGTCGGAACCGCCAGCCAGCTGGTGCGCGTCCGGATTCGGTCGCGCGCGCGGGAG
>NW_009242976.1:2266099-2268303 GCF_000388065.1 Fonticula alba
CTGGTGCGCGTCCGGATTCGGTCGCGCGCGCGGGAGGGACATCTGCGCAAGGGCGCTCCCACGGCGCGCCGTCCAGACGCACAGATGAGCTCCCTCCCCCCCCCCCCTCGCCATTGCACCATGATTTCCCTCAGCGCCCTGTGCCGGATGACCGCCTCGGCGTCGCTCCGCTCCGCCGGGGGTGCCCCGTCGGCGGCCTTCTCCTCGGCCGCCCGCCAGGCCACCCTGGCCGGGACCATCTCCCTGAACAACATCGCCGACAACCCGGGCTCCTCGCGCGCGGTGCGTGATCGCCACCTGGCTGCCTTGTGGCTCCCTTGCTCTTTTGCCCCCGGTCCCTGACGCCGTCCGCCCTGTGTCTCTCTTCCCCGTCCCCCCTCCTCTCTCTCTCTGCCTGCCTGCCTGCCTGCCTGCCTGCCTGTTCCCGGGGTGGGGACCTGCAGTTCAAGCGTGTCGGTCGTGGTCACGGTTCCGGCCTCGGTAAGACCTCCGGTCGCGGTCACAAGGGTCAGAATGCCCGCTCGGGCAATGGCAAGACCAGCCCCTGGTTCGAGGGTGGTCAGTCGACCATCATCGCCAAGACCCCGAAGACCGGCTTCAACAATGCGGCGTACGTCACCCGCCCCCGGGACCTGCCGGCATGCGGGGCCGGGGGGGGCCATGTGTTGCTGGCAGCCTGGCGCCGGACGCGAGGCAGGCCGGAAGCCGGCCCGGCCACTGGCCCCGCCCTGCGCCCCGACTGACGATGTGCCGGCCACTGACGCGCCTTTGGCCCTTCCTCCCCCTACCCCCCTACCCCCCTGATGCGTGGTCCTTGTGCCGACCCCTTTCCCCAGCTTCCGGAAGGACTTTGTCGAGCTGAACCTGGCCCAGCTGCAGCACTTCATCAACATCGGCCGCATCAACCCGCATGAGCCGATCACCATCAAGACCCTGTACGAGTCGGGTGTTGTTCATGGTGTCAAGGATGGCGTGAAGCTCCTGGCCGACGTGCGTCCCTTTTCCTCCGCCTCGCCTCCCTGTGGCGGGTGTTTGCCCGGGTGGGCAGCCAGCAGTCTGACCGTCCTGTGCCCTCCTTGCCGTCGCACCTTGTCATCCGCCTGGGCGGCCTGTCGCGTGGATGCTTGCGCACACAGGGTCGCGATCTTTTCTACTCCAAGGTCGACATCCAGGTGTCTAAGGGTGCGCATTTGGCGCGGCGGCCTTGCTGGGTGGCTTTTTTTTTGTTGTCCTTTCCTCCTCCTCCTCCCCCGGGGGTGGCTACCCGCCTGACCCTCCCTTCTCTCCTCCTCTCGTCCCCTTTTTTCGGTGACCGGGCCGGCCGCTCATCGTGCAGCCTCCGCGCTGGCCATTGACTGCATTGAGAGCCGCGGCGGCAAGCTGACGTGCGTTGTTGGGTTTTTCTTTTGTCGGGCTTCTCTGGCTGCTCTTTTTTTCCCGCCCCTCGCCCCTTTGATGTTGCCGCCGCCGCCGCCGCCGCCGCCGCCGCCGTGGCCCCTCGCTGACGACGCCCATGTGCCTCCCGGTCGCGCCAGTACTGTCTACCACAACAAGCTCGGTCTGCGGGCCCACATCAAGCCCCAGTCCTTCCTGGCCAAGAGCCGTCCGCTTCCCCGCCAGGCCCTGCCCACCCGTCGCGCGGACCTCGAGTATTACCGCGACCCGGCGCGCCGTGGCTACCTGGTCCCGACCGCGGCGACGGACGCCTCTTCGGAGGTCGACTAAGTGGCAGATGTCCGACTGGCGGGAGCTCCCTTCCCCTGCCTCTTCCTCTCCTCCCCTTCCCCTCTTGACCTTGTTCCCTTTTTTTCCTCCCCCCCCCCCATTCCGCCCATTTCCGCTGCTCTCGTGCGCGTCTTCCGTTTGTCCGGCGGGCCGCGGGTCGGCGGCAGTGTGACATGGTGTGCTGCGTGCAGAGGGGGCCCCCTGTCCCCTTTGCCCGGTGCGCGCGAGCCCGCGCTCCGGCGCCCGAGCCGCCGAGGGCGTGGCCGAGGCGCACCCCAATAGAATTCCACATGATGAAATGCAAGAGGCCCCTGCTACGGGCCGGCCTCCGCGGCCGTAAGAGGACCGGGGGGCCACCCCGGTATCCGAAGGGGGCAGGTGCCCTTTCATGTCCCCCCCGGACGTGCCGGCCTCTTGCACGGTATGTGTTCGGCCCCTGGCGGGCTCTGACCGCGCGACAGGGAGGGGGGGGGGGGGGG
>NW_009242976.1:2268770-2276855 GCF_000388065.1 Fonticula alba
GGGGCGTGCCAGCCGGCAGGGGTGTGATTTGCCGCCCGGCCACTGGCTGCTGGCAGATGGCGGTCTGGCGCCGGGGCGGTCGATGGGTGAATGGCTCGCGCGAGGCAGCCCCTCGAGATCGGGGTCAAAGCGCCGGCTAGCGGGGCCTGGCTGTGGCCATAACCGGGTGGGAGGTGCTCCTGCTGCTTGTGCGGCGGGCGCACCGGGGCCGGTGCATCCCGAAGCATGGCCGCATGCGGGGGGGTGTCTTTTTCCTATATTTTTTCGCGTGCCTCAGCGGCCATCACATTGGCGCGGACCAGGCGCGCGGGGCCGTGCCGCTGTCGAGTGGACATGCCTCGGCCGGCGTGAGCGGGTGCTCGGCGCAGGCGGGCCTCTGATCGGCAACCGGGGGGGGGGGGGGGGGACAAGGCCCACATCGACTGGCGACCGGGAGGGCAGTCCGGACAGGCCCGGCTCCGGGATGGTGTCGGGCATGGTGGCGTCATCTGGGTCCGGGCGACTGACGCACGGTCCCCACCCGGACGGGCGGGGGGCCCCTCCTTCGAGAGCCGGCGAGCCGTCCTCCGGAGTGTGTCTGTCCCTCGGGAAGCCGGTCCCGTGCGGGCGGCGTCTCGGGGCCGAGCGCGCCGCCGGCGGGAATCCTTGCCGCTGCGCCGGATCCAGTGCAGCGGCATGCGGCTCGGCAGGCAGCCGGTCTGTGTAGATAACCCTCCCTTCCTGTGGGGCCTGACCGGAGCCGGGACAGGGCCGGCAGCCGGCCAGGCCGGGGGTGCACGTTTGCCGGGCCGAGGCCGGCCCAGTTGGCGGGACCCCACGCGGGGGGCCATGCCAGGGCCCAACACCGACGCCGGGTCCTCCCGAGAGGCAGGCACCGGGGTCCGGTGGCCGCGCCGAGATGTCCTCTTCCGTCTGGGGGGGGGGGCCCGCCGGGGGCCCCGGGCCTTGGTGGGGGCCCCCCCGGGGGGGGCGGCGGCCGGATGTGCCCCCCCCCCCCCCCCCCGGGTGGGAGTGCCTTGTCGTGGGCCACGCCATATGGCCAGAGTGGCTGCCCTGTCGCTCGGTGCGGCAGGCTCCCGCCCGGGCGTGTGGGCGATGGGCCGGGGGGCGAGGCTGAAGCCGACCCGCCGCGGCAAGAGCGCAACGAACAAAAGCCGCGGCGGGGACCCTCCCAGCAAGCGTGGGAAATTAGTCTAGTGGTATGATTCTCGCTTAGGGTGCGAGAGGTCCCGGGTTCGATTCCCGGATTTCCCCGGTTTCTTTTGCCGCCCGGCCGCGCGGCCTCTTTTGCGCCCTGCCTGGGACGCGCCCGGGCGTGCGCCGCGACCGAGCGCGGTCGATCAAATTGCCGGGCCAGGCTGGGTGCATCATAGCCGGGCCCCATAGCTCAGTTGGTTAGAGCGTCGTGCTAATAACGCGAAGGTCGTCAGTTCGATCCTGGCTGGGGCCAGCTTGCCTTTTTGCGCGGCCTGGTTAGGCCACTTTCCCTGTCGCTTCCCGGAGAGGCTGCCCTTGGCTTGCCGAGCGGCGGGCGGGGGAGGGGCAGATTGTTTTATTGCTCCCCCCACCGGGCGGGGCGTGGGGCTCTCCGCTTGCCCGGGGCCCGGGGCCCGGGGGGGGGGGTGCACACGGTGGGGCTCCCGTGGCGACCACGGTCCGCCCCAGCCCGACCGGGCTGCTGGGCCGAGGGGACAAAAGAGCAGGCCGCGCGTGCACACAGATGGGCTTTTTTCTCCCCCCACCCCCCCCTGTGCCTGCCTGGTGGTGCCGCGGGTGGGCATACACACAGAAGGGCCTGCCGAGTCGCCCCTCTCCCTCCCGCGCTGGAGGGGGCGGCAAAAAGAATTGACCACGATGCGGCTCGAACACACAACCTCCTGATCCGTAGTCAGGTGCTCTATCCAATTGAGCTACGCGGCCATGGGAAGCAGGCGGGACTGCGGGCATAAATGGCCGCGGATGTCGGCAGCTCCACCGGTTATGGTTCACGCCTGTCCCCGCCACCGGGCCCCCGCCCGGGGCGCAGCCCCAGCCCGAGGCGCGGGCCGCTGGCCGGCCAACCAGCGGAGGAGCCCCCCTGGCCGGGCCTGGGTGCCGGGGCTTGTCGGCGGGCATGAGCGTGTGCATGCGTGCATGCGTGCATGCGTGCATGCGTGCATGCGTGCATGTGTCCTGCTGCTGCCCATGCGGAGCGGGCCGGCCAAAGGCGTCCCGGGGGCGTGGCGGCCGGCGAGGGCGCGCGCGCGCAGAGGCATGGCCATGGGGCGCCGCATTCCCGGCGGTTGACCAGTTGCCAGCCCGGTGGGTGGCCAGCCGGGCCGGGGGGAATGCGGCGCACTGGGCACCGTGTGTCGGGGGATTTCGTGGGGGTGCTTGGACGTGCACAGTTTCCCCGGGCGGGCCTCGCCGGAAATCGGCCATGCCGGTGGCCGAAGCCCAGTGCGCTGCACACGGGGTCACGCCTGCGCCTCCCAGGAGAGCAGCCGCCCCCGCCCTGCTGACAGCACGCGCTATTTCCCAGGAAGAAAAAAAAAGGACCATCTGACACCGGCCCACCATCCACAAGGCGCATGTGTATTGTCGCGAGCCCGGGCGGCGCCCGGCAGCGGCCGCCCCGCTGCTACGGCGGCAGGGCCACCCCCTTGAGGCGGAAGTTGAAGCGCGTGCGGCCCGGCCGGAAGAGCCCGCAGGCGACCGGGGCGCTATACTCGTCGAAGAGGAGCTCCGGCGAGAAGACCAGCGCCCCGCCGGGGGCCGCGAAGGCACGCCGCTCCAAGAGGACCATGCTGCCGTCCGGGAAGGCGGTCTCCAGGGCGGCCTGCAGGTCGCGCTGTGACAGGGCCACGCTGGCCGGCGGCGCGCGGGTGCCTGCCGGCGGGGCACCGGGCTCGGCCGGCGATGCGGCCGGTGGCCCGGCTGCAGGGGGCGGGTCGGCCTCGCCGGCGCCGGCCTCGCTTCCGGCCGGGTCGAGGCTCACCCGCATGTGGACCACGTCCAGCTGGGTGGGCGCCTCCGAAAAGTACAGGCTGGTCATGAGGGTGTCCTCGGCCCGGATGAACTGGCCGAAGTCCGCGCACACGCGGATGACCCTCGGCGTGTCGTGCGCATCGGCCAGCCGGGCAACGAACAGCCGGCCGCGGCAATCGAAGAACAGGCACTCGGCCTCGAGCTGGCAGCGGGACGTCTCGCGCAGCGACTGGAAGAGGTCGCGCGGGAGCATGAGCCCGGCGTACAGGGGGCTGGGCGTCGGCACGAAGTCCGTGTCCAGCACCATCGTCGAGCACCGTCGGGACAGGGCCAGGCCGAAGGGCCGCGGCACCAGGGTCAGCCCGTAGTCCGAGGTGTCGAAGTGGATGCGCGTCACCCCGGGGACCACGACACCGGCCTTGACCGGCTCCCGGTTGCCGCCGGTCATGTGCGATGCCGTGAAGTTGATGAAGAAGGGCCCGAGCGTCGAGGAGACAAACTGCCAGCGGCGATTGGAGGGGGTTTCCCGGTCAGCCGGCCGGCAGCGGCCGCGGGCCACCGGGCGCCGATCGGCCACGGGGATCCCCACGGGTTAGGGCATGTTTCCGGGCGGCGCCGACAGGGGCCAGGGAGGGGGCCGGGGCAAAGGGCAGCATCGACGGCGCCCGGGGCGCACCTGCATCAGTGGGATGGCGCCTCCCTTGGGGAGCTTCGCGAAGAACATGCGCTCGAGCAGCCCCGGCTCCAGGTCCGGAAGCCGGTACTCCCCATCCGAGGTGATGTGGCATGTGAGGGTCGAGAGCACCGGCGTCTGGGTCGGCGCCAGGTGGAGGACGGTCATGTAGCGCTGGAGGAAGTTCATCCCCACCAGCACGTGGTTCGGCAGGAGGTCCAGTCTCGGGTTCTTCTGGGGCCTGGTTCGGGACCGATGGAGCGGACGTGTCCGGGCGCGCGGGGAGGGGCGTGTTACAGGGAGGTGCGGCTGGGTGGCGGGGCGCAGCAGGCGGGGGGCGGGGTGGAGGGCGGGCTCCGGGCGGTGGGGTGCACGCGAGGGGAGGCTGCCCGCCAGGGAGGCACGCGCTCGCGGCCCGACGCAGCGGGACCCCGGCCACACGGGGGCCCACCCCGAGGGACGTACACAATGCTGCCCTTGTCGTTGACCAGGATCTCCGGCCCGGGCTCCAGAAAGTAGGTCTCCAGCGAGATGAATGTCTCTTCCGGCACCATGAGCGAGTTGTGGGACACCTTGCTGGGGCTGATGTTGGTGGACACCGGCAGGCGCAGGTCCCGGCCCAGCAGCGGCAGCTGCAGCAGCACCGTGTGCGGCGGTTCCATGATTCGGAAGCCCTCCTTGATGGCGGCATCGACAAATGTGAAGGCCGGGGTCTCGCGTGTGAGCAGGTGCCCGGACTTCAGCGGCTGCAGGTAGGCATTCATCAGCCGGTCCACGCGCATGCTCATCAGCACGCCCGTCACCGAGATGTCGAACTCCTGCAAGGGGGCATACCCCCGCGGGCCGGGTACACCATGCCCCGGGCCGGGTGGCGGCGGGCTTCCATGCGTCAGTCGGGGCTCCCCGCTGGCCGAGGCCGCTCGACCCCCCCCCCCCCCCTTCTCCTGGCCCGCGCTCCTTACGCACCTGTCCCACGGTCAGCACGGAGTCGTCCAGCTTCTGCAGGAACTCCCGCACCAAGTCCCCGTGCTTGGCGTAGTGCGAGAAGGACGTCTTCTTGAAGAGGACCAGCTCGATCAGGCCCACCTGCGCCGGCGAGGCGGTGGCCGCCGCCCAGAAGCAGGTCTGCTGGCTGAATATCCGCTCGAAGTCCCGCCGGTTGAGGATGATCTGCTCGTCCGACAGCGGCCTCTTCGGGTTCGGATCCGGGCTGGGGGTGGCGTGGGCGCGGCCGCACCCGCGGCGGGGAGGCGCATGTCAGACACGGTAAGCCACATGGAAGCCACACACATGCACACATTCAGCACCCCCACGCACTAGATCATCAGCAGGTGCCCGCCCCACTGGAGGAAGGCGTCGGTCCCGTCCGGCAACCGGTGGCGCAGGCGTCGATAGACCCCCGGGCTGACGGCCGCCCAGCCGGCCCGGAAACTGGCCAGCTCGCTGGCGACCGCCGCCAGGGACAGATGGCCGCCGTCCTCCTCGGCCCCCGCCACCGCGGGGAGCTGGACAAGCAGCCAGTGGCCGCCAGGGGCCGAGGGGTCTGCCCGGCCGGCGGTCGCTGGCCCTGACAAGTTGGCGGCCGCCGGCGGTGGGGGATCGAGCGCGGCAGCCAGGGGGGCCTCGTCGGTGGAGACCGTCAGCGCCTCGACTCGGCCGCCGCCCGGCGGCAGGCGCCCAGCCGGCCGCGGCACGTCCGGCTCCCCGAGCCAGCATATCCGCCGGACGATGCAGCACACGTCGACGCCTTGGGAGCTGAAGGAGAGCGGCTGCGAGAGAAAAGAAAAGGGGCCAGGCGACATGTCAGAAGGCGGGCGCCGCATGGCGGATCGGGGGCCCGGGTCATGCCCGCCCGGACACGCACCCGGTCCAGTCGCATGGTGGCGTCGCCGTGCGCCTGCAGGAAGTCCAGCTTCAGGCGCTCCAGCGGGATGTCCACCGGCTGGCCTGAGGCACCCTCCCGGACGAAGGACACCTCGACGGACTCGGCCACCGGCAGGTCCGGCGCCGGGGACAGGACCATCGGCTCCAGGCCGAAGCCGCCCAGCATGTCCAGGTCCCGGGGATGGATCGCGGCCCCGAACCGCGTCACTCGGTCGCTGGCACTGGGGCGGGGGGTCAGTTCACGCGCATGCGTCTCTTTGGAAGGGCCACGGGCGAGGAGTACGCACCGGATGTCGAGGTGCGCCCCGCCGCTGGTGAAGCGCACGACATCGACCGGGCAGCCGCTCGGGCTGGCGATGCGCCGGAAGGCCGCCGGCGACACGAGGACCGTGCGCTCGGTGCCGGGCGTGCCCGGGGGCAGGGGCTCCGGGGCCAGCATGACCACGCCCGGGTCCTCCGCATCCGGCCAGATGGCCACCAGGTGGTTCTGGTCGGCCGGCAGGCCGCGCGGCGTCTGGACATAGAGGACGGTCGCCGCGGGCATGGATGTGCGCTCAGGAGCGCCATGGCTCTCGAGCGTGGGGGCAATTCGGGCTGCAGCCGCGCTGCCGAGCTGAGCGGGGCCGGGTGGGAGGCCGCGCGTCCCCAGTCGAGCCGGCCTGGGGCAACTCAGCTCGGACGCATGGCGGCCCGGGACACCCGGATGGGCCTTGCTGTGGCGGCTAGACTCGCCACAGCCTCGCCCGCCCGGGCCTGGCCTCGTGGCATCCTCCGCAGGCAGCCGGCCACTTGGCGCCTTTCGGGCATGGAGATGAGCCGGCGTCGGGGCGATGCACACGGGCCGCGGCTTCGGGGGCTCGGGCGGCAGTGGCACCGGGGCGGACGGCGGGGCAACCCGGCGGCGTTCGTCCGCAGATGCCACCCCCACGAGGACATCGCGGAAGTCCCGGTCCATGAGCCGCTTCACCCGGATCGAGGCATGCGGCTCCTCGAGGTGGACGATCTGTCGTGGCGGGGGGTCAGGGCGGGATCGCACGAGAGCAGGCCGGTGGGGCTGTCGGGACGCACGTCGCCCACGCGCAACGGCGCGCCGGCCAGCTGGCTGAGTATCCGCTGGCGCTCATGCGGACGAAGCCCCTGGGGGCTGTCGACCCACGCGACGGCCAGGGCGGGCGGGGCGTCGCACAGGGTCAAGCGGGCCGGGCGCCCGTGCAGCTCCATCCCCAGCGACGCGAGCAGGCGCCGGTCCGCCCGCAGATATATCCCAGGTGGGGTCTTGCGCTGGCAAATACTGATGAGAGGATGTCAGTCCATGCCGGGGGAACGGCCGCATCCGGAAGACCGGCCCCCCCCGAAGCGCGGGCTCACAGCGCACCGGATCTGGAAAACGCGCTTCTCATGCGCCGCGTAGAAGGGGCCGTCCGGGGCGCCCGGGCGCCATGCCGCCAGCAGCCGGGCCACCGGGCCGCCGGCCGGGGCGAGCAGCACATCCAGGTTGGGACCCGGCGCGAACATCGCATGGACCATGTGGTGCTGCTCCGGGAGGGGCGACGCGCCCGGGGCCAGGACCGTCGGGCCGCCCGGTGGTGCCAGGGCCACGACCACCGGCGCGTCCAGCAGGTCCATGCTCGGCCCGGCGGTCAGCACGATCCGCGTCGACGGGCCGATCAGGCCGCATGGGGAGACGCCCCCGCGGCCGCCGGCGACGGCGGCGTCCGTACGGAGCTCAACCACCGCCAGCTCCAGCGCGGGGGCCCCCTCGGTCGGCAGGGTCAGCGCCAGTGGCAGAACCTGCCAACGGCCAACCCGGCGGGGAACATGGTCAGACACATGTGCAACATAGAGGATAAAGACACCCGGCGTCCTGGTCGCACCTCCGACGCGTGCAGCAGCAGCCCGTGGCCGGCGAGAGCCGCCTTGGCCGCGGCCTCCAGCGCCGAGAACGGGATCTGGTGCGGTCGATCATCCACGGAGGCGGCCACACCCACCGGGCGCACGGCGAAGCAGGCCGCCTCCAGCGCCGGCGGCAGGAACCGCTGCACTTCCAGCACGCCCGCCCTCCCGAAAGGAAAGAGCCGATAGAATTCGTCGCCGGGGAGAACGCAAAAGTCGGCGGCCCGGGGATCCGGGCTGGGGGGGGGGGGAGAGAGAGAAAAAGAGCAGGTCGCGCCCGAGTGTGAGCGGCCCCCGGAAAGGGACGGCAGCAGCGGCGGAGGAGGCACACGTACCGCGCCCGGAAGAGCCGGTCATTGGCAGTCAGGAAGATGTGCTCGCCGGGGTGAGCCCCGGCCGCGGCGGCCAGCTCGTCAAAGAGCCCAGGGGCGATGAGCAGCTGGCTCGGCGAGGTGTAGCCGCCCTCGAAGAACCGGGCCCCCGGGCACACCGGCCAGGCCGCCGTGTCCAGGGGCAGATCCACCCCGCCGAGGCGGAGCAGTCGCCGGGGCGGGGCCGATGTGGGGGAGCCCGCCGCGCGGAAGGCCATCGTGCCAGGCGACGACGCAGGGTAGTTGAGGCAGAGGCAAGGGACGGGGGAGGAGAGAGTGGGGGTGGGACCTCCCCCC
>NW_009242976.1:2295948-2297841 GCF_000388065.1 Fonticula alba
GGCGGCGGTCCGGCGCCCCCGCAGAGGCCGGATGAAACGCCCCCCGGGCTGTGTCCTGCCTCGGGGGCGCGAGCAGGCCGGCCCCTGGCCCCGCCGCCTGGAGGCCATGTGCGTTGGCAGTGTGGTCCGCCGATGGCCGCGGCGCATTCGGCCGGGGATGGCCCGGCACCCGGTGTTCGGTGTGGGCCCGGGGAGGGGGGGAGGGGGACAATGGCTGTGGCGTGTATTTGGGGCCCTGCCGGGGTCAATGGCCCGGGGGCGCGTCGTCCGTGTAGGCGATGCTCAGCGGCGAGGCCAGGCCCGGGCCCCGGAGGTGGAGGCGCAGGCGCGTCCTGCCGGGCTGCAGGAGCCCGCACGGCAGGGCGCGGTGGCCGGCATCGAGCAGCAGCTCCGGCATGAAGGTGGCCGCGGGGGTGGCCCGGCGCTCGAGCAGGGCCACACTGCCGTCCGGGAAGGCCGCGCGCAGGGCGGCCGGCAGGCGGTGCAGGGGCACCTCGGTGCCGGCCAGCTCCACGCGCATGTGGACCATGGCCACCAGCGGCGGGTCCACGAGCAGCAGGGGCGACGCCTCCTCCGGGCAGGTGGGGATGTGCGCGCGAAAGTCCTCGGCCAGGTGGACCACCCGCCGGGAGGCGTGGAGCACGTCGGCGCTTCGGGCCACAAACAGCCGGGAGTGGCACAGGAAAAACAGGCACCCCGGCGGCGTGGCCGCGGCCCGGCGCCACTCGCACAGCGACTGGAAGACATCCCGCGGGAGCCGCAGCCCCGGGTGAAGGGGCGTCGGCGCCGGGGCAAACACCGCGCCCAGGAAGACCATGCGCTCCGGGCCGCAGCGCACCGCCAGCATGTGCGGCTCCGGGCCCAGGTCCACCTGGCGGCTGAGGGTCCGGAAGGTGATGCGCGTCAGCCGCGGGACCAGCAGCCCGGCCGGCCGGGCAACATTGTGCATGTCCATCTGCCTGGTGGGCACGAGGAAGGCCTCGTGCCGCTGCTCCGGCGAATCCTCGCCGGGAACCGTGATCCGGTACTTCTGCCGGCAGCCGAGGCAAGCACAGGGTCAGAGGGGGGCCGTGGCGAGGGGTGCCGGTGCGTGCGTGCGTGCGTGCGTGCGTGCGTGCGTGTGTGGCGGCCTCCCGGGCACGGACCTGGTACGTTTGGAGTACCGAGGCCGGGCCGAGGGCCTGGTACAGCTGCCGCTCCAGCTGCTCCGGGTCCAGCGGCGGCAGGCGGCGCTCCTCATCCATCGACAGGAAGCAGGTGGCCATGGCGATTTCCGGCGGCCAGGCGTACTTCAGGCGCATGGGGCCCGGCAGCTGGCGGTGGAGATCCTGGCCCAGGAGCAGGTGGTGCGGGGGCAGCTCCGGCGAGGGATCGGTGGCCGGCCTGCGCCGGGCCATTGGACGAGTGTCAGAATGCATGGCCAGCTGGGGGGGAGGGGGGGGGGGGGGCCTGACCAGGGTGGCCCGCGCCCCCGGGCGGCACCGGCGGCCACTGGGCCACGTACAGCATGTGGAGCCCCTGGTCCAGGAAGAGGCCCGGGCCGTCGTCGAGGCAGTGACGCCGCAGCAGGCGCAGCGTCTCCTCCGGGGCCTGGATCCCGCTGTGATCCAGGTGCATGGGGCTGATGGCGTCGGCCACCGGCAGGCGAATGGCCGGGCCCAGGAGCGGCAGCTGCAGCAGGACCGTCGGCGGCACGCCCAGCAGGCGGAGCCCCCCGCCCGGCGCGCTGAGGTGCACGAAGCCCGGCCACCGGCGCATGGACAGCATGCCGGCCATGACCGGCTCCATGTGGGGGTCCAGTAGCTGAGCCACCCGGGCGTGCGCCGTGCCCCTGGGCAGCGGCAGGTCGAAGGTCTGCGGCACACATGCGGGGGGGGGGGGGGGGGGGGGGGG
>NW_009242976.1:2298519-2300194 GCF_000388065.1 Fonticula alba
GGGGGGGCCGTGCAGCCGGGCACACGGGCATCCACCACCGACAGGGTACCTGGCCCACGGACAGCATGGTGTCGTCCATGATTTGCAGCACGGCCTCCATGGCCGAGGAGTATTTGATGGGGGCGCCGGGGCCCGAGCCCGGGCCCACCGACAGGTGGATCTCGACGCGGGCGGCATGCGGCGGCAGCATGCTGGCCCCGGCCCAGTGGAGGCTGCGCCCGGCAAAGAGCCGGCCAAAGTCCCACGCGCTCAGGGTAAGTTGCTGGTGCGAGGGGGCCGCCCGGGGGTCGGGGTCGGGCCTGGCCGGCCGGTGGGCATCGGGCGGGTGAGTACCGTGCGGGTGGCGGCGCGGGGCCCGGAGGCGGGTGGTACGCACTCGAGCAGCAGCGCATGGCCGCCGGACGACCGGAGAAAGGCCTCCTCGGCTTCGGGCAGCCATTCCCGGAGCTCCCGATAGGCCAGCGGGTTGACGGTGGCGCGGCCGGGGGGGAACCGGGCCAGCTGGCTGGCCCGTGCCTCCAAACTCAAAAGGGCCTGGTGCTCGGCATGGCCGCCGGGCGGCGGACTAAGCAGCAGCCACTGCCGGCGCGCGGGCCCCGCCGCCCCAGGCGCCAGGACATGCAGGCAGCCCGCCGCGGCGGAGTGCTTTTCCGGCAGCAGCCCCACCGGCCGGTCCACCTCCGGCGCGTCCGCCCAGCCGATACCGTGAATGCCGGCGAGCAGCCTGTGCCCCTGCCACTCGAAGGGCAGGTCCTGCGGCGGGGAGGAGGGTGAGCTACGTCAGGAGGCCCGGTTACAGGCACATACACACAGGCATGCCCATGTGAGCAGGCGTGGCCGGATGTGCGCGTGCGTGCGTGCGGATGTGCGTGCAGGGAGCGATTGCTGGGCGCTTGTTGGCCGCTGCGCGCACCCGGTCCAGGCGCATGGTGGCCCCGGCGTGGGCGGCCAGGAAGGCCTGCTTGAGCGTCTCGTCGCAGGGCAGGCCCCGCGCGGCGGCCGGGTCGCCGGCAAAGCGGATGTCCACGCGCGCGGCCACCGGTATCCCGGGTAGGGGGGCCAGGTGCAGGGTGTCCATGTGGACCGGGCCCAGGGCTGCCAAATCCCGCGGGTGCATGGCCATGGTGAAGCGGGGGACCCGGTCGCTCGGGCTTCCGGGGGGCGGGGGCTCGGGTCAGCGGGCAGCGGGGGGGGGGGGGGGGGGCAGATTCGTCAGCGCGAAAAGCCCGGCCCAAGGCCCGGGCGGCGGGGCGCGGCACATACCGCACGTCAAACAGCGCCCCCTGGGCGAGGAATCGCGCGGCACCCCGGCGCAGGTCGTCCGGGCCGGCGATCCGCCGGAAGGCGGCCGGCGAGACCAGAAGGGTGCCCTCGGCACTGTCCGGGGCCCCGGGCGCCAGGTCCAGCAGCACCGCCTCGGGCCGGCCGGGATCCGGCCGCAGGGAGGCCACCAGGGGCCGGTCGTCGGGCCTGTCCCGCGGCGAGCGCACATGAATGACGGTCGGCTCGGGCCCGTGGCCGGTGGCCATGCCGGCCGAGACCTCGCGGAAGTCCCGGTCCATGAGCCGCGACACGCGGAATCGACCGCGGGGCCTTGCCAGGCGGATGATCTACCAGGGCGCAGGGTGGCCAGTCAGACGGGGGTCGGCGGCGGGGTAGCGGGCGCGGGGGGGGG
>NW_009242976.1:2300562-2305759 GCF_000388065.1 Fonticula alba
GGGGGGGGGGGGGGGGGGGGGGGGGGGGGGGGGGGGGGGGGGGGGGGGGGGGGGGGGGGGGGGGGGGGGAAGAAAGGACGGGCGGGCAAGAGGCGGCATACATCGCCCCGGCGCAGCGGGGCCCCGGCCAGCATGGCCAGCATGCCGGGCCGGTCAAGCCCATCGTCGGCCAGGTCACTGTCGAGGCAGACAACGGCCAGGTCCCGGGGCGCGTCGCCGGGGCCCAGCAGCAGGGGCTGTCCCCGGGTGTTGAGCGACAAAAGCAGGCGCTCGCCGGCTCGGAGGGCGGTCCCCGGCAGGACCGGCCGCGTGCAGATGCTGGGCATCCACGCGTACATGTACGTGCACATATGTAGATGCACATATGTAGATGCACATATGTAGATGCACATATGTACGTGAAAATGCATATGTACACGTAGATGCAGGCGCAGACGCAGACGCAGGCATACATGCACATGCACATGTACACAAACACACACATGTACACAAATACACACATGTACACAAATACACACATGTACACACACACACACACACACACACACACACACACACACACACACACACACACACACACACACACACGTCAGTTCAAGGTCAAAATGACAGCGAGATGCAGTCCGATCAGCGCACCGGATCTGGAGTGTCCGGCCATCGTGCGCCGCATAGAAGCTGCCGTTCGGGTGCCGGGCCCACCCGGCGCACAGGGCCCGGGCCACCGGGCCGTCGGCCGGCGCCAGCAGCACATCGAGGCTGGTGGCCGGAAGGTGGACCATGTCCACCGGGTAGAGCTGCCCCAGCGGCAGGGCCACCCCATGGGAGGGGGCCCCCGGCGGGGTGACCCCCACGACCACCGGGCCGCCGTGCAGGCGCACGCGCCCGCCCGGCTTGGCGACCAGGACCACCTGGGTGTCGGCCGAAAGGAGCCCATGGCCGACGGCGCCCGCCGGCGCACGGAGCTCCACCACCTCCAGCGCCAGCTCCACACCGCCGGCCACCAGGCAAAGGGTCTACGCCGGGTCAGAGCCATGCTGCAGAGCCCCGCAAGGGGGGCGAGCCAGGCACAGGCGGCCAAGGGGAATGGGCTTGCCGCGTACCTGGGCCATGCGCATGAGCTGTGCCCCGGGCGCGGCAAGGGCCGCGGCGGCCGCGGCCTCCAGCGCCGCGAAGGGGACCCGGGGCGGCTGCCCCGCGGCCGGGCAGCCTGGCCGCGCGGCCGACACGCAAAGGCCGATGGCCTGCAGCTTGGCCGGCAGGACGCGCCGCGCCTCGAGCAGGCCCTTGTTGCTCGGGAGGCCGGCCGCCTCCTCGGGAAGAAGGCACCCGCCCGCGGCCCGGGGGTCGGGCCTGGCACCGCACCACCGCGTGAGTCAGGGCCAACAAGCGCAAAGGGCCGGGCCCTGGGGTCTGAGCAGAGGGCACGCACCGCGCTTCCAGGAGCAGGTGCCCAAGTGCGATGCACAGCGGCCGCCCGGCGGCCAGCTTGGCGAAGACATCCGGCCCGAGCAGCAGCTCGCCCGGGTGCGGGGCGGCGCCGCCGCCGCCGCCGCCCGGCCACACGGGCAGCTCGGTGCCGTCGTCGAGGCGGAGCACTCGCAGGGACCGGCCGGCGGCACCGCCGGGCGTCATCTCGGTCATGGCGCGGGGAGGGGGGCGGGGGACGGCACGGAGCGGAGGGGAAGCAGGGCCGTGCAGGGGACCGTGGTCTCTGACGGACGCGATGGGACCCCGGCCGGGCGCGCCCCTCGCGGCCGCCGGCCGAAATACGGCCGACGCCGGCCGTGGCGGGGGACCGCCGTCGGGTGCGGCCGTGGCGGGGGGGGGGGGGGGGGCGGCCCCCGCCGCAACAAAAGCCGACCACCGGCCCAGGGCCCCCCGCCCATTCCCCGGGCCGCGGTCGGGGGGGGCGGCCGGCCCGGCGATGCGGTGGCATCTGGTGGCGGGGGCTTGTTTTGTTTTTGTCCATCCCCCCTGCTGGTCCGCGGCCCGGCGCACGGCCGGGGACCGCCCCCCGCATCGGGGGCCGGCGAGGGGCCCTGGCACAGGTGGTGCCAACAGCAGCCGTGGCCCGGGTCGCTGCGTTGGCCGGGCCGCGCCCGGGCCACCGGCGCGCCGAACGCCCCGGCTGCGAGGGGGACACCCTGCGGAAGAGGCCAAGACAGAGAGGCGGGTGGCCGGGCGGCGGGCCCCGCTGGCCGCCGGGCCAGCGCGCGCCGGAGGGCCGGGGGCATACAACGGCCGTGTGCACTCCGGCCCGACCCCGGCGGCCAGCACCGCGCCCTCGAGCAGGGCAGCAAGGGCGGCCGCCCGGGCCGGCCACCGGGCCGCCCCGTGGCACAGTTTCCCCGGCCCGCCAGACGTACCGCCCGGACATGGGCGCGGCCGCCAGCACGCCGGGCACCGATCGAGCCAACAGGGGCCCCTGCCGGGCGCCCGGTCCGGGAGGAAGCGGCGGCGGCCCGACGAGCGCGGCCAGCAGCCGAGTTTGATTTGTTCGGCGGGCCTTTGCCCCGGACATATACATATGCACACATGCTGGGGCACCGAGCAGCCAGCATCCGTCAGCTGGGAAGGGCGAGACGGGGAGCAGTGCTCGACACGCCTGCATCGGCGAGCCGGGTGGGGGCAGGGAGTCCTGGCTGCCAGGCCGTCGGCGCGCAGGCCGCCGGGCTGCCGGCCTCACGCCATGACGGAGACCCGGCTGTGAGGGGCGCCCCTCGCAGTCGGTCGAGGAGGCCAGCCCTCCAGAGCGAGGGGCGCATGGTGATCGGCGGCGGCCGGCAGCAGGCTCGGCCGGGCCCCGTCGGCTCGGCGCAAATGGGCTCGCCTCCGTCGCAGGCGCAGGTCCACCACGCCCGGCGAGTCCGTGCGCCAGCGCCGATAACGCACCTCGGCCGCGCGGAAAAGGTGCCCACCTCCGGCAGGAGCACCGTCCGTCGCAGCCCGGGAGCCACTCGCCAGGAGGAGCCGGGCCCCCGCCGGGGAAGGCACGCCCCCGGAGGGGGGCGATGCCGGCGGGCCCGGGTGAGCGCGGTGGCCTCGGGTCCGCCTCCCCGCCCCTCCCCTTGCCGGGTGCCCGCTGCCCGGCTGGACCCATATGGTCGAGGTGGCATCGGCCGGTGAAACGCGCAAGCCGCCGCCGGGGCGGGAGCCCCCTTGGATGCCGGGACATCGCGCGTCCAGGACGGGGAGCATGCCCGGTCCGGCGCCGGGGAGCGGCTGATTGTCGCACGCGACTATGTGGCGCGCGCGCGGCGGCGGGCGGGCCTCGCTTTGCCCGGCTGGCGAGATCGCGCGGAGGAATGCGCCCCGCGCCGCGAAGTGCACGTGGTCTGCAGCGTTGTTGTAACGAGCCCTGCCCGAAACCCCCGCGTCCGTGCACGTGACCCATCTGAGGGCCGCACTTTGCCCACGCGGATGCCGGGGTATCAACTTGGTACAAATGGTCCGACTGTGTAAGCATCATGTAAAGGGCGAGGCACTTTCGGAGGAACCTCGACTTAATACAATTCTTTGTTCTCCTCAATCACGCCTTTTGCCGAACCCTTTCAGTTGTCCGGCGCAGGGCGGGCCATCCTGCCGGGCGGTTCTGGTCGAGCGCGCGGATGTCAAAAATGCGGGCACCCGGAGGATGAAACGCGCGGGGCCGCACGAACCAGGGTCCGTGGGCATGTGCAGCCGTGCCGGCGCGCGCGTCCCGGCATGCGTCCCCCCCTTCCCGCCTGGCACATGCACGCGCGGGCAAAGGCGCCGGCATGCTGCCATCGGCGCACAGTGTGTGCGACACACACACACACACACACATACACACACGCGCGCGCGCGCGCGACCGGACATGGGGGCTCGACACAGACACGCAGCACCGGCGGGGGGATGTATTAGGGTGCTGGCTGGTGGGGGCCCGGGCCCGGGGGCGGCCCCGCGCCATCGGCCAGGGCCGGCGCCCGGGGCGCCCCCATGCGGCGGAGATGGACCTCGGTCTTGCCGGGCTCGAAGAGCCCGCACGGGGTGGCCCGGCCGTCGGCGTCGAGCAGCAGCTCCGGCATGAGGATGGCCTCGGCGCCGGGGATGGGCCGGCGCTCCAGGAGGGCCATGCTGCCGCCGGGGAAGGCCGCCTGCAGGGCCGCCGGCAGGTCCAGCAGGCCGAGGCCCGGGCCTGCGGGCGGGGGCCCGGCGCCGAGGCCCGGCATGAGCCGCATGTGCACCGCGCTCAGGCGGAGGTCCACCTGATGGGCATGCGGCATGGACAGGACGGGCCTCTCCCGGGGGTAGAGGTGGTCGCGGAAGTCCCCGGTCAGGCGCACCACCCCGGGGGCGGTGTGGGTATCGGCGCGCCGGGCCACGAAGCCCCGGCCGGCGCACTCGAAGAAGAGGTGATCCCGCGTGTGGCCGGCCGGGCCGAGGGCCTCGCACAGCGAGCGGAAGGCCCCGCGCGGCAGCGACAGCCCCGGGTACAGGAGCGTCGGGCCCGGGACAAACTCCACCCGCAGCGAGAGCATCAGCGGCCCGGACCGGAGGACCAGCGAGTATGCCCGCGGCAGGGGGGCCGACATGCTGTCCAGCGTCTGGAAGGAGGCCTGCGTCAGGCCGGGCACCCAAAACCCGGCACGGACATCGCGCCTGATGTCGGCCGCCAGCTGCCGGGTGAGAGTGAAGTTCAGCTGGCACGAGGGGCCCAGCATGGTGGAGTGGGTCTGCCAGCCGGCATGCGTGCGTGTCAGAGGCTGCAGGCACACTCGCTCGTGTGTGTGTGGGTGTGGGTGTGGGCGTGGGCGCGCGTGTGGGCGTGGGCGTGGGCGCGCGTGTGGGCGTGGGCGTGGGCGCGCGTGTGGGCGTGTCTGTGCACGGGCGCATGGTCGTGTCGAAGGTGTGGCAAAGGGGCAGCAAAGAGATGGCAAGGCCTACCGTGTATGCTTGGGTCAGCCAGGACCGGGGGAGGGCCCGGAGGAGCAGGTGTTCCAGCTGCCGGGGGTCCAGGTCCGGCAGCGGTCCCGGCGGGCTCGTGGACACCTTGTACTCAAGGGTGAGCAGCTTGCACGGCCGGGTGTATACCAGGGCAGGCGCCTGCTCGGCCCCCCGGGACAGGCCCTTGCCGATGATGATGTGGTTGCGCCGGAGGGCCGCATGGCCGCGGTCGGCGCCGCGCGGGCTGCACCAGCAGGCGGGCCCCGCGGGCGGAGGGGGGCGGGGGCGG
>NW_009242976.1:2305959-2313054 GCF_000388065.1 Fonticula alba
GGGGGGGGGGGGGGCAGTCAGCAGGACGAGGGCGGGGCGCGAGCGTGCCGACATGCGGAGCGGCAAGGGGCCGCGCCGCGGGACGCACCTGGCCGACGGTGAGCACCGACCCGAGGAAGCGACGGAAGAAGGCCTCCTCCAGCAGGGCGTGCGATATGTCGTGGACCGGCTGCTGCTGCCGCTGCTGCTGCTGCTGCTCCGGCCCCGGGAAGAGGTGGACCTCGACCAGGTCCAGCACCGGCGGCGTGCTAGTGGCCACGGCCCAGCGAAGGACCGGCCCGGGGAAGAGCCGCTCGAGGTCCTCGCCACTGAGGATGACGTGGCCATCGGGCACCGGCGAGCGGGGACTCGGGTCGGGGCTGTGTGGGAAGGTGTGAGAGAGAGAGACGGAGAGAGCGAGAGCGAGCGGGGGGGGAAAAGGACAAGGGGAGGAGGGAAACACACTAAACCAAGAGAAGGTGGCCGCCGGACTGGAGGAAAACTTCCGACCCGCCGGGCAGCTGGTCACGCAGCAGTCGATAGTCGTCGGGGGTGACGGCCGCCCGGCCGGGTGTGAAGCCGGCCAGTGGGCTGGCGCTGGCCTGCAGACACAGCGGCCCGGCGCCCCGGAGAGGCTGGCCCACCAGCAGCCAGTTGGGTGCGGGGGAGGGCGCCAGCGCGCGCGGGCCGGCCGACGCCGGGCAGGGGGGGCCCGCCATCGGCGGCACCATGTGGCCGGCCACCACGTCCAGGGCCGCGGGAGGGTCGCTCGGCAGGCGGCCCACCGGACGGCCGACCGTGGGCGCCTCGGCCCAGGTGACCCGGTGGACCCGGGCAAGCAGCCGGGCGCCGTGGGATTCGAGCGGCAACGCCTGCGTCGGGGGGTCAGTGGGGCAGCCGGGCCGGCAAGGCAGCAAGCATGCGGGACCGCCAGGGCCCCGCGTGGGGAGGACGCACCCGGTCCAGGCGCAGGGTGGCCCCGCCATGTGCGGCCAGGAGGTCGCGCCGGAGCCGGTCCGGGCACAGGCCCTGCCGCAGGGGCTGCCCGGCCGCCGGGGCGAAGGACACCTGGGCCGAGGCCGCGAGCGGCAGGCCCGGGGCCGGGCGCAGCCGCGCCGGCGAGGGGCCAGGCACCCCGAGCCCCGGGCCATCGAGCGGGTGAACGGCCACGGCGAAGGGTCCTACGCGGTGGCTCGGGCTTCGGGGCGAGGGGCATCAGCCGTGGGCCGACAGGCAGGGCAGGGGAGCTCGCACCCCGAAGGGGGGGGGGGGGGGGCACACGCGGCAGGGCACGACGCACCGGACATCGAACAGCGCGCCGTTGACATGGAAAAGGGCCGCGCCCTGGGCCAGGTCCTCCGGGCTGGCCACCCGCCGGAAGGCGGCGGGCGAGACGAACAGCGTCCCTTCGGGGCCGGTCACGGCCCCCGGGACCGGGGTCAGCAGGACCAGCTCCGACGCGTCGGGGCTCCGGCACAGGGCCACCAGCTGGTGCGCCTCGCCGGCACCCCCGCGCGGGCTTTCCACATAGAGGGCGGTGGGGGAGGCGTCCTGTCGCGCCAGGCCGACGGGGACCTCCCTGTAGTGGCGGTCCATCAGACGGATGACCCGGATCGAGTGCCCGGCCGCCGGGAAGCGGACAACCTTCCCCCGGTGCGGCCGGGCGTTAGGCGGCGCGGGTGTCAGACGCGGGCGGGATGGGGCGGGGCGGGACAAGCAAAACCGGCAGGGCAGGCGGACACACGTCGCCCACGCGCAGCGGCACGCCGGCCAGCTGGGACAGCATCTGGGCATGGTCGAGCTGGCCGGCCTCGACATCGGCGGCCAGCCAGGCGACGGCCAAGTCCGGCGGGGCCGCGCACGGGGTGAGCACCAGCGGGCGCCCCTGCAGCAGGACCGCCAGCGGGGCCAGCAGCTGGAGGCTGGCGCGCAGGCCGGCCCCGGGCCCCGGGCACACCCTGGAGTCGGCACGTCAGCACACCACGACGCAGGGGCGGCAGAGCCAAGGCAACAAACACCAGAGCCCGCGCGTACCGGATCTCGAAGAGGCGGTCCTCGTGCGCCGCGTAGAAGGACCGGCCCGGGGGGGTGGGCTGGCAGGCGGCCAGCGCCCGGGCCGCCGGGCCGCCGGCCGGCGCGATCAGCACATTCAGCTCGGTGTCCAGGGTGTAGATGGCGTCCACCGGGTGGTACATGCCGGGGCCGGGGTGGTCGGTTGCGCCCGCGGGCGCCAGGGCCACCACCACCGGCGCGTGCATCAGGGCCGGCCGTGTCGCCGGGCAGGCGACCAGGATGACATCGGTGTCGGGCCCGGGGGTGCCGGCGGCCGCGGTGCCGGCGGCCGTGCGAAGCTCAACCACCTCCAGCTCGAGGCCGTCGGCCTCCAGGCGGAGGATCTGCCCCGAGGGTCAGGCGGGGCTCAGGCAGTCGGGCGAAGGCCGGGGCCTGAGTGCGTGCGTGTGGGCGTGTGCGTGTGTGCGAGCGTGTGGGCGTGCGTGCGTGTGGGCGGGCGAGCGGGCGAGCGGGCGCACTTGGGCCAGGCGCAGGTGGCCATGCGTGGCGATGGCCGCGCGGGCCGCGATCTCGAGCGTGGAGAAGAGGACGCCCGGGTTGTGGCCGACAGGGGCGCCGCCCGGCCGGGCCGGCCGCACGGCCAGCCCGATGGCCTCGAGCTCGGTCGGCCGGGCGCACCGCGTCACGGCCGTGTGCCCGGCCTCGGGCTCGTATGCCGCCAGGGCGGGGGAGCCGGCTCCGGCATGTGGGTCGGGCCTGGGCTCGGGTCAGCAAAGCACCGGGGCCCGATGTGTCGGCCGGCCGCGGGGGCCGGGCGGAAGGCGGCCCGAGGCCGGGTGCGCGCACCTCGATGTGGGGACCGGAGCGTCGCCGGGGGCGTCTGGCCGGCCGCAAGAGGCGCCGATCGCCCCGGTGCTCTGGTCCACGGGAGAGTCCATGCTTTCGGAGCGTGGGGGGACGGGGGGGACCGGGGGGGGGGGGGGAGGGGGGAAGGCGCACTGGGGGGGGGGGATTGGCAGCGAACCAAGCCCGTGTCGGCATCCCGGGCCCCTTCAAAGATCCGGGCTTTTTGGCTGTGACGCAGGGACAAGCGGCGGCGGCCGGGGATCGGGGGCCGGGGGGCGGCGTGTTTCGCGGGCCCTTCACGGCGGGCGCCAACTCAAAGGGGCAATAAAAGAGCGTCCAATAAAAAAAGGCCCCTTTTGATGTGCCCGCGCTGGCACGGTTGGCTGTTTTTTTTTTCTTCCCAGGCGCGTGAGAACCGCCCGGGGCGGCGGGCGGGAAGCCGAAAAAATAAATGCCCCCGGGGCGGGACCTCCTACAAGCTTCGGCGTCGATGGTTTAGTGGTAGAATTGCCGCCTGCCACGCGGTAGACCCGGGTTCGATTCCCGGTCGACGCAAGCCCTCTCTTTTCCTTTTTGCCTGCCCTGGGGCCCGGGCGGGGGGGCATTGCCGCCGGTTGCGCGCCGTGCCCGCGCCAGGTCCGGGGCAGACCCGGGGGGGCCGCCGGCCCCGAGGCGTGGTGGGCGTGTGATGCGGATGTGGGGCGGTGTGCTGGCGGGGGCGGGCGGCGTGGGTGGCGTGGGCTCCCTCCGCCCGCACATGCGCCCGGAACGCCGGGGGCCAGGGGAACATGTGTGTGTGTCGTGCCGTGCGTTGTCGGTGGGGCCCGGCCGGGGGCCGTCGCGAGACGAGGGGCGGGGCCATGTGCCGGCGAGGCGTCCATCGCCCGGCGGAGAGGGGGCAGGGGGAGGAGGGCCCCGCATGTGCACCTGGGCCAGGGGGCGTGGGAGGTCCCTCGGTCGGCTGGCGGTGAGCGTGCCCAGGCGGCTCTGCCGGGGACGTGGCCGGCCCGCCGGGCCCTGGGAGGCGCGGCGCCTGGGGCCAAAGCCGATGGGCCTGCCCGCCGCGCGCGTGGGGGTGCCTTGTGCGGGCTGGCGGTGAGAGAGGGACCAGCCGCCGGCCCCTGCTGGGCCGGGGGACATGTGGCGAGGCGCTCGGTTATGGCTATGCCCCGGGCGATCGGCCGGCGGCTGCCCGGCAAGAGCCACCCCGGCAGCCCGGGAGGCGCTGCCACTCCGCGGCAGGCGGACGAGGGCGGGCCGCGAGCAGGGCGCCATCCGGGCAGGCGCGGCGGTGGCCTGCCCGCCATGCCGCCAGCCGTCGGGAATCGGCCCGAGCTTGAGCCAAGCACGGGGGCCGGGGTCGAGCCCGACTGTGCCGGTCCCCGGGGCAAGCGAGGGGCACCGGTGGAGGGAGGTCGGGCGAGCCGGCCAGCAGCAAGCCACGACAATGGCTGCCGCCGGCGCCGGCAGCCCCGGGCGAGGGCGGGGCGCTTCTTGATCGCGGGGCCCCCTCCGGCGGGCCGGCCAGTCCGGGGCCCGGCGCGCGTCCGCCAATCTCGATGTCCAGATTGTGGATCCAGCGAGTTGGCAGCACTGCCGGCTGGCGGGGCTCCCAGCGGGCGCCCGGTGCGATGTGCTTCCGGGCCCGCGCCCGGGGATGTGGCCCGAGCTGGGGGCGCGCGTGCGCGTGCCGGGGGCATGCCGCGGGATCGGCCGGCCTGCCGGAGGGGCTTGCGGCGCCGGGCACATGCCTCGGCGATCGTGCGTCGCCCTCGGCGGGTCCGGGGGAGCTGTCCATGGGGTGCCTCGGACAGGGCGGCCGCCCGGCAGGGCGCCTGGTGTGATCCGGCCGAGCAGGGCCCAGCGCTGGCGGCCCCGACGCGCGGGTGTCCGCCGCCCGTCGGACAGGACCAGCGCCCCCGGGTGCGGGACGAAGCGCCATCATCGGGCCGGGGGTGCTTGAGCGGCCTGCCCCGCCAACAGCAAACCCCCGGGCGGCCCGGACTTCCGCAGGGAGGCTGCCGGGTGCGCGTCGCCGGCGGCCGCTGGCCGGGCACGCCCCGAGAGCGGCCAGGGGGGGGCCCCCGGCGCAGGCATATGGCTTGGGCAGGCGGCCAGCGCGCGGCCGGGCGCCGCGCCCCTTGCCCTGGGGGGGGTGGGGCGCTCGCCGGCTCGGATCGGGCGGGGTTCCTGTCTCCCTCGTTCTGGGGGGCGGCGGGTCCCCTCGCCGCCGAAAAATAAATGGCCCAACACGAACCTGGCACTGCGCGGGTCGCCGTGCCCCCCCGAGTGGCCGAGGAGTCCCCGCTGAGAGATCGGATGGCCCTCTGCCCGCCTAGGTTGGGAGAACACGCCTGCCGGTGGTGCGTTGTTCCCTGTGCGCCTGCAAAAAGAACATGGTGATTGGAGTGGGACTCGAACCCACGCGGTTTCCCACCAGTGCCTTAAACTGGCGCCTTAACCACTCGGCCATCCAACCTGTTGATGGGAAGCGCCCCCGCGCGAGGGCATAAATCCAAGAACACCTCCGTGCGCGCGCGCGCGCTCCCGCGACCTTAGCTGGGCGCCCGGGCGTCGGGCCCTGCCGCCGGCGCGAGGGAGGAGGGGCCCACACTTCGGCGTGGCGGGGGTCGGCGCTTGGGCCTGTGGCGTCCCTCGTCGGCGGTGGTCCGCGAGGCGGGGGCCACCCGCGACAGGGCATGCCGCGCTCTGTCGGGCGGGCGGAAAGAGGCATGCCGGGGCTGTGTGCACTTTCCGCGGCCTCGCCGGCGACCTGGCCCGGCATGGGGCGTGCCCTGGCGCCACGGGGCGCAATGCGCGCGGCTGCCGGAGCTCCGCCGGCCTTGGGTTCGGCGGATGTCGCAGTGCCGAGTGCGCCCGGCCGGGTGGGGGGCGATGATGGCCAGGCGCCGGGGGCCCGAGCGTCGGCACGCTCAGGGCGGCCGGGCAAGCGGGCCTGCCGCGGCTGCCGTCCCGCGGCCGGCCAGCCTGCTTGGTGGTGTCGCATCCGACCGCGACAGATGCGGGGAGATAGACAGCGGCAGAGAGAGAGGAAGAGGGCAAGAGAGAGAGAGACATTCTCACATGCATACACACGGCCAGGAGACCCGGAGGGGGGGGACGCGGCATGGGTTCGATCGAGGTCCACTGGAGCTGGGGGGGATGTGTCGCTGCAGCGGCTTCCCGGGGCCCGGGCGCCGCATTTGACTCCCTGGGGGGGAAGCCCCAACTCGGACGCGAGGCGCCAATCTCGGTGTGTGCGCGCGCGTGCACCCTGGCGCCGGACCGGCTACGGGCAGCACCTGCGGCCGCCATGCCCCGGGAGGGAGGCCAGGAGCAGCCGTTGCACCCGCCCGGAGGGACGGGAGCTGCGCCGGGCCGATGGCCGGCACGCCGCGCGGCCGGGCCATCTTCCGCGACCGGGGTGGGGGCATCTCGGCAGCGGGGGCAGGCGGCGCCCGTGGATCGGTGAGGTCGAACAAGTATGCGCTTGGGGGTGGGGAATCCATCAGCAGGTTGGATGGCCGAGTGGTTAAGGCGCCAGTTTAAGGCACTGGTGGGAAACCGCGTGGGTTCGAGTCCCACTCCAATCACCATGTTCTTTTTGCTTGCCCGCGCCCCGGGCGATTGTTCTGCCAGAAGGGCGAGGGACCCGAGGGGGGGACACACGGCGGGGCGGGGACACACGGCGGGGCGGGGACACACGGCGGGGCGTGCCTCCTTGCGGGGGGCCGGAGCGTGGCCCGCCCCCCCGTCGTCTCATGCTCCCCCCCCGGTCCTGGGAGGGAGGATCTGTTGGGGGGATGCACGCGGGCGGGGGAGCGTCCGTCCGGCCGACCTGGGGCGGAGCGCCGCACCGGGTGCGCGGCGAACCGCGCACAGTGTTTGTGGTTTTTTAAATTCTGCCTCCACATGTGTGTGCGCGTGTGTGTGTTTCCGCCGCGCCCTGGGTCGCGCTCCGTCGGCCTGCCCCGCCGCCAGGCAAAAGGGCGCGGCCGCGCGCAAAAGAGGAGGCGTGCGTCGACCGGGAATCGAACCCGGGTCTACCGCGTGGCAGGCGGCAATTCTACCACTAAACCATCGACGCGATCGCTGGGAGGATGGCCCCGGGGTGGCCATAAGTCGTGGCAGCTGTTGGAAGCCCCCCGCCGCCCGGGCCAGATCCCGCCAGGCGGGGCCGGTCCACCCACCCACCCACACACACACACACACCAAGCCACAACAGAGGGCGGCCCCCCCCCCCCCCGGGTTGCCAGC
>NW_009242976.1:2313453-2325962 GCF_000388065.1 Fonticula alba
CCCCGCCCCTGGCAGTGCTCTTCCCCGAGGGCGGCGGCCAGCCGGCCGACCGGGGCACCGTGCGTCGCCGCTGCCCCGGCCTGCCGGGGCTTCTTCTTCTTGCTCTTCGGCTGCTCGCCCCTCGCCCGCCCCGCTGACCGCTTCCCCGGCTCGCCCGGCCCCCCCCCCTCCCTCCATGGCGATCTGCGCCCAGATCGCCGGCATCCCCGTCATGGATGTCCAGCGCCATGACGGCCTGTGCGTGCACTACCTCGCGACGGTCCCCCCGCCGGCTGGCATGACGGTCGAGGTGGCGCTCGACTGGGAGCACCGCTGGGACGTCATGCAGCAGCACTCCGGCCAGCACCTGTTCTCGGCCACGGCCCTGGCCACCTTCGGCTGGCGCACCTACCGGTGGGACTACCGGCCGGACATCTGCTCGGTCGAGCTGGTCACCGAGTCGGTGCGTCGGCGCGCCCAGCCGCGCCGGGCCGGCCTCTTGCGTCTGCTTTTCCTTCTGTTCCCCGCCCTCGCCCCGCGCCCTCCTGCCACGTCCTCACCCACGCCCCCCTCCCCTCCCCCGGCAGGCCATCGTCACCGAGGATGTGCTGGCGCAGCTGGAGCGCGCGGTCAACGCGGCCATCGGCCGCGCTCACCCGGTGGCCGCGCGCATCCACAACCCCGAGGACGACGCCGGCCCCACCCGCGTCACCTCCAAGCAGTCCCTCTTCAATGCGTCGCTGTGAGTTTGCCCCCCTTTTTGTCGCCCCCCCCCTCCCCCCCTGCCGCCGGCTGCCTGCGCACGCACGCACGCACGCACAACCTGACAGCCATACGCCCGCTGCCCATCCGGCCGTGGCCTCCGCTGTGGTAGCGGCCCGACCCCGCCGGTTCGCATCATCGAGATCGACACGGCCGACAGCTGCACCTGCTGCGGCACCCATGTGTCCAACACCTCCGAGCTGCAGGTGCGCTTGGTGCTTTTGCCCCGAGGGTTTCCCCGTGCTTTCTTTTTTTCTTCCTTCCTCCGGCTTGCCCCGCTCCTGCCCCGCTGCCGGTCGCCGGTCGCGCGGGCCTTGCCCGGGCCGCCCCCCCCCCCCTGGCTGGCATGCGCTCACCGCCACTCGCCCGGCCTGGCGCCGCGTAGCTCTTCAAGATCCTGCCCACGGTGACCACGCGCCGGCGCAGCGGCCTCCCCACCACCACCATCAGCTTCCTGGCCGGCGGGCGCATCCTCGGCTTCATGAGCCACCTGCTGCAGGTGGACCAGGCGGTCGGGGCGCTGCTGTCCTGCTCGCGACCCGAGTACGCCCAGATGATCGAGTACAACAAGACCCGGCTGAATGACGCGCGCGCCCTGTCCAGCTCGCTGCTGTCGCACACCTGCGGCTTCCTCCACACCACCATGCGCACCTCTTCGGCGGACGGTGCGTGTGCCCGGGCCGCGGCATCCATCCTCTCCTGGCCCACTTGCCTGCCTGCCTGCTGGCTGACTGGTTGGCCCGTGCCGCCCTGCTCGACTCCCCCTGTGGCGCCGCTTCGCGCGCGCGCGCGCGTGCATTTGCCCCCTGGCTGTCCTGTGGTCTCTTTTTTGTCGTCGTATCTCTCCTTTTCCTCCCTCTTCTCATCCTTTGTTCCTTCATCTCTCTCTTCTCATCTTTTGTTCCTTCATCCCTCCCTTCTCATCCTTTGTTCCTTCATCTCTCTCTTCTCATCCTTTGTTCCTTCATCTCTCCCTTCTCATCCTTTGTTCCTTCATCTCTCTCTTCTCATCTTTTGTTCCTTCTTTCATCCTTCCTTTTCCTCTCCTCTCGTCTCCTCTCCCCCCCCCCTCCCCCATTCGGCCCCGTCTCACCCCGGCCCATCCCATGCGCCGACACGCCCACGGCGAAAAAAACAGTCACCGTGTGGCGCGCATTCGACGTGCCGATCGAGCAGCTCAAGACCATCGTCCTGAAGATCGCCCAGCTCCTGCAACAGTCGCATGCCGAGGCGCCGGCCGCACGGCCGGCGCGCCAGCTCCTGGCCGTGTCCTGTCCGGCCCCGGTCCCGGCCAAGGGCGGCAAGAAGGCCGCCGACCAGCAGCCGGCCCAGCCGCAGCAGACCCTGCCGTACCTGCTGCTGACGGTGGCCGGCGATGCGCCCGACGCCGAGGCGCTTGCCACCGCCGCCTCGGACGCCCTGGTCTCCGCGGTGCAGGGGCCCCTGCCGAACACCTGCTATCGGATCGCCGTCCCGCCGGCGGCCGGCGGCGGGGGCCGCGGGCGTGGGGCCGCGGCGGCCGCCCCGGCCGCTGCGCCGCTCGCCTCGATTTGCTGCCAGGGGACCATCGCCTCGCAGGCCGAGCTGGATCATGTCCTCCAGGCCTGGGGTGCTTCGCGACAGCTCCACCTGTGCTGATGCGCCGGCCGCAGGCCCCCTTGCATGGGGGCTCGCCCGCGCCTCGGCTGTCCTCTCCCCCGCGCCTGGCCCGGGAAAATACACGCTAGCATGGCCCTCCCCCCCCCCTCCCCTCGTCCCTTTGTCCACTTGTCCCCTCGTCCCCGGACACACGGAGTGCGCCCCGCCCCTGGGGCACCCACAGAGCATCTTTCGGCAGGCCGGCCGGCCCGGCTGCGTGTGTATCAGGGAAATGGGGGGGGGGGCGCGAATGGGCGGAAAGTGGGAGGAAGCCCCCCCGCCCGCGGGGGCGTGCACATCAACAATCACTCCCACTCGATGGTGGCCGGGGGCTTGGGGCTCACATCGACCACAACCCTCCCGACGCCCGGGACCTCGGCCAGGATGCGCCGGGACACCTCATCCACCAGGTCATGCGGCAGGTCCACCGACACGGCGTCGATGTAATCCCCGGTCGACACGGCGCGCAGGACAACCACCCCGGCGTAGCGCCGGCGCCGGCTCTGGTGGTGGTCGCTGGCGGCGCCGCCCCGGGCCATGGTCACGCCGACGGCCCGGACCGAGGGCAGCAGCACGGCGAAGGCCTGGCCGATCTGCCGGCGCAGGCTGGCCGGGCGCCGGGGGTCCGCCAGGGCCGCCTGCAGGATGGCATCCGCGCGGCGCAGGCGCGCCAGGCGCCGGCGCGTCAGCGGCGCATTCACCACCCGGATGGCCAGCCCCGGGCCGGGGAAGGGCCGGCGCCAGACCGACGCCGCCGGCAGGCCCAGGCACAGGGCCCCCAGGCCGCGGACCTCATGCTTGAACAGCAGCCGCAGCGGCTCCAGCAGCTGCAGGGCCAGCCGCTCCGGCAGGCCGCCCACATTGTGGTGGGACTTGACCGACGGCGCGCCGCCGGCGCTGAGGCCCTCCTCCTCGTCGGAGGACGAGGCCGCCGAGTCGTACTCCTGCTCGGCCGGCTGCTCCGTCTCGGTGGTCGCCTGGCCGGGGGGGAGGGGCGCGGCTGCCGAGACGCTGCTGGCCGATGGGGCCGACTCGATGACATCCGTGTAGAGGGTCCCCTGCAGGAGGTATGCCGCCTCGGGGATGAGCTTGGACTGCTGCTCGAAGGTGTCGATGAAGGTGTGGCCGATGATCATGCGCTTCTTCTCGGGCGCGATGACCTGCACGGTGGGTGGGTGCAGGCCAGGGGGGGGGGTGCATTTGCAGGGCGTGGGCAGGGGTGTCAGCAGGGGGTTGGGTATCTGCCCTCGGGTCGAAGGGAGAGGATGCCCAGGAGGGGGGTGATAGAGGGAGGAGAGGAAAAGGAGAGGCGGAGACACAGAGAGAGGCGGAGACACAGAGAAAGGCGGAGACACAGAGAGAGGCAGAGACACAGAGAGAGGCAGAGACACAGAGAGAGGCAGAGACACAGAGAGAGGCAGAGACACAAAGAGAGGCAGAGACACAAGGAGAGGCGGAGACACAGAGAGAGGCGGAGAGACGCACATTGTCCAGGGCCGACAGGAAAGTGTCGGACGCATCGACCACACGGAGCTCCGCATCACCAAGCACCGACTTCAGCAGGCACGACGCCTCGGCCACCTCGTTCTGCCGCAGGCAGCCGTGGTCCACAAGAATGGCGTGGAAGCTGGACCCCCGCCGGCGGGGCGGGGAGGAGGGAGAGAACGGAGCAAGTCAGCACACCGACCGAACAGGAGGCACCCCAGCAAAGCCCCATCCCCCGCGGCCGCATGACAGCCAGCAAAAAGGCAGCAAGGACAACAGGGACAGCGGAGCAGGGGGACACACGCACCGCGACCCGAGGGACCGCGCAACCAGCGCCGCAGCCACCGAGCTGTCCACACCGCCGGAAACCGCGCCGATGACATGCTTCTCCGGGTGGATGGCCCCGGCGATGCTGGCGGACATGAGATCGAAGAAGCGCCCCGGGGTCCAGGCATCGGCCGCCCGGCGGTCCAGCCCGCAAAGCAACTCCCCGAAATTGATGGCCAGCACCTCGGCCCGGCTGGCGGACTCCCGGTCAAAGAGCCCGGCGAAGTTGTCCACATCGAAGCCGTACGGCCGCGGGGCCGACCGGTCAGCCACATCCGGCTCCGGCACGGTCCACGGCCCGTCCAGCGCGGCCACCGGCCACAGGGCGTCCATCGGCGGAAGCTCGGCGCAGGCGAGCACCGCCGCGCGGGATGACAGCGCAACATGCGACTGGGAGCCGACCGGCTGCCAGCCGGCCGGCAGGCCAGCCGCCTGGCGCAGGTTCCCCACCAGGTCCAGGCCACGGGCCAGGGCCTCGGGCTTGCAGGGGGCCGCCGCGCGCCCGGCCAGGGCCTCCTCAAGCTGGCCGGCGAGCTGCGGGGCAGGTGCGCACGGGGCATTGGCGCGAGCGGCGGCCGATTAGAGGCGACACAGAGGGAGGGGGGGGGGGAGGGCGGAGAAGGCACAAGGGCAGGAGCAATGGCCACGCACCTGGCACGCGCCGGTGCCAAGCAGCATCACCGGCAGGCCGAGGCCCGTGATGCAGGGAAGGTCCGCGGCCAGGGTGCTGAGGGTCTCGGTCCCGGGGCCGCCGTAGATGATGACCCCCGCCGGGCGGATGTCCAGCAGGCCCTGCACCCGGGGGTCGGCCTGGTCGAAGATGTCGGCCTCCAGGATGCCGGTCGACGCGCTCCGGCGCCACAGCCCGGCATACAGCCCGGCATTGCGCACCGACCGCACAAAGCGCATCACCGGGGGGAGGGCGTCCGAGCCGACGCCGGTGCCCAGGTCAACCACCGCCAGACCGCCCACCGAGGGGAGGGGCTGGCAGGGGGCGGCGCTCGATTCCTGCGGCATGCTGTACGTTGGGGAGGGGGAGGGGGGGATGTAGGCTCCGTGGAGGGGAAGAGGAGGGCAGGGGATTGGGGGGGGGGGGGGGGGGGGGAGAGAGAGAGGAGGGGGGGCAGGGAGCTTTGGATGTTTTCGGATCGCGGGGGGAAGCCTCCCGACCCGCGGCGGCGGGCCCTTTTATAGCGCGCGCGCGCGCGGGCCGGGGCGCGGCGGCGGCGGCGGCGCATGGTTCGACGAGAGGCCTGCCCACCCTGCCTTGGCACGACTACCGTCCGTTCCTTGGCCGGGGAGGGGCGGACAGAGGCCCCCCACCCGACCAGGCATCAAACACCATAGACTCTTGAGCCTCATGGAGATCGGGCCGGGGCTGGCGCCAAAACACCGGCGGAGGCGCGACCGAGGCGGCCCCCCAGCCATCCAACGGAGGCGGGGCGCGCGACGGCATTGGACTGCACGGCCCCGCCGCCGTCCGACCCCGCACCCCCCAGCCAACGGCGGGCATGCGGACCCGCCCGACCAGCGCCCAGCCCGTGGCAGACACCGACCGGCGGGCACCCCGACCGCGGGCGCCTCGGTCACGTGTGTGGATCGTGTGACTGGGGCTGACGGAGGGCGTTCGGCTGGCGGTGTGAGGTGCGTGCGTGTGTGTGTGTGTGTGTGTGTGTGTGTGTGTGTGTGTATTGCTGCGGCCAGGGGCACCGGCGCCCTCCTCCTCTGGAGAGGGGATTGTGTGCGGCCTCCTCTTTCCTCGCGCACTGTGCCCGGCCCTCTGTCAGGGGGGCAGGAGCCCCGGGAGGAGGGACGAGGGGGGGGGAGACGCACTAGACGTGCGCCCGCACACGCGCAGAGAGAGAGAGAGAGAGAGAGAGAGAGAGAGAGAGAGAGAAGGCCGCGGGCGCAGGGTGTGCCACCCCCGCGTCCATACTTTGGGGCATGCGCAACCGGAAGGGAAAACAACCCTCGAGCACTTGGGCGACGGCCTCCAGCGGAAAAAAGAAACTGCCCGAGGAGGGGGGGCGCGCGTTCCCGAGGGCAGGGAAGAGGAGGGGAGGGGGATGGGGCGGAGGAAGGAATGGCCGGAGGGGGGCACGGGTGGCAAGCGTGCGCACACCTACACGCGGAAGAGGGAGAACCCGCCGACGCGCAGGTCGGTCAGACCGCAGCACGAGCAGGTGACCGTCTCCCCGGGGTGCGGTGGGGTGGCCGGCGCGCGGTCAGTGGTCGGCCGGCGGCCGATCTCATACTCCAGGACCGACAGGAGGTCCGTGACCAGGGGCTGCCATTGGGCCGGCCGCAGAGAAGGCGACCGGGGGACGGGGGCCAAAGACCGGGGCGGTGTGGTCAGCGGGAGGCGCGAAACGGCACAGGGGGGGGGGGAGGGAGGGAGACAGCAAAAAAAGGGGAGGGGCCCGGAACCATGGCCCGGACGGCAGGGCGGCGCACCAGCTTGACCACCACATCCGACGAGGGGATGTCCACCTTGGGCCGGGCGCCGGTCGAGGAGGAGGCGCCGGCGGCGGCGGCGGAGGAGGAGGGCAGGTCCACGTCGCTGCCCTCCAGGTCGATGGACAGCGAGGGCGAGGCATTCACCTCCAGGATCCACGGGTGGTCGTTCTCGTCGAACATGATGTCGAACCCGAGGAGCTCATAGCACCGGCGCTTGGACCCGGCCCCGTCGGCACTGTTGAGCGACGTGAGCCAGCACCAGGGGTCCGAGGCGGCGGCGGCGGCGGCGGCGGCGGCGGCGGCGGTGGCCGGCCCCTCGCCGGCGGGCGCCTGGCTCGGGGCATCCGGCGTCGGGTGCAGGGCCATGGCGTTCTGGATGGCGTAATCGCCGGCCCGGCGCAGGGACCGCAGGATGAGGCTCTGCACGCTGTGCCACTGCTGGTCGGTGATCAGGCCGGGCGCCTGGCCGGGGCTGGTCGGCGAGCCCCCGGCCGCGGGGGCGCCAGAGGCGCGGGTGGGCTCGGCCCGCCGGGGGGCCGGCTTGGCCGCCGCGCCGGCCGGCCGCAACGACAGCAGCGGGCACTTCGGGCAGCCGGGGGTCAGGGCCCGGGTGCCGATCGGCAGGATGCCCTCCTCGGCCCCGAGGGCGCGGTTGACGCTCTCGAGCGCGTGCAAGTCCACCAGCCCATTGGTCTCCAGCACGGTGGCAATGTCGTCCCCCTCGTTGGCCATACTCCGGCAGTTGATGACCTCCTGCCGGGCGCGGCTGGAGTTGGACAGGTGCGTGGCCAGCGAGGGGCCGTCGTCGGCCACCGACACGTACACCGTGTCGGAGTACCCGTGCAGGGCCACCGGGTTGGGGGTGCCCTCGTCGGCCGGGGCATCGCCGATGCGCGGCTTCTCGTACAGCCGCGTGCAGAAGCGCGCCAGCCCGTCGCTGTAGATCCACACCCGGGTCTCGAAGTCCTGGCGCCCGGAGTCATGGCTGCCGACCTCGGCAATGAGGACGTACCTGGGGGGGGGGGGGGCCGGGGGCGGTCAGCCAACGGGGCGGCAGTCACCCAGGTGGACGCGGGGATGTCAGTCAGGGGCGAAAAGAGCGGGGAAGAAAGGCCCCCGCCGCACGGGGGCCAAGAGAGACACTCGCCCGGCGGCGCGGAGGCCGGGGCAGGGGGGGGGGGGGGGCACACGCACACGCGCAGGTCGAACTTCACCCCGGACACCAGGCGCGGGTTGGACAGGTACCGCTGGACCACCAGCTGGCGGCGCTTCTCCCGCCCGGCCCACATGGCCAGCGACATGATGGACGGCGGGAGGAGGGTCTCGTCGGCCTCCTGGCCGGCGTCCCGGTCGACGGTCCCGCGCTGGGCCTTGAGCAGGGTGATGGCCGCGCCGCCGCAGCCGTCCGGCGGCTTGGCGATGTAGGCATCGGAGAAGGACCCGGCGGCCGGGGCCCCGGGCGACTCGGCATCCTCCGGCCCGGTGACATAGTGCAGGTGCCGGCTCAGGGCGGCCGCATCACGCGGCAGGCAGAAGGTCGTCGGCTGCAGCGCCACCGACAGCGGCCGCGAGGAGAGGCTGAAGCGCTCGGCCGTGGACAGATCCCCGGCCGACAGGCGCCCGGCCGCCAGCAGCAGGTCGATCTCGATGTTCTCGCACCATGTGAAGTAGTCGGCCATGGTGGTCTTGTTGGCCAGGAATTGCAGCGAGGCGAAGCGGTTGGCGAAGCCGCCGACCCCGGGGCCGCGCCCGGCCGACTGCCGCGTCGGCGGGCCCAGGTGCGGCCGCTCGAAGCGCCATACCACCGCCGCGTCGGCCAGCGTGGCCTCCTGGAACCCGGCGGCAATCTCGCCGCCGTTCATGAGCGGCTGCTCGGGGACGCTGGCCGTGGACCAGAGGTCTGCGCGAGCGGCGGCGCGGATCCGCGCGGCGGCCGCGAGGCAGACGCATGGGTCAGAGGGGCACTCGACACATAAAATTGGCAGGGGGGGGGGGCGGGGGGCAGGGGACCGACGCACCGGAAAGATAGTCGCTGATGACGCGCTTGTAGGTGGTATGCGTGTTCGGGGTGCAGTGCATCACGAAGCGAGCCGGGGGGTGGCCCTCGGCGCCCTGCTCCGAAGAGGGGGTGCTGCCGGATGGGGGGGACATCGCGCGGGCGGCGGGGCGGCACAGGGGCTCGGAGGAGGGACGAGGAGAGGGGGGGGGGGGGGGGGGGGGGAGCGGGCAGGGCGAGCGCACAGCGGGATCGTCCTGGCGCCCTCTCACGCGCGTCCTCTTTCTTTCTCTCTATCAAGGACAAAACTCGGGTGCCGGCGTGTGTCTGCTCACCCTCTGTCTCGCTTTCGTCTTCCTTCACGCCTCGCTCTCGCTCTCCTCGTGGCCGCTCTCCTCGCGCTGGCCCGGGCCCGGGCCCTCTCCAGGCCCGGGCCGATCTCGCCGATGGCCGATGCGCGCGCACGCACACCCGGCCGCCGGGCGGCGCGGCGCTCGCGGTGCGCACTCTTCTACGGGGGGGGGCGGAGGGGGGCGGGGCGGGGCGGGCGCAGCGGAGGGAAGCAGTGGAGGGGCGCACGAATCCCAGCAAGGGCGGGGGGAGAAGGGGGTGTGCATGCGACCGGCGCGCCGATCCGCCCCGGACACACCGGCCCTTAGATCTCCCGCACGGCAGCCTGGTCATCACGCCCGGGGGCGCGCGCGCGCGCGTATGTAATACGACGATCGGCCAGGGGGAGGGGGCAGCGGGCGCGCATGCCTGCCAGGGGGGGGGATCAGCGCGCGCCCCGGAACGGGAGTGGGCAGCCGCGACAAACATTAATCGCGCGGCCGGTGCATGCGCCGCCGCTGGCGCCGGGGCCGTCTGGTGCCGGTGCACAACGGCCGCGCCCCTTGGGGCCCCCGGCGCGGCCGGATCCTTGGCCACCCCCCCTGGCGCGGAGGCGCTCGCCCGGTGCCGGCCCTCGGCGCGCGCGCGCGCGCGCGCCCCTGGTCACAGACCAACCGTGTGTCCGGTGACGCATGCCTCGCAGGCCTCAGGCGCGGGGCGGCCGGGCTCCGGCCGCAGAGGGGCCGAGCTCCCTGCGGTGGGGCTCGCCGACCCGCGGCGGTTCGCCTTGCCGGGGCCGAGGCCGGGCGTGGCGGGCGGACGAGCGCCTGGGGCCCTCGCCCCTCCCCGGGCGTGCCCGGGGAAGGCCGACCGGCGCGAATGTGTGTGTGTGCGTGCGCGCCGGCGCCGGTCCCGGCTTCGCGCGGCGAGTTGGCAGCCGGGCCACATTCCACCGGCAGTCTCCGGGGCAGCCGGGGCCATTCCTGCCGGAGCCGCGGGCGTGTGTGTGTGGGTGTGTGTGTGAGCCTACGTGCGTGCGTGCGTGCGTGCGTGCGTGCGTGCGTGCGTGCGTGCGTGCGCGCGTCCCCGGGCGCCGCGCAACGCCGGCATTCATCCCTCGTCCCCCCGGCCGGCCGGCCCCTCTCTTCCGGGCGCCGGCCGGGGCGCGCCGTCCGACTTGCCCGAGGCAGCCTCGCCCCGCACAGGTGCCAACGTGCCATCCCAAAACCATGGTCTCAGACCGCCGGGCGTTCTGAGGCGATGCATGTCTCAAGGTGGAGACGGGCGGATCTGCGGCGCGCGGCCGGGATCACGCCCCGGCCCGGGTCACACGGCGGGGCCTCGCGCCGGCACCTGGTCCGAGGGCATATACTCTTCGGGGGCCGGGCCCGTGGGTGCGCAGCCGCCCGCGGCATCCCAGCCAGCTCCCCCCCCCCCCCTCCCTCCCCCTGCTCGCATCCCTCTGTTGACCATGTTCTCCTCACGCTCCTCCCACATCCTGGCATCCCTCGGGCGCCGGGCCTACGCCGCCGAGGCCGCTGGTGCGTGTCCCCCGCTTTGGCCTCCGGCCCCTCGCCCCTGCCTCGGATCCCCCTGACGCCGGGGGCCGATGTGGCCGGCCGCGATCTGGCCTCTTCATGCGCCCACCCATGCCTGTGCTTGCATGTGCACACACATTAAGACAAACTCACACACGCACGCACGCACACACACACGCACACGCGCACGCACGCACACGCGCACGCACGCACACACACGCACGCACGCACGCACACGCGCACGCACGCACACACACGCACGCACGCACGCACGCACGCACACGCACGCACACGCACGCACGCACGCACGCACACACACAAACACAAACACAAACACAAACACACACACACACACACAAACACAAACACACACAAACACACACACAGTCTCTCTCACCGCCCCCCGGCAGACCCGGGTCTTCTGGAAGGCGGTCTCCACCCGGCCGCTGGACCCCACCTGGGTCAGCACCAAGGCCAAGGTCCCGGCGCACTTCCCCGAGGGGACCCCCAAGTTTGGGGTCTTCCTCGACGCCCGGCCCCTGCGCACGCACCTGAAGCAGCTGTTCGAGGTGCCGTGCCCCCTGCTGGCGGAGCTGATCGCCGCCGAGTGGTCCAGCCAGCGCGAGCACCTGAAGCCGCTGGCCCTGCCGCTGACGTCGCTCATCAGCCGGGCCCTGGACGGGCCGCTGTATGAGCAGCGCGACACCGAGTCCATCATCGATGGCCTGGTGGCGTACCTCCACTCGGACACCCTCTGCTTCCCGGAGCCCTACCCGGCCGGGCTGGTGGAGCGCCAGAACCGCGAGTGGACCCCCATCCGCCGGTGGGTGGAGGCCGAGTACGGGGTGACCCTGCGCTGCGCCTCCGAGCGGGAGTTCGATGTCACCCAGTCGCCGGAGACCGTGGCCAAGCTGTCGGCCTTCCTGCGGGAGCTGCACCCCTGGCAGCTGGTGGCCTTCGAGGAGGCGGTCATCTCCTCCAAGTCCTTCATCCTGCCGCTGGCCCTCCTCCGGCGGCACATCACCCTGGACCAGGCGGCCGATGCCTCGCGCCTGGAGACCCTCTACCAGGTGGGCCGCTGGGGGCAGGTGGAGGACACCCACGATGTGGATCACTATGACATCCGCACGCGCCTGGGCGCCGCGCTGCTCATGCATCGCGCTGTCACCGGCCTGCACCACGAGCAGGCGCTCCTGCGCGCGGCCGAAAAGGCTGCCACCCCCTCCGAGTAGGTTGCCCCGGCCGGGCCACAGGCGCCGGCCCTCGCTCGCCCCCTTTCTCGATCCTCCCTCCCCGCTTGCGATGCCTCGCCCCCCCCCCCCCGCCCTCCGAAGATATGGCGCCACACCAAGGTGCTCAATGTACAATCCATAGACTGAGAAGGGGACGCATGCTTGTGCGGGTGCGGGTGCGTGACGCGCGCTCGGTCGCGTGCTTTCTATTTGTCTTTTCTGCCCACGCGGGCGGCGGCAGCGAGGGGAATGACGCCGGGAAGGGGGTGCCCGGGGGGGACATATAGACCATGCTCAGCGGCGCTTGTTGCCCCCCTTGCGGGCCGATGACCCGGTCGATGGCCCAGGGACCACGGCGTGGCCGGTGTCCTTCAGGTGCTTGAACATCTGATTGCGGGTGGGGAAGGACCGCCGGCACTTCTGGCACTGCAGGCGGGCCGGTCCGTGCGGGGGAGGGAGGCGCGCGCGCGTGTGTGCACGCGAGAGAGAGGAAGAGAGAGAGAGAGAGAGAGAGAGAGAGAGAGAGAGACACGAGTGGGTCAGCATACGAAGGGGGTGGGGAAGGAGATCGCGCAGGGAGTGCCACGTACCAGGAACTCCTCCCCGTCGGTGGCTGCCGCCGCCTGGGCAGAGGCCTTGCCGGCACCGGCGGCGGCGGCGACTGGCTTCTTGCTGTTGGGGGGGGCTGTGGCCGGAGCCGAGGCAACCTTCTTCTTGGCCTTGCCTATGTTGGCGCGCATGGCCGGGTGTGGATGGGGCGGCGGG
>NW_009242976.1:2326017-2335619 GCF_000388065.1 Fonticula alba
GCGCCTGCCGCCCCGCGCATTCCGACCATCATCCGAATCGGAGTCCGAGTCCAGCACATCGCCAAGGATGGAAACACGGGGCTTCTGGCCGGACGCCAGGGATTCCTCCAGCGACAGGAGCTCCGCCTGCATGCCGGACAGGCTGGACAGCCCAGCAGACTTGGGGCCGGGCTTGCCCCTCGATCCGGCCATGAGGCTGGGGTGGCCCTCGTTCTCCGACCCATCCTCATCCTCATCCTCGGACTCGGACTCGGACTCGGACTCGGACTCGGACTCAGACTCGGACTCGGACTCGGACTCGGACTCGGATTCTGACGCCGACCCAGGCTCCAACTCGGACTCTGACCCGGGCTCTGACTCATCATCATCATCATCATCATCCTCCTCGGAAGCGCTTTCGCCCTGGGGAACACCCTCGGGCTGGGATTCAGACTCGGAATCATCCTCGAACTCGTCCTCCGAGGAGGCAGCCGACATGGCGTCCTCATCCGAGGTGACATACTCGACGTCCTCATCGCTGTTGGCCTGGTCGTTGGACGCAAAGTACATGGCATCCTCCATGGCCATCTCCTCCTGTAGCTGCTTCATGTTTTGCAGGTGCTTGCGCGACCGGTTGTGGTTCTTCAGCCTGGTCGCCGAGGAGCGTGAAAGGGGGGCGTGCGTGGGAAAAGGAGCCATCAGTAAACCGACCGCATGCAGGCACATTGCGGGCCGCGGGAGAGGGGAAGGACTATCATCCACATTGCCGAGGGGGAGAGGGGGGGCGGGGGCGGGGCAGAGAGAGGACGACGGCACGCACTGCATCTCCGAGCGGAAGGTCTTGTTGCAGGCCGGGCAGAAGAGCACATCGTCAAAGTCATCCCCATCCGACAGGTCCTCCGGGTCCAGGTGATCCCGGTACGCCGGGTCCAGCAGCCAGGAGGGCGGCTTGGAAAAGCGCTCGGCCGCGCTGGCCGCACGCTCCTCCTGCTCCTGCTTCTTGCGCTGGTTGTACTCCTCCCGGCGGCGGGCCTCCTCCGCCTGGCGGACCTGGTCGAAGGCAATCAGACGCCGGTCGCGCTTGGCCACATGTGCCACGAGGTTCTGCGCCGGCCACCGTCGGCCGCCAGGCCACACAAACACATCCCACGTGTCAGTCGATGCACAGCCAGGGGGGAGGGGGGCGGAGAAGACAAGGGGGGCACAAAGGGGGGCGGCCCTGATGCGCGTACCCGGACCGTGGTGCTGTATTCGCGCTTCTTGGCGTCGCGCAGTCGGCGGTTCTCCTTCTCATAATACCGCCGGGTGTACCGGTTCGGCATGTCCTGGAAGCTGTCCACCCCGATGCCCAGATGCGTGAAGGACTTGTAGGTGGAGAAGTTCATCCACGCCGCGTAGAAGGCCCGCACGTCGGCCTCGGCCGCGCCGCTGTCCCCGAAGGGCGGCAGGTCCAGGGTGAAGCTGGCGCTCCGGTTGGACATCTTCACCCAGGAGAAGGCGTCCTCCTCCTGCAGGCGCAGCTCCTCAAAGAGGTCTCCGTAAACGACGTAGAAGCTCTGGTGCCTCCGCCAGGGCCGACACCGGGGAGGGGAAGGGGGGAGGGGGGGGCGGTGGCGAGCCCATGCGAGGGTCAGCGCCGGCGGCGGCGGCGGAGGGAGAAAAGGCAGCAAGCAGCCCCCGGGGGCAAGGGGACACACGCACAAAGTCGTCGGAATCCGAGAACCCACGGAAGACCGTCGGCTGGAAGTACTGCTCGAGGTCGATCTCCTCGGCCTCGTCGTCGTCGCCCATGAGGATGGCTACGATGTGTCAGAGGGGGGATGCGGCGCCGGAAACCGGGGGCAAAGGAAGGGGGGAGGGAGGCGGGCAGCGCGACCGACGCACCTTCGCGGTTCTTGTCATACCTGCGCCGGTGTCCGGGGGGAGGAGGGGGGCGGGAGACGATGGCGGTCAGTTGGCGTCAGGGGCCCATACGACCTGGGGCCCGGCCAGCACGCACCAGGCCCGCTCATTCGGGTCGCTCAGCACGTCGTAGGCCTTCTTCACCTGGAGGAAGTGCTTCTGCGCGGTTTCCGGATCGTCCAGGTTCTTGTCTGCGGGCAGGTGTCAGTGACGTGGAGAAGGGCAGGCACGTGTGCGTGTGTGTGTGTGTGTATGTGGCCGCATCGAAGCTCGCGCGTCTCGGGCGAGCATGTGCCACGCCCTCGGCAGGACAGCCGCCACGAGGCCGAGGCGGTACGCGGCTGCCGCGTCGCGGGAGGGTGCGCCGACGAGACAAAGATGCATGTGTCGGCTGATGCGGCATGCGCGGGGGGAGGGGGGGCGCATGCGTTCATGCATGCAGGCCGCGCGCGCGCACACACGGGACAGCGCAGACAGCGAAGACGCATGGACCCCACCCGCCGCAGCACCCTGGCAGGGGGGGGAAGCGGGGGGCGACATTCCGGCGGCCGAGACAAGGCGCCCGTCGACGCCAGACACAAGCAGGCCAGGACGCACCAGGATGGTACTTGACCGCAAGGCGAAGATACGCGCGGCGGAGTTGCTTTTCATCCGCGTCAATCTCCACCTCCAGGAGGGTGTAGTAGCAAGTTCTCATGGCTGAGCGGCGCTGTGAGATGGGCGGGCAGGCAGGCAGGGCGACACGTGCAAGGACGTGGGGGGAGGGAGGGAGAGAGAAAGAAGGAGAGAGAGAGAGGGGGGGGGGAAGGGGGGATATGCCGTGAGCCCCTCTGGCCGGGGGGGGGGGGCTCGCACGTCGCGCCTTCTTCTCTCCTGTCCTAACCCGCCGGCGCCACGCCGCCGATCATCCGCCTCGGCTCGCCCGCCGGGGCGCAGCAGACACGCAAGCCGAGGCGCGAGATCGCCGCGTCACCCAGATCGCGCGGGGCGTCTGCCGAGGGAGTGCCAACGATCCCGGCTTGCGCAATCACGCGCCTTCGTGGAAATGTCATTCTAGAGGATGAGCTCCCGACGCTCCGGCCAGCTGCCGCGCCGGCGTGTGGCAAACAGCACACCCCAGTCTCGGGAGCCGGGGACGCCCCGAGGAGGGAGGGGGGGGCTCGGGCAGCTGGGGGACGGACATTTCGTGAACCACTGCCCAACGCCAGCCGGGCCCGGGCCCCAACAGATCTCCCCTCCCCCTCCTCCTGATCCGCTCCCCCCTTGCCCCCCCCGTCCGCCCTTCCCCCTCGCCCTCCCCTCGGCCTCTGGCCCCCGGCCCCTTCTAGCTCCCTTCTTTTGGGCATCATCTCGCTGCCCCTCCCCCCCCCCCTGCACGCCTCTTGCCCCGGGGACATTGGCCCTGCACATACCCACGGTCGCGTGCGTGCACTGCTCGCCGATGCTCTCGCTCGCGCATAGGGTTCCCATTGGCAACATCCAAGGGCGCGAGGGCCTGTCCCTGGCGACAGCCTCGCGGTCTCTGCCCAGCGTGCAGCGCTCTCGGATTTCCCTGTGGCCCAATTCCGTGGATGGCCGGCAGCCGGGGCCCTCGGGCCACGGGCGCACCCGCGTGCCGGCCGGTGCCGTGATCGCCTCGAGCGCCGGGTCGCGGGCGCCGCTGCCGGCCATGGCCGGATCGCTGGCGGCCCTGCCGCACCGGCGGATGGCCTCGCAACCGGGGTTCATCGCGGCGCCGCGGGCCCTGACCCGGGTGCTGGCCTCGCCGGTGCTGCTCTCGACCAACTTCCTGCTGGGGATCTCCCTGCGCAATCGGGTTCTCTCCTCCATGGACCGGGACATTGCCTGGGTGTCGCAAATGCGCGACCCGATGTCGGTCATCAGCCATGCGGCACGGGTGCCGGGCTTCATCGAGCCCGGGGTCCGGGCCGCGGCCCGGACGCGCTCCGGCGATCATCTGGCGGTCCTGGCGCCGGGGGATGTGGCCGCGGCGGCCCTTGCCCAGAGTGGCCTGCCGCCGCGCCAGCGCCGGTGGGCCCTTGCGCAGCATGCCCGGGCGGCGGTCCGGCCGGTGGGCCGGTCGCGCCTGTACCGGGCCTCGGACAAGCTGCATGCCGTATCCACGACGGCCATTGTGGCGGGTCAGTCGTTCGGGCGGCCGAGCAGCATGTGGCGCTTCCTTTCGTCCCAGGCGGTGGCCCTGCCGGGGGCCGATGCCGCGAGCACGGTGCTGTCCAGCCGGGAGGCCCTGCTGTCGGCGCTGGACACGGTGGCCATCCTCCCCCGGAGGCCCATCAGCCCTGATGCCCTGGCGGCCTTGCGCCGGCTGGAATTCGACGGGGCCCGGGGCCAGGCGGCGCGCTTCACCGCCATCGGCATCCTGGCGGCCGATGTCCTGGCCAATGCCAAGGACCAATTGGGCGCCAATCCGATGGACAGCTACCGCCCGGAGGAGGCTCCCTTCCCCGGGCTGAATGACAGCACCCCGCGTACTCGGACCCGGGTGCGGCTCTTGCAGCTGGCGCACTTTAGCACGGCCCTGCAGCAGGACCCCACCACCCGGCACTTGGCCCTGTCCATGACCGACATGGCCATCCTGCTGGACAGGGCGCGCACCACCGTGCAAGAGTCCCTCGGGCGCAATATGCCGGACTTCCGGTCGCCCATGAGCCAGCAGCACCCCTGGCGGCAGGAGGCCCTGGAACTGGCCCGGCAGGGGGTCCCCCTGGCCGAGGTGAGCCGGCGCTTGAATCGGCCCGTGGAGACACTGCGGCGGGCCCTGTCGCACTTGGCGCCGGAATACCTGGTGGAAATGGAGACGGCCCAGGCCGCCCGGAGGGCGGAAAGCCGCGCGGAGGTCATCGCCCTGGCCACCGGGCCGTCGAGCCACACGCACAGCATCAGCAGCATCGCCCGGCAGACGGGGATTTCGATGTACCACGTCCGGTCCATTTTGCAGGCCGAGTGCCCGGAGTTCGTGATGCTGCGGTCGGTGTCGTCGGAGCAGCGGGCCCAAATCCGCGCCCTGCTGCTGGCCAGCCCCCAGGAGTATGCCATCACCAAGTCCAAGACGCTGGCCGGCCTGGTCAGTGACACCGGCATTCCGGAGCGCATTTTGCTGGTGGCCCTGCGCCAGGCGGCCCTGGACCAGACATGCCCGCTGGCCTCGCGGGCGCGGGAACTCCTGGCCACGGTGTCGCCGGTGTCGGCCGCCGAACTGCCCCCCGTGGCCCCGGCTGTCGATGGCGCTCCGCCCGGCCAGGGGCCCGTGGCGGCTGGGGCGGACACCTCCCTGCTCAAGGCCCCGGCTGCGCCCGGCGGCCGGAAGGCCGCCTCGCCGCAGCTGATCGCCGAAATCGTGCACCTGGCCCGGCAAACCACGGTGACCGTGGTCCACACCCCGACCGCCGAGTACCACCTGACGCGGCGTGCCACCATGGAGGAGATCGCCAACCAGCTGGGCTGCTCCTTCACCGTGGTCCGGCAGACCATCAACCGTCTGGTGCCGGAGTTCGCGAAGTCCGGCGCGCGCTGTCCCTCGCTGGAGGCCTACGTCCTGGACTTGGCCCTTCAGACTTCGCCGAAGCTGTCGCTGTCGGAAATCAGCCGCCGCGCGGGGTTCAGCCGCTCGGCCATCAACGCCATCCTGGCTCGCGTCCTGCCGGCAGCCGACTAGCGGTGCTGTGTGTGTGTGCCTCTTGTCTCTCTCTCTCTCTCTCTTTTCCTCTTCGCGTGTGGCGTGTCTGCCGTGTTTGGCACGCGCGTGCCCGGGCCTGGTCTCCTCCTCTCCCCACGGGCGCCACATGTCCCTGCACGACGCTCTTCCGATCTGCCGCTCGGCCATCAACGCCATCCTGGCTCGCGTCCTGCCGGCAGCCGACTAGCGGTGCTGTGTGTGTGTGCCTCTTGTCTCTCTCTCTCTCTCTCTTTTCCTCTTCGCGTGTGGCGTGTCTGCCGTGTTTGGCACGCGCGTGCCCGGGCCTGGTCTCCTCCTCTCCCCACGGGCGCCACATGTCCCTGTCCTTGAATTCAAAAACATTCCCCGATGACTGTGTTGTCTCTGCTTGCAGGGCCGCACTTTCGTGTGTCTTTTGTGTATTTCTTTCCCTGGTCCCTCTTTTGTGTGTCGGTTTTCTTCCATGTCTTTTTCCATCTTATACGATATTACAAGGTGACTGGAGTTCGCTTGCAGGGCCGCACTTTCGTGTGTCTTTTGTGTATTTCTTTCCCTGGTCCCTCTTTTGTGTGTCGGTTTTCTTCCATGTCTTTTTCCATCTTCCGAGCCTTCTGTGCATTTTCCCTCTTCTGCCCCCTCCCCGCCTGTCGCCCGCCCTTTGCATCGCCTTGCGCCTTCCCCTGCGGCCCTCCTGCCTCCCCCGGCTCCTGTGCCCTCCCCGTGGCCTGTGTTCCTTTCATTGTCGCCCCACACACGTGTCCTTGCCATCTCCCATGCTCGGGACTCCCATGTGCACCTTTGCCCTCGCTGCTCCTTGTGCGTGCCGTTTGGGGTGACCTTGTTGTGCCTGCCCGGGATGCCCCCCCGGATGCCCGACCGCGCGAGTGACAACACGGATTTTATTTTTGCCCAAAGTGCATGAGAGGCCCCGCGCCCGGGTCTCTGGTACTTTTCCTGCCCGCCCTCCCTGCACATGCGCCACAGACATGTACATGCGCAGAGTCACGCGCAATCCACCATATGTACCTGCTCTCGTTTTCGCCCCGGTTCGCACAACAATATGCAAGAGAGAGAGAGAGAGAGAGAGCGAGGAAGAGAGAAAGACAGAGACACGGGGCGCGTCGCGCCACACGGGCGGAGAGAGCAGAGAGAAGGGGAAGGCGCGAGAGAAAGAGAGAAAGAGAGACCGGGAGAGGGAGGGGGAGGCCCCGCGCGCATGTCACGCCCACAGGCAGGCACTGACCCCGGCCACGAAGGCCGCGCCGGACCAGTAGCCCACCGCGCGAAGCAGGTCCGCCGGGAGCCCCGGGTGCGCCGGGCCGATGAAGGTCAGCTTCAGCAGCGCCGTCAGGCCGAAGCGCATGCTGGCCAGGCACAGGAACCCCAGGAAGATCCAGGCCACCAGCGGCAGGACCGACCCGGGCACCGGCTTCAGGGGGTACACACGGGAGACGCCGGCCCGGTCGCACGCCAGCGTGCCGTCGGCCGGGCGACTGTCCATGGCGGCCAGGAGCGAGTCCTCGTAGCGACAGTAGCAGGCACTTTTGGCCGCCGGGGCGGGCGCCGCCGCCGCCGCCGGCCGCGGGGAGGCCGGGCTCAGGGGGACGGCATCGGCCGCCGGGAAGAAGGCCCCGAAGGAAGACAGCCGGCTCAGCAGCAGGGCCTTCCGCCGGAAGATGGTCTCCAGCCAGAATTCCAGCCGCGGGGCCGGGGCGTCGATGGCCCCGGCCTCGGTCAAATCCGAGTACCGGGCCCGGGCGGCGGCCGTGGTCAGATCCGGCACCGGGCCGAAGGGGACCCGCGCGGCCGAGTGCACACGCAGGTCCATGTGAATGCGCCGGCGCATGGGGCCCGGCTGGGGGTCCACCACGAGGTTGGTGAAGCTGGGGGGCTCGTCCTGGACGGCCGGCCCGCCGGCCGCCAGGCGCCGCAGGGCCGCCTGGCCGTTGCGATTGCCCCGGGCATCCGGCCGGGCCCCGGTGGCGGCCGACTCGTCGGCGAAGAAGCGCAGCATGCGCCGGTCGCGCATGCTGGCCGGCGCCCAGCCATGGAACACCTCCTCATCCATGCACTGGTATCCGAGGGTCACGTCGATGACCGTGGGGCAGGCGCTGCCCGGGCCGGCCAGGCTGCGCAGGACGGCCGCCGCGCCGCGCACCCGCGGGTACAGGACCTGCTCCATGCGGTGGGCCTGGAGGAAGGCCTGCCGCGAGGGGAGGCTGGCCGGGGCGAAGTGGCACCGGTCGCAGGTGGCCCGGTAGCAGGCGGCCAGCTGGGCCAGGGCGGCGGCGGTGTCGGTGTCGGTGTCGGTGTTGGTGTCGGCGGCGGCGGCGGCGGCGGCAAGGGTCGGGGGGGTGACGGCCGGCTGCTCCGGCTTCAGGGGGGGGGAGGGCTTTTTGAGCAGGTCCACCGCCAGCAGCGCATGATCATGGTGCCGGTGGTGGTGGGAGAGGAGGGACTGCTCGTCGGCGGTTTCCTCGCCGCTGGAGGCGGACTCCGAGTCCGACGACGAGGAGCAGCACGAGTCCAGGGAGCTGACCGAGTGCGTGTCGGTGGGCGTGTCGGTGGGCGTGTCGGTGGGCGAGTCGGTGGGCGTGTCGGTGGGCGAGCCGGCGGCGGCGTTGGGGGGCAGCCCGACCGGGGCGTGGCCCGGGGCCGGCTGGCTGTCCGGCTGGCTGTCCGGCAGTCCGAGCGCCTCGGCCAGCTCCAGGTACCGCTTCTCGGAGAAGGCGTCCGACCGGCTGCGCGTGCCGGGGGAGGGGATTGTCCCCTCGGGGAAGAGGATGACCGTCATGGGGGCGTCGTCCACCTGGGACAGGTGCCGCAGGTAGCGCAGCTGCCGGACCAGCGGCAGCCGGTCCTCGAGCCAGTTGCGCTTGAGGAAGATGAAGCGGAAGATTTGCATTCCCTGGGGATGGTTGGGCATTTCCCACGCGTGCGTCCATGGATGGCATTTGGCAGTGGGTGCTCCTTTGTTAGCGCCGGTCGGCGAAGGGGAGCGGGCGGCATGTGTGCGGCATGTGTGCGGCATGTGTGCGGCTGTGAGGGGGGAGATGAGGGAGGGGGGGGGGGTCCTGCGCGCGCGCGCGCTTCCCGCACGCACCCAGCCGAACACCGGGATGTGCTGCAGGGAGGCCTTCAGCAGGATGACAAAGGCGCCGGCCATGGGGGCCGGCCGGCCGGACAGGGCATCGCGCCATGTCCGTCGGATGCCGGCGGCGGCGGCCCGCTGGCGGGCCTCAATCTGGAGCTCGTGGTTCCGGTGGTGGGCCAGGGTCCAGAGGAACCACCAGTCGGCGGTGGTCTGGTGGTTGGCCAGGAGGACGGAGTTGTCGCGGAAGAGGCTACACGCGAATGCGTGTGCATTGGACGGTGGTGGTGGTAATGATAGCGAGGTCAGTCCCTGCGTGCGTGTGTGCGTGCGTGTGTGCGTGTGATGGATGCATCCCGCGCGCCATGTGCACCGCGTGCAGGGCCGGGGTGGCGGGAAGAGGAAGGAGAGCGGCGGGGAGGCAGGTCGGCCGCCGGGCAGACGACGCACCGGTCGAGGTCCCCGGTAACCACCAGCTCCCCGGGGCCGAGGCAGTAATGCAGCAACGTCAGCAGCGTGGCCCAGTGGCACTGGAGCAGAGCCATGTACCGGCGGACGGCGCGCGTGCGGCCAAGCATGCCGGTGGCGCGGGCCGCGCCGGCGGCCGGCTTGCCATCGGCGTCCAGCTCGGCCGGGTGCTCGGTGAGCGAGCCATCCGGCCAGCCCAGGGGCGCGGTCCAGAGGCCAAGATACCCGACCAGCTGGAACCACGGCTGCAGCACCAGGATCCCGGCGCACATGGGGGTGCTGCAGAGGACCAGCACCAGCAGGAAGACCGCGCGCATGGCCATCCGACGGAGGGCCAGCAGGCGTGCGTGCATGCCGCCCCCGGCCGGCCGGCTTGGTGCCGGGGGGCGGCCAGGTGCAACCGACGTGTCGACGCGCAGAGGCGCCGGGGCGCCAGGTCGCCGGGCTCCGGGCGACGGCATACTGCGAGAGGGGGGGCGTGGGGGG
>NW_009242976.1:2335963-2337142 GCF_000388065.1 Fonticula alba
GGGGGAGGGCCCACCGGTGGTGGCTCCCCCCCGTTGGCCACCTTGCAGGTGCGCGCACCCGCGAGCACAAAGGGGGGGGGATGGGCGCCGGGCGGAGCGAACGCACACGCGCCAGGGGAACACGGTGATCGGGCGCGCCCTGGGGGCCAGGGCGCACAGCCCGGTGAGACCGCCGGCCCCCGGCGCATGTGGGAGAGTTCGCCCGGGCCGCCGGCCGGGGGGGGGCATCTGGCCGGGGCCGGCCGGGCGTCCGCAGATTGGGCTGCCGAAGGCAAGTGGGCGCACACGGGCCGGCAGACAAGCTGGCAGACAAGCCGGCAGACAAGCCGGCAGACAAGCCGGCAGACAAGCCGGGCGACAAGCCGGGCGACAAGCCGGGCGACAAGCCGGGCGACAAGCCGCGAGCGGCCCGCACGCTGGGGGGGGGGGGGGGGCCGGGCCGGCCGGCCGCCGACCGCCCCCCCGGCCAGCTCACGATTTCACACCGGCGCCCCTCCGCCCCTGTGGCGTGGCACGGGCGCAAGCGCGCGCCCCCCCCCCCTCTCCCCTGTCCGCGCGCGGCCAGTGTGCGGCCGCGCCGCGAGGCCCGCAACTTATCTTCCCCCGCCCGGGCCGTCCCCCAGGGAACGCGCTTTTGGGGCGCCCGGCACGCACGCACGCACATTAGACCGCGACATTCACGCCTCTCGACGGCGCCCGGGAGAGCGGCGAGGGGGGGCTGGCCTCCGGCCGCGTCACCGTAAAGGTCCCTTGCCGAAGTGTCGCGCCGACGGCCGGCGGGCATTTTCACGAGCGCCCAGGGTCGCGAGCGCGCCCGCGTCCGGCGGGGGGCGGGGCGGCCGGGGGGGGGGGGGGGGGGGGGGCCACACACGGCCCGAGGACGCAGGGCACACCTATCTCACGCCCGGGGGCGGCTCGCCGGCGCGCGATACGCCCGGGGAGATCCCGGCGCATGGGTGTGAGGGCATGCGCGCGACTCCGGGGCCGGGGCGCCGGAGCCCGGCCCCGGAGGGAGAGAGAGAGAGAGAGATAGCACGGGACCGGGGGCGGCGGCGCCGCCGCGCCGGCGGGCTATCTTCGCCCGGCTTCTGCGCGGGCGTCTTGTTTTTGTTTTCGTCCCGCTCGCCTTCGGCGCGCATACAAACACGGGAGAAGGGCCCCGGGGGGCCGGGCGCGGGG
>NW_009242976.1:2339327-2341918 GCF_000388065.1 Fonticula alba
CGCCGCTGGTCCGGCGGTCGGCCATCGGCCGGGCCCTCGCCCGGGCCTCGGCCGGTGGGGGGGCGGCAGGGCGCTGGCCTGGCTGGGCCGTGGGCCGGGTGGGGAGCGCCGGGCCGGGGACCGGGGCACACAGGCGGTGAGGCTTGTTTGAGGAGGGGCGGCCGGGCGGCCGGCGCACATGGCGGCCGCCGCCGTGCGGCAAGCGCCGGCGCTGATGGCCGAGCCGGCGCGATACCGGCCCGAGCTCTGGAGGGGCGGGGGGGAGCCGCACGCGTCGGTCGGGGTGCGTCCAACCCTCGGCCGAGGGGGCCGCACGCGCGCCCGCGAACCGGCCGCCGGGGGCCGTTGCCGGGGGCCAGGGGGGCTGCACACACACACACACACACACACACACGCACACACGCACGGGCGCCGGGCGGCGCGGGTCGGCGGCCGGGGTGCCATTGGCATGCGCGCTGGATGCCGGCGGTCCGCCGTCGCGTCGCCCCGGCCGGCCGCGCGGCGGGGATCGCGGCGTGAATGACAACGGACGGCGGTCCGGCGGGGGCACGCGCCCGGGCCAGGGCGGAGGATCGTGACCTGCGTGCCGCGCGCGCGGGCGCCGGCGCCGGTCTTGGTGGGGCCCTGGGCGCCGGCTGCGGGTCGGCCAGGGGAGAGGGGGCGCAGCGGGCGGGATCAGCCCCGAAGCGCGAGCGGGGGCGGGCGTGCACGCGCGCGCCCCGGGGCCCGACCGGCCGTGTGTGTATGTGTGCTGGCTGACCGATCGCCGACAGGCGCCGGCGCGCGGCCACCACGGCAAGGGGGGCTCTCATCGCTCCCCCTCCCCCAACCAAGCTCCCTCGGGGGCAAACAAAAAGGAGCCCACGGTGCGCTCGCGCGTCCCCGGGCCCGGGGTTTGATCGGGCCCGTTGGCGGGCGTTGACCCGGCTCGGGCCGCGGCCGGGAGCACACCCGGGCGCCGCCGAGAAATGGCCGAAAAAATAATGGCCCAATAAAGGGACATCAGCCGATGCCGGGTTCTCCGGCCTGCCCTCCGGGGGGGGGCAGGAGGCGCGGGGGATGTGCGTGTGTGCGCCTGGCAAGGTTCAGCGCTGAGGCGCCCTCGCGGGAGGCGGAATGCCTGGCCCTCGGTGGGCCGGCGCCCTTTTTCTGCCCCCTCCCCCCTCGCGGGGCCGGGGGCAGGGACACTTTTGTTGTTATTATTTCTTTCGCCCAGGGACGGGCGTGCCTTGGGGGGCGGAGCGGCGAGGGGGCGGGCCTGCCTCGGGCGCGTGTGTGCTCGGGGGGGGGGCGGGCCGGCGGCCGGGCACGCTCCAGCGGCGGCCGACTGCCGGCCGGCGGCCGGCGCGCAAATTTCCTATCCCTCCCGCCGGGCGAGATAGGGCGGCCCCGGGCCTCGCCTCCCCCCCGCCCTGCCCCGAGCGGCGCGGTATCGCCTGGGAGCGGGGCCGGGCGCGGGATGGCGCGCCGGCTGGCCGCCAGCCGCCGGCCGCCCGGAGGGGGGGGTCGCCGGGGTCGTCGGTGCTCAGGCACGCCGGGTGTGCCCCCCTCTCTCCCCCCGGCCCCGGCCCCGGCCCCGGCCCCGGCCCCGGCCCCGATGGCGCATCCGCCCGGGGGCCCCCGGCCTCCCCCCGCAGTTAATCACAGGCGCCGGGGGCCGAGTCGCGCGGGGCGCGCTCGGAGGGTGCGCCGGCCTGGCCGGCGGCGGCGGCGGCGGCGGCGGCGGAGGGCGTGCGGGGCCGGTCGGAGCGCCGCCGGGCGGCTATCTCCCCCCCGCCTCCCCGGCCTCCCTGGCGGGGGCGATACGCGTGTCTGGACGCGCTCGGCCGGGGGCGCGGGTATACGGGGGCGGGCGCATCTGCGCGGCCGGCCGGCTCGCCCGGGCGTCGCGTGTGTGGGGCCGCACACCCTGAGGGGAGGCCGGGCGGGGGCGCGCATATGACACGCGCCCCTATTTTGGGCCCTGGGCGAGGGGGGGGGCGGCGGATGGCGGGGCCGAGCCGCCGGCCTTGCCGGGGGGACAAAGTGCGCGAAGTCAAGGGTCACGCAGCCCCCCCCCCCCCCCCCGGCACCCCGCGGGGGGGGGGGGAGACCGGTCTGTATGCGCGGCGCTGCAGGATGTGCGCACCCATGTCCTTGCGTGTGTGCGCGCTTCTTCCGCGCGGTGGCGAGGCGGCTCGCATGCATGCGCGGCCCCGCGACGCGCACCAACAGCGCATCCGCCGCCCCGGGCTGCGATGGCCGGCGGCGATAAGCCCCAGCGCCGCGCAGCCCCGGGACGGGGGCCGGCTCGCCAACACGCTCTATCGTCCGGGTCCGGTCCGCCGGGTCGGCCGAGCGGCGGCGGCGGCGGCGGCCACCAGCGGCAGACCGGGCTGGGCCCGGTGCGGCCCGGTGCGGCCCGGTGCGGCCCAGCGCGGCCTAGCGCGGCCCAGCGCGGCTCACCCGTAACGGCGCCCCGCGGCTCTGGCCTCCGCCGGGCGGCAGGCACTCGGGGGCTGTTCTCGAGCGGCCGGGCCGGGGGCCATTGGCCGTGTGTCGGCCCGTGGCGGCTTGCCGGGGGTGGCCGGCGGCGGCGGCGGCGGCGGGGG
>NW_009242976.1:2343687-2345181 GCF_000388065.1 Fonticula alba
GGACGCGCGCCTGTATGCCGTCGCGGCTCGCATGCGCGCCGTGGCGATCTGCCGAGGGGGGCCCTGGGCCGGATGCGCGCCTCCGGTGTTGTGGCCGGTGCGCGCGCAGGCGTGTGCCTCGCCGGGCCACAGAGGCCGTGCCGTGTGTGTGCGCGCTTGACCACCGGTGCCGGACCGCCCCGCCGGAGACGCCCCGGCCTCGGGCAGGCCCTAAGCGGCAGGCGGGGGGCGGGCCGGGCCGGGGGATGCCCACGCGCGGCCGCCTTGCCCGTGGGCATGCCCCGCGAGCGCGCCCGCGGGCCCTTTTTTCCCCCGGGCGCGCGTGTGCGCGCGGCGTGCGGGGATCCTCCCGGCCCTTGGGCTCGGGCGGGCGCGCGTACACGCCCGGCCTCTGCTCGGTCAGCCCCAGCCAGTGCCGGGTCTCGCCGCGGCGGCCGCCGCCACGCGTCCCCCCCGCCTGCGCCGTTGCCCCGTTGTGAGGGCGGCCCTTTCCGGCCACGCATGCCCGGGGGGGGGGGGGGGGGGGGGGGGGCCGCGGCAACGAGACCCGGCGCACCACCCGCAGGCTGTGTCCGGCGGCCGCCCTCGCCGGGCTCGCTCCGCCTCCCCCCCCCCTCCCACCCCCCGGTCCGCCCGGCCGGCCGCCCGGCCGCGCCCCCTCTTTCAAGCAATCCTTCTTGTCGAGGCGCCCCGGGCGTTCCCCCGGGCTGCGGCCCCCTCCCCCAACCGACCGTATTGAGAGCCCCTCTCTCTACCGTCTCCCCTCCCCCACCACCTGTCCGACCTGCCCCGCCCCCGCCCTCCTTTCGCCCCCGCCCCTGCAAGCACACACACACACACATACACACACACTGACGCCCACCTCGCCCATCCCCGCACACAGACCCCCCCCCCTCCCTACCCACACAAGCACTTCCAACGCGTCTGTGATCGTGCGACATGGGTGCCGAGGTCGATGAATCGACCAGTCTCCTGCCCGGTGAGGGTCTGGAGAGCTTCTCCCTGAACAGCCCCCAATGGCGCGACCTCCTCTACAAGATCGTGGTCGTGGTGCTGCTGGTGGCCTGCGGCTCCGGCATGACCCTCCTGCTCAAGGTGCAGGATGAGACCTGCGTGGAGAACTGCCACATCACCGACGGCAGCGAGTCCCAGGGCAACAGCTTCCACGGCTGGTTCTCCGAGGCGGCCGTGGTGGCCGTCGCCCCGGCCACCGCCGAGTACAAGCAGTACGAGGCTTCGGTGTCGGCCGCGGCCGCCGCGGCCGCCGTCCACCCGGCCTACATGCCGCAGATGGTCCGCGTCCGCCCGACCGTCGTCTACAGCGATGAGGCCGCCCGCGCGTCCATCAGCAAGAGCATCTACACCCAGGTCGCGTCGTCTGGCGCCCGCCGGGTCTCCGTCCACGGCTCGGTCGCTGCCATGGCCGCCGCCTCCGGGTCTGCCTCGGCCCCCGGCTCTGGCTCGGCCCCCGGCTCTGGCTCCACCCCCGGCTCC
>NW_009242976.1:2345191-2355344 GCF_000388065.1 Fonticula alba
CAATGGCGCGACCTCCTCTACAAGATCGTGGTCGTGGTGCTGCTGGTGGCCTGCGGCTCCGGCATGACCCTCCTGCTCAAGGTGCAGGATGAGACCTGCGTGGAGAACTGCCACATCACCGACGGCAGCGAGTCCCAGGGCAACAGCTTCCACGGCTGGTTCTCCGAGGCGGCCGTGGTGGCCGTCGCCCCGGCCACCGCCGAGTACAAGCAGTACGAGGCTTCGGTGTCGGCCGCGGCCGCCGCGGCCGCCGTCCACCCGGCCTACATGCCGCAGATGGTCCGCGTCCGCCCGACCGTCGTCTACAGCGATGAGGCCGCCCGCGCGTCCATCAGCAAGAGCATCTACACCCAGGTCGCGTCGTCTGGCGCCCGCCGGGTCTCCGTCCACGGCTCGGTCGCTGCCATGGCCGCCGCCTCCGGGTCTGCCTCGGCCCCCGGCTCTGGCTCGGCCCCCGGCTCTGGCTCCACCCCCGGCTCCACCCCCGGCTCTGGCTCGGCCCCCGGCTCCACCCCCGGCTCCGGCTCCACCCCCGGCTCCGGCTCCGGCTCCACCCCGGAGGACTTGACCCCGGTGCACTTCCACCAGCCCTTCATCCAGCTCTTCCAGATGGGCCTCGGCCAGCTGTCCTGCGTGTTCTTCCTGCGGTTCTTCCGCCACCGCCCGCGCGAGGGCGAGCGCTACCGGCCGCCTCCCCCGATGGCCGACATCATCCCCTCGGCCGTGGCGGCCTCCCTGTTCGATGTGTTCGCCGAGCTGTTCATCATCTTCGCCCTGACCCTGGCGGCCGCCTCGACCACCGAAATGATGAAGGGTACCCTGGTGGTCTTCTGCGGGCTCTTCTCCATGTACTTCTTCCAGGGCTTCCGGCTGAACAACCGCCAGTGGATCTCGACCGTGGTCATGCTGACCGGTGCCTCGGTGGTCATCATGCGCCAGTACATCTTCGCCAGTGCCGATTCCAATGCCCTGGAGGAGGTGATCGGCGCGCTGCTGGCCCTGCTGTCGCAGCTTTGCTACGCCGGGCAGTTCATCGTCGAGGAGCGCCTGGTGGACATCTCCACCCTGCGCGGGCAGCATGTCAACAAGGGGTTCATCGTCTTCTGGGAGGGTGTCGTGTCCATGCTCATGGCCACCACCCTGCAGATCATCTGGTGCCTGGTGCCCTTCGGCCCGACCTGGGGCCAGTTCGGCGACGAGGTCAAGCGGTACTTCTCCATCCCCCGGCTCTGGGCGTCGGGTATCGGCCTGTCGCTGGCCGTCGGCGGGTATGACCTGTTCGGGCTGCAGGCCTCCGAGTCGCTGGGGTCCGATCGTCGTGCGGTGCTGACCGCCTCCTTCCAGGTGGTGGTTGTCTGGTCCATTTCCCTGATGACCGGCATGGAGCGCCTCGTCTGGCCGGAGGACCTGCTGGCGGTGGCCGGGTTCGTGACCATCCTCTGCTCCGGCCTGGCCTACACCTGGACCTCGGATGCCAAGAGCGCCCCGCGTGTCATCAGCGGCGTCACCTGCGAGAACAGCATGAATGCCCCGGATGCCGAGGGCAATGGCGATGCCGCCACGGGTGGCAGTGGCTCCGGCTCCGGCGGTGCCGGTGGCAACAACGCCGACGACCTGGAGGCCGGCCCGGCTGCCGGTGCGGCCCTGCTCCAGAGCGCCCCGACCAATGCCTCGGAGGAGGCGGCCCAGCTGCGCGCGGCCCTCGACGCCTCGGCCCTGGCCGGTGCCAGCCCCTACTCCGGCGACCCGAATGCCGCCGCCCCGGGCGCCGGCGCCTACTCCGGTGCCGACGAGCATGACATGTACAAGGTGGCCGATGAGTCCGAGCCGCTGGTCTACTCGTCGGAGACCGCCGACCCGTACTACATGTCCGGCGATGGGTCGACCGCCGCCGGTGGCCTGTCCAGCACTTCGCTGGCTGGCGGCAGCGGCTACGGCGCCATCAACTGAGGGGCGAGGCGAACAGGGGGGGTGGTGGGGCGAGAGGAGAAGGGGCCGGGAGGGCGTGTTTCGCCTTCGTCGCTTTCCCTCTTTTTTCTCCTCCCCCCCCCCCCCCCCCCCCGGGGGGGGGGGGGGGGGGCGTGCGCCGCGGTGTGAACGCTTCTCTCTTCGGGGCCCGGGGAGGGAGGGGGGGAGGGTGAGGGTGGGTCATGGGGTGCCAGGCGCGTGGGGGTCTCCCCCCCCCCCCCGTGTCTCTCCGTCTCCCGCTCTCGCTCTCGGTCCCGGTCCTCTTTGGTGCCTTCTCCTCCCGCGCGCTCCCCCGCCCCCCCCCCCCATCCCTCCCTCGATCGGTGTGCCTGGTTTTGCATGCACCTGTGCATGGGTGCCTCCTCCCGCGTCTCCTCCTCTCTCCCCTTGTGTGCCGCATGTGGGGATGTGTGTGCGTCCCCGCCCGGGTTCGCGCCCGCGGCTCCTCCCCCTCTCCCCCTTTGCACTTGCGCGCATCCCCCTTGTGCGCGTGCGCTGCCCTTCCCCCCCCCCCCCTCCAACAATACAACTATAATTTGCCTTCCCTCTCCCGCCCTGTGGCGGTGTGCGGGCGTGTATGCGGCTCGATTTTGTCGCGTCGCTCTCTTCCGTGAGGCTCCCGTGTGCGGGCCCTGGCGCGTGTGTCGGGCGCGGCGGCCGAGGGGGGGGCGGGGGCCTGTGTGTGTGTGTGTGTGCTGCTCTCGGCGGGGCGGGGGCGGTATGGCCCCCTCGGGGTGGTTGGCATCGCGCTCCGCTGCGGGGCGGGGGGTTCCCACGCGAGCTCCTCGTCTGACTGGCTCTGCGCCGGGTGCCACCTTCGTGGTGCCGATGCTGGTGTCTCGTTCGCGCCCCCTCCCCCAGCCGCCTTTTTTTTTTTTTTTTTTTTTTCTTGCGAGCGGCTTGTCGAGTGTGTCTGCCCCTCTCTCGCTGTCCCCCGCGATGTGGGTGTCCTCCGTGTGCCCCTTCGTTCCCTTCCGGCCGAGGTGGGTGCACTCTGTGGCGCCAGGGCGCACATGTGTCGGATGGGCTTGCTTTGTCGGCTGTCCATTGCTGCTGCTGCTGCTGCTGCTGCTGCTGCTGCTGCTGCTGCTGCTGCTGCTGCTGCTGCTGTTTGTCCCTGTCCCTGTCATGCCTGTTACTCCTCCTCCTCCTCCCCTCTCTCCCCCCCCCCCCCGCCCCCACATCGGCTACGCACGCACAGGCGAAGGGCTTGATGTCTGCCTTTCCCCGTCCCCCGCTCCCCTCCTTCCTCGCTCCCCCCCCTGTCGTCCGGTGCGCGCGCCGAGCCAGCACAGCCCTCCGCACACATACTTACACACACACGATACCAGCAAACACTCTCGGCGGAAAAAAAAGGACCGAAGGTAACATATTGGAAAGAGACATAGCTGCCAAAAGGGGCCACCCGCTCGTCCCTCCGCGTGAGGAGCCGAGCGCGGCGGAGGGGGGAAACATACAAGCCGAACAAAAACAGAGGCCCGCACACACACGCGCTGATGGGCAGGGGGGCTTCTTCTCGAATGGGGGACGTGCGCACACATGCGCCGGGGCTCACAGCAGCGACACCAGCAGGGCGGCCACGCTGGCGGCGCCGGCCACCAGGAGGGCGGAGTTGCGCCCGGCCCGGGTACCCGGAGCCGCGGCATTGCAATCGAAGGGGCCGCCGCCGGCCTGGGCCGCCTGCGTGGCGGTCGGGACCTGGGCCCCGAAGGAGTTGTGATCCAGCACCGAGCACCCGCCACGCAGGGTGGTCATGTAGGCGGCGCAGGTGGCCCGGGGGATCATGCCACTGGCCACCTGGCAGTTCCAGGTGTCGTACTGGGCCAGGGTGCAGGGCTTGCTGCAGGCGCGGGCCATGTCCGTGGCCTTGAGGGCGGCCCCGAGGCCCCCGGAGCCATTGGCCCCGAAGGTCCCATCGCACGCCGGCGAGGACATCAGCTCATTCCGGGCGCGCTGGGCCTCCGGGCTGCAGCCGCGGCGCTTGCGCTCGGCCGTGTTCTCCCCGAAGGAGATGGAGATCCCGCCGGCGCTGAATTCCAGGGCGGCCGCCGTGCGCAGCAGGCAGACAGCCAGGAGGACCAGAGCGGCTGCGTCGGAGCCGAGGCCGGGGGGATGCGCGTGTCGATGGGGGGGCGAGGGGTCGCACGAGGCGGCCGAGCCGACCCCCGGTCCGGCGATGCGTGATCGTGCGATGGCGCGACCGCGTGCGTGCATGTGTGCGTGTGTGAGCGAGCGAGCGAGCGAGCGAGCGAGAGCAGGCTGCCAGGCCGGACGGCGCCCCGCCGAGCACTGGCAGCAGGGCCCCGGGACAGAGGGCAGCGCCGGGGGGCGGTGATGGGCCGGCGGCCGGCGGCCACGGCAGGGACAACGTACCGGCGCGACGAACCGACATGGCGAGGGGACCCATGGTGTTGGTGGTCGGGAGGGAAAAGGGCAGGCCGAGAGGGAGGGAGGGCGGGGGACGGCGAGCGGACGGCGAGGCGCGGCGTGGCAGGAGACACGAGCGGCGCAGGGTGCAGGACGAGGGGCGGGTCAGGCGGCGGGAGGACGTTTGTCTTGGATGAAGCAGGACCCTTGCCCTTGTGTCGAGGCGAGGGGGCTTAAATAGGCCGGGCCGGGGCCCGGGCCGGGCCAAACGCCCACCGGCCTGGCGCCGGCCTGGCGCCGGCCTGGCGCCGGGTTCAGTGCGGGCCTGGCCGGCGGTCGGCGGTTTCGAGGTGGCCGGCGGTGGCCGGCCGGCCACCCGGTGGCCGGTCCCGACTGGCAGCCGGCCCGCCGGCGAAGAAGCCACCCGCGCACCTTGGCCCGGGCCCGGGCTCGGGCTTGGCACCGGTGTATCGCCCAGGAGACAGGAGGCGGCCGAGCCGGGCCCGGCCGCGTGGATCCCGCCGCCGGCCCCGGCAGCCGCGGTGGCGATGGCCTGGCCGCGCCCCCGGGGGTGCAGCCCGTCCAGGCAAGAGCCTCCCTCCGCGCCACGGGCAGGCGGGCGGAGGGAGGCCACCCGTCCCCACCTATACGCACATACGCGCGTGCGCGCACGCGCCAGGGGGGGGGGGGGGGAGCAGCCGCCCAGCCCACCCCGGCCGCGATCGGACGCCGGGGACGCAGGCACGAGCTCGCGCCCGGGCCCCGGATGCCCCCTCGGCGCCGGCCTGCGCGCCTGCTCCCGGCCGTCCCCGCGCTTCCCCCGGACAACGCGCGCACAGTGCGCGCACGGCGGCCGGCGACCGGCGCATATCTTGCCCCCGGAGCCCCGCGCGGCCAGCCCACAATCGCCCGCAGGTGCCAGCGCACAGGCCCGGCGGGATGGTGGCCCCCGGCCCGGGCACCATGCCGCCTGCCAACGGGGCGTTTGGCCTCCTCCGGGGCCCCGGGGGGCGGGGCAGGGTGTTTCGCGCAGGCCCCTCTGCCCCGACCCGGCCTATCGCCCCCCCGCGCGCGCGCGCGCGCGGGCGTGTCGCACGACAGCCGGCAGACCGCCGTGCCCCGTGCCCAGGGGAGGGGGGTGGGAGGGCGCTCGGGAAGGCGCGCCGGCGCAGGAGGCGCCCCACCGGCGGCGGGGCTCTCTGGAGAGGGTGTGTCTATTGTTTGTACGCACACGCACGCGCGAGATGCGGCGCGGGCGGACGGCAAGGAGAGAGAGAGAGAGGGAGAGAGGGAGAGGGAGAGGGAGAGGGAGAGCAAGCCAGAGAGGAGCAGGGATGGAGGAGGGGAAGGGCGCGCGCGCGCGCGACCATGGCCCCGGCCGTGCAACGGGATGAGATGGTACAGGGGCACGGACTGGCGCGGCCGCGCGCGCGCGCGCGCGCGCGTGACCACACGAGGTGGCACCTTTTCTCTTCGCCCCAGCCGCGCACACGTCGGCTGGCTTTTCTCCGGGCAGCGCGCGCGCGCGCGCGCCCGACGGCGCTCGGCGCCATGCGCGCCCGGCCTGGGCTCACAGGCTGGCGATGGCCTCCTCGGAGGTGATGAACTTCGGCGCGCGGGTGGAGATGGTGTGCGCCACCACGCGATCCCCGGGCTGCAGCTCGAACTCCGTGTCCTGGCGCAGGGTCAGGCCGAACTCCTGGCCATTGGCCACGGTCTTCACGTCGTCCTTCAGGTGCCGCAGCGACAGGATGCCGCCCTCGTGGATGAGCTCCTTGCCGCGGTACACCCGGACGCGCGAGTCGCGCGTCATGCGGCCGGTGGCCAGCTTACAGCCGATGACCGTGACCGGGCGCTTGCCGAGGTGCGTGACGAACAGCTGCTGCACCATGGCCTCGCCCTGCTCCTCCTCATACTCCTCGGGCTCCAGGGAATGGCTCATGGTCTCGCGCAGCTCCTCCAGCAGGTGGTACACCACCCGCGAGTCGAAGATCCGGACGCCGGCCAGCTTGGCCTCCTGCTGGGCGGTCTTGGAGACGGGGATGTTGAAGGCCACGATGTGGGCTGTGTGTGTGCGCGCGCGCGAGTCGATCGGGGCGTGGGTCAGTCACGATGGCGGCATGCACAAGATGGGCTTGTGTGTGTGTGTGCGCGCGCGCGCGCGCGAATGCACGGGCGCGCAGGCATGCGCAGGGAGGGGGGAGATGGCGCGCTGCTGCCCGCCGGGGGACACGTACACTTGGTCGTGGCGGCCTGGTAGATGTCCGACGAGCGGATCTCGCCGACCGTCTGATCCAGCACCTTCAAGTGCAGCTGGTCGTTCTTCAGCACCGGCAGCAGCTCGGCCAGGGCCTCGACAGTGCCCTGGACATCGCCGCGGATGATCACATTGAAGTGCCGCGGGCCAGCTTCCTCCGGGCCCTGCTCCATCATGTTGGTACTGCGCGAGCGGGCGGGCGGGCGGGCGGGCGGGCGGGCGGGCGGGCGGGCGGGCGGGCGGGAGCGGGGAGGAGGTCAGCTCGTTGGTGCGACTGCATGCGTGCACGGGTCATCCAGCGGCCGGAGGCATGGAGACACCGCACGAGGGGAGGGAAGCGGGCAAAAAAGAAGAAAGAAAGAGGCCACATGCGCGCATGGCACCCCCCCCCCCCCCCCACCCCCGGGCGCAAAAAGCACGCACATGTCGTCGAGCTTGTCCCGGACTGCAGCGCGGTGGCGGTTGCGCCGGCGCTTCTCGCGGTCGTGCTCCTCCTTCTCGCGGGCCAGGGCGGCGGCGGTCTCGGCGGCCAGGGCCGCCTCGCGCGTCATCTCCGTCATGCCAGACTCGTAGCCCGTGCGGTTGAGGGCTTCATGAATGGCCCGGGCAGCCTGCTCCGAGGGGGCCTCATTGACGATGTCACCGGCGTGCGGGAGCTCCCGCCAGCCGGACACCTCGACCGGCATGCCGGGCGGGATGAAGGTGAAGTTCGGGTCATTGGACAGGACGACGCCATGCTCGTTGGAGAGCTCGCGCACTCGGCCCCAGCCGGCTCCGGCCACCAGGCAGGACCCGATGCGCAGGAGCCCGGACTTCACCAGCACCGTGGCCACCAGGCCGCGGCCGCGGTCATACCGGCTTTCCAGGACGATGCCCTCCACCGGGCCGTCCTGCTCCGCGCGCAGGTCCATCATCATGGCCTGGGTGTTGATGGCGTCCAGCAGCCGGTCCAGCCCCTCCCGGCGCAGGGCCGACACCTCGCAGCTTTGGATGTCGCCGCCATACTCCTCGGTCTGGATGCCATGCGACAGGAGCTGCTGGCGGATCTGGTCCGGATTGGCGTCCGGCCGGTCGCACTTGTTGATGGCCACGATGATGGGGACTGGTGGTGGTGGTGGTGGTGGCGGTGGTGGTGGCGGTGGTGGTGGCGGTGGTGGTGGCGGTGGCGCAGCATGGCAAGGGTTAGACTTGGGGAGCGGGGACAAGGGAGGAGGGGCGGCGGCGGGGGGAGAGCACGGGTCGACACGCACCGCGGGCATTCTGCGCGTGGTTGATGGCCTCGACCGTTTGCCGGAGGACACCGTCATCGGCGGCCACCACCAGCACCACAATGTCGGTAACCGAGGCACCGCGCGAGCGCATGTTCGAGAAGGCCGCGTGACCGGGCGTGTCGATGAAGGTGACCCTCTCGCCAGTGGGCAGGGGAACTGCATGCGCGTGTTGGCGCGTGTGGGGGATGATGGAGAGCACGCGGCGGAGGGCCGACCACGGGGAGCGAAGAGAGAGCGGCAGGGTCAGCACGCGGCCGGAGAGCAAGGCAGAAGGCCACCACCGGGGGAGGGGGAGGGGGGGGGGGGGGGGAGAGGAAGAGCATCACACGCACCGGAGAAGGCGCCGATATGCTGGGTGATGCCGCCAGCTTCGCCGGCGGCCACGGACCCGGAGCGCAGCGAGTCCAGCAGGGTGGTCTTGCCATGGTCCACATGCCCCATGATGGTGACCACCGCCGGCCGCGGCAGGTACGTGGGCGAGTGGATGTCCAGCTCCTTGGGCTTGAGCAGGGCATACTCCTCCCCGTCGGAGTCCTCGACGTAGGGCATGACATACTTGATGTAGTAGTGGTCCAGCATGGAGGTGAAGGTGTCCAGGCAGAGGCCTGTCGGAGGGGAGGGAGGGAGGGAAGGGGGGGGGGGAGAATTGCGAGAGGGAGGGAGTGCGAGGGGTGTCAGTCCACGCCCGGGCAGCGGGCGAGGCAGCGAGCGGCGGCCGGGCTTCACCACGCACCCTGATCATTGAGCAGCTTATACCCATGGAAGGAGGCCAGGCGGACGAGGACCGCTATGTCGGGGGGAGGGGGAGGGGACAGACAGGGAAAAGTTAGCCCGGGGGAAGAGGGCGCCGCGCCAATCGCAAAGGCCAGGCATCCGCCACATACCGGGCGGGTACTTGGTGATCAGGAGGTTGTTCTCCTTGAAGGTGGTGGCAATGATCCACGGCCGGTCGCTGGGCACATCCAGCATGGCATCCTCGAAGAGCTCGCGCATGTGCTTGACATTGGCGATCATCTGGAGAACTCGCTTGCCGGCCGGGGTCTTGGCCTCACTGTCATCGGGGTGCGGCTCCTCCGTGAAGTAGGGATGCTCCACCAGCAGGCTGACGATGTACCGCTCGATGTCCTCGAAGATGTAGTGTGAGAAGTTGGGATTGACCTGGGCCGAGCAGAATTCCACTGCTCGGGCGGAGGGGGAATCGAGAAAGGCGGCGAGAGAGCAACCGGTCAGCTGGGCTACCAAGGGAGGAGCAGGACAGGGAGAGAGAGGGGGAGAGAGGGGGAGAGAGGGGGAGGGAGAGAAAGAGAAAAAGGGAGAGAAAGGGACAAAAAGAGAAAGGGACAAAAAGAGAAAGAGAGAGAGAAAGAGAGAGAGAGAGAGAGAGAGACAGGACGTGTCTCCCGCCGAGGCCCACGCACTGATGCTGTTGATGTACTGGGTCTTCTGGGCGGTGGTGGTCTGGGCACTGGAGCCGGCGGCCGTGGTGAAGAGCACACGCAGGGCGTCCGGCCGCTCCAGCGAGCTCGACGACACGCGATACCGGCTGAAGGGGTTCTGCGTGCGGCCCTTTTCCACATACCGCGACCGGGTGACGTCCAGGGTCCGGCCCTTTTGCAGGGAGAAGGGCGCATACCGGAACAGGTGGAAGGTGGCCGGGTTGATGGGGACACCGGCGCCGCCATCGCCGATGGTCAAGTCGTCGTCGGACTCGTCGCCGGGCGAAGACCGGTTCAGGCGGTCGGAGCCGGGGGCGTCCGCCGAGTCGTCGCCCGAGCCGGTCCCAAAGAGCCCGGAGAAGGAGCCCACCTTGCGAGTGGAGCCCACGACGAAGGAGGTCAAGCGGCTGCTGTTGACCAGCGCGGCCTCGACGGTGGCGGGGGAGGCCGTGGCCGGGGGCTCGGCCCCGGAGCGAGCGCTCCCGCGCTGGGGGACCGCCGGCAGGCCATCCTGCCGGGGGGGCTGACTGGTGCGCGGGCGTCCCCCGGCGGTGGGCGGGGTGAAAAGGCCGGTCGGCGCGCGGGGGCCACTGCTTCGCGGGGCCGGCGCCGTCGAGGTCGGCTTGCCGTCCCAGTTGAAGTGGGGGTTCTGCATGTTGGGATCCCGGCGGCGAGGGGGCCGGCGGTATGGCCGGTCGCCCTCCTCGTCGCCATCGCCATCACCATCGTCGAAGCCGCCCTCGAAGAAGTCGTCAAAGTCGCCTTCATCATCGTCTCGGGAGTTGAAGCTGCCCGCGGCGCGGAAGCCGCCGCGGTAGCTGTGTCGCGGGAGGGTCAGCTGCCGATCCGGGGTG
>NW_009242976.1:2357409-2358276 GCF_000388065.1 Fonticula alba
CCCCCCGTATCATCGGAATTGGTACACCAGGACCAGGGTCGGGCGGGAGATCGGCCCACTGGGTGACGCGCAGGCACAGAGGCTCTCGCGCGGCCGCGCGCCATGGCTGGCCACTGATGGCGGCTGGCGCGCATGCGTGGCCGCGCACCAGCGCGCGGGCGCTTCCCCCCTGCCGCCCTCTCGCCCCTGTGCCCACCGGCCCGCGCGCCCGCATGCAGCCCCGGCTGGCCGCACTCGGGGCACGGCAGGCGGGTGGCTGATTTCATGCCCAGCCGGGGCCCGTGATGCCGGGACGAGAGGTCGCCCTCCAGAACGCGAAATCAGGGCATGTGATCTGGAGCACACACCGCAGGAAATCGCGGGGCGGGCGGGCCGAGAGAAGCACGTCGATTCTGATGGAGTCCCTTTTTGGACGGACATTTGTGTCCCACAAGTACCTGAGACACATTTGTCCAAACCCTAAGATCGGCCAGTAGCTCCCTACCAACGCCGTTGGCCCGGTAGATACACCCAAACCCGCAGCCCGCCCGGGCTCGGGCGCCGGCATTTTCCCCATCTGTTGGCCGGGCCCCGATGACACATTTACCCTGACGCAGGCTTGTCCAAGGGGGCGGGGGACTCCCCACCCTTCCTCCCAGGCACCACGTAAGCATCCGTGACCTGGGCTAATCTTATGCCCGGAGGGTGCGCGCTCTTGGGCTGCTTACTTCGCCCCCCCCCCCCCCCCCCCCCCCCCCCCCCCCCCCCCCCCCCCCCCCCCCCCCCCCCCGCCCCCCGCCGGGGAAAGGGCGAGGGCCCGGATGCCCCTGCCGGGAAGCCCGGCAGGCCGCCAATCCCCCCCCCCCCCCACGCACATTGCCCGGATTG
>NW_009242976.1:2358416-2376761 GCF_000388065.1 Fonticula alba
CTTGGGCTGCTTACTTCGCCCCCCCCCCCCCCCCCTCCCCCCTGGCCCCGTGCCCCCAGCAGACTCATGTTGGGTGTGTCTAGAAAAGTGTCTATTCACCGTGTGGCCAGACGTGGGCGAGCGCGTTGGTATGTGTGTACGCGCGCGCGTGCGTGTGTGCAGACACATGAGCGGGGAGGCGGGGCACATCACTGGCCGGCGGCCGGGGCGGCAACACCGATCGACTGGAGGATGGCCCCCACAGTGGTGGAGATGGCGGTCATGGTCCCCTCGCCGAGGGGGCCGTTGAGCGGGTCGGCGGGCTGGCCAGGCGCGGGCGCGGGCGCGGGCGCCGCCGCCGGGGCAAAGGGGTCACCCCCGCGCTCGAGCAGCCGGGTCAGCCTCGGATCCAGCGGCAGGCGGCCGAGGAAGGCACAACCAAGGGCGGCGGCTGTGCGCTCGGCCCCGCCCGTAGCAAAGACGGGCGTACACGTCTGTGTGTGTGTGTGTGTGTGTGTGTGTGTGTGCGCATGGTGGATGCCAGGCATGTTAGTATATGGGCTTCCCCGATGCCTGCCTCCTGTGGCATGAGGGTGCGGCTTTCGCGCGACGCGGGGAGGAGGGCCGACGGCCTGGCCATCGCCCGCCCGCCCGGAGGGCGAGAGGCCGCACGAAGACGCACCGAGCAGTGGGGACACGTGAAGACACTCATGTTCTCGATGACGCCGAGCACCGGGATCGACACAGTCCGGCAGAAGGAGATCTCCTTGCGCGCATCGTCCAGGGCCACCAGCTGCGGAGTAGAAACGATGACCGCGCCGTCGATGTGGTACGGCCGGGCACCGGCCTCGGCCGCCTCCGGCGAGGCGGCCGTCAGCGCCTCCAGCACGGCCAGGTGCTCGTCCGAGGTCCCGGGCGGGGTGTCGATGATGAGGAAGTCCAGCGGACCCCAGGACACCTCGCTGAGGAACTGGTGGATCATGGCTGTCCGGCGTCGACGGGGGAAGGGAGGCGGGGGGGGGGGGAGATTAGGGGACGGGCGCGTCACCGAGGGAGGGCCCCAGCAGCAGGCGAGGCAAATGCAAAGCACTGGACACTGGCACGGCGCACCGGTCTTCTTCGGGCCGCGCCAGATGACCGGGTCATCGCGCCCGGGCAGGATGAAGCCGATCGACATGACCGACAGGCGCTGGGCCTCGTCCGCGAAGACGGGGATCCAGCTGGCCAGCACGTGCGACGAGGGCGTGTGTGAGCGCGGGAGAGGAGAGCAGCAGGGGAAGAGAAAGAAGCAGCAAGATCTCGGCCCCTGCGACCGTGGGGGAACGCACCCGGCCGGCGAGCGCCGCACCGAGCTGGCCGTCAAGCCAAGCATGGTCGGGATGCTCGGGCCGCACAGGTCCACATCGAGCAGGCCCACGCGGAAGCCCTGGGCGGCCAGACACCGGGCAAGCAGCACCGAGGTGGAGCTCTTCCCGACGCCGCCCTTGCCCGACAGGACCAGGAGGGTGTGACGCGCGGGGGCGATCTTTGGGGTGGGGGCGGACATTCGGGCGACTGAAGGCTGAGAGGGGCGGAGGGGGGGGGGGGGGGGGGGCAGGAAAGCAGAGCAGAAATGATGGGCTGGGGCGGCAGGAGAGGAAGGGGGGGGGACGCATTGGTCACACACGGCCTGCCGCCCGCCGGGGCTGCGCCGGCCCTTCAGAGTCCCCCCCTCCCCCCTGGCATGCTGTCCCGGTCCCTTGGCCCGGGCGCCGGGGGAGATCACAGACAGGGCCCGGGGCCCGATCCGCCCGCGCCCCGGCATGGCCCGCCAGCACGGCGCCGTATCATCAGAATGGCGTGGGGGAGGGAGGCGGGGCGATCGGCGAGTGCCAACGGAGGCCGCCGCCGGATGCGTCGGCAGTCGGGTAGTCGCCGCCGCCCCGCCGGCCCGCTAGATGCCGCGCTTGCGCGACTCGGCGGGGGCGGGGCCCCGCGCACGGGCCCCCGGGAGCGGGCCCTTTCGAGCGGGCGCCCTCCCGCCCGGGCGCGGCCGGCGACCAGGGACAGCAACGATCTCCCTACTCGCTTGCCCGTTGACTTGTCCATCCGCTCGCTTCCGCCCGCCGGCGCGCACATACGCACGCACGCTCCCTCCCCCCCCCCCCCCCCCCTCCCGCACGCACACACGCGCACGCACGCACGCACGCACGCCCCACCCCCACCCACACCACAGCCTACTTTTGCCCTCCCTGCCGGGTCTGCCCCAGGCACGCACCCCCCCTCTCCCCTTTCTCTTCCTCTTGTGGCCGGTCGGCGCCGACCGGACTCCGAGCGCTCGCCCCCCTCCGCAAGACACCCACCATGCGGCGGAGCCTTCGCCGGGTTGTCAAGGTGCGAATGCGCGCACGCACGGCTGGCAGCCTTCTCGCCGCCTAACCCGCCCCCCCCCCCCGCGCGCGCGTGCGCCCCACCCGAATGTGGAATCGTGTGACAGGACGGCGCCGGGCCGGCCCCGGACCCGGGCCGAGTGCCCTCCCCCGCGCCGTCCCCCATGTCGGCTGAGACCGATGCGCCGATTGTGCAGAAGCGTGTCACGGCGGCCGAGATCCGCAGCCGCTTTGACCAGACCCTCGCGCAGACCACCTCCCTGCTGCAGCGGGCCACGGCCGAGGGGTTCTCCTTCCCGGGCCTGGACTCGGGGGCTGCGGCACAGCTGTGGCCCGGTCCCGGCGAGGCCGCCGGGCCGGGTGAGGCCTTGGCCGATGAGGCCGCCCGCACCCTGGCCGGGTTTGTGCTGTTCCTGCGGGACTCCCTGACCAAGCAGAGCCAGGACCATGTTGTCGCGGGGCTGCTGCAGCTGGCGCGCGACCTGCCGCAGGTGTTCCGCACGGCCGAGGTGCACCGCGCGCTGGTGGCCTGCTTTGACCCGCGCTACATGCTGCACATTGTGGTACCCACCGGCTCCCCCGGGCTGCCCCTTTTTGGCTGGATCCCCCCCCCCCCACGCACATTGCCCGGATTGTCTCTCTCTCTCGCCTCTCTTCTATCTGTCCTCCTCCTCAAGTTTTATGGTCTTCTTTATGGCCCCCCGCCCCCCTCCCGGCCGCCCTTTCTCCCGTCCTGCTCGGCCCTCGCCTTGTACTGACCGCCCTTCCCCTTGTCCTGATGACCCTGTCACGCGGCCCTGCGGCGCCCGGGCCGACGTAGGTCCGGCCCAATCCCTGGCTGGTGGTGTTGGTGGCGCAGGTGTTCCAGGCTGCCTGGGAGGACGCCCCTTCGGACTGGCCATTGGACTTCGTGGACATCGTGGTGGCCGATCTGCTCGGGGACCGGGTGTGGACCGACCTGCCCGGGGCGCAGCGCTTCCTGGCCGAGGTGGCCACTGCCTTCCTGCTGCCGAGCGACCCTCAGGCTGGCGTTCCCACCGCGACGGACCTCGGTGCGGCCACCTACAATTGGGTGGTGGCCCCGGCGGCCGGGCGGTACACCAGCCCGGCGGCCTCGGCCGCCGTGCATGCACACCTGCAGCACACCCTGCCGGGGGCCTTGCGGCAGCTCTTCCCGCCGGAGGCGCCGGCTGACCCCCGGACCGGGGCCGTGGCCGGGGCCGGGGCACGCCCCGACGCCCCGCAGCATGGGAATGTCGTGCGGCTGGCGGCCCTGTGCACGCGGTATCCCGACATCCAGGCGGCCCTTATTCCGTATTTGGCCATGGCCGCCGGCCGGCGGGTGTGTCATCCCCCCTTGCGGGAGCTTTTCGCCCGGCTGACGGAGACCTTCGCGGCGGCGGCGGCGGCGGCGGCGGCGGCGGCGACAATGGCCACGCCGGCCGGCGGCCAGGAGCCCGGTGCCGGGCCGGTGGGCGAGCTCTTCCATGCGCTGGCCACCCTGCGCTGCCCGCCGGCCCTGGTGCCGGCCCAGGTGGACGCGGTTCAGCGTGTGATCAGCCGGGACCCCGCCTCCGCACGGCGGCTGGTGGAGCTCCTCTTTGGCGAGCTGTTCCTGCTGCAGGGAACGGGCGAGGCGGCGGCGGCGGCGGCGGCAAGTGGCCCGGTGCCGGTCGGCGGCGGGCCCGCCCTGTCTCCCATGTCGCCGTCGACCACGGCGCCGGACCACCTGCTGTCCATGCTGCATTTGGCTTTCGGGCATGCCGGCTGCGCGGGCTCCTTCGGGGCCCTGCTGCAACGGGCCATCCTCCACCGCCCGGGGGATTTGGCCGACGGCTGGCCGGAGCGCTTCCGCCAGGTGGTGGACTTCCTGCCCGGGTCGTATCCCCCGCAGGCGGCCCAGTTGGGGGCCCTGGAGGGGGCCTTCCTCCAGGGGGCCCTGCATGTGGCCGACATCGCCGAGGGGCTGTTCCACTGCCCGGAGGCGACTTTCTCCGGGGGGACTTGCGCCCTGTCGACCGTCATCCCCATCCTCTTGCGCTTGTTCACCATGGGCCTGGCGCGCCTGCTGGGCCCGGTGTCCGAGCGGGCGGCCGAGCTCTTCCGCCAGCAGGTTCCCGCGTTGCCGGTCACGCATAGCCTGCCCCCGGTGCCGGCCGGCATGCGGGCCGACATGCTGGCCCGAGCGGCTGGCTTGTCCCTCCGAGCGCTCGGCCTCATTGTCGGGCTGCTGAACCGGGGCTTTGTCGGCCTCGAAGCCGGTGCCGGTGCCGGTGCCGGTGTCGACGCCGGCGCCAGTGCCAGCACCGGCGCCGGGCCGGCGAACACGTATTTGCGCCTGCGGGTCGGGGCCGCCGAGGGCCCCGCCACCGCCGCCAATGCCACCCCGGGCGAGGAGAAGATCCCCGCGCGGGCGGCATTCGACTGGCTGCGCACGGTCCTGGCCCCGGAATGGCTGTCTGGCAGCCTGTTGGCCGAGGTGTCAGTCGACGAGCGCGTCTTCGTGGTGTTGCTGGACTCGCCCTTGTGCGCGTCGGCCCTGATGCTGGATCTGCTGGAGGAGCTGGCGGTGCGGGTGTTGCTGCGGCGCGGCGCGGCATCGGCCGGCGAGCTCCCGCGCCTGGCTCCGGCCGGGGAGGGCCCGGTTGGCAGCCCGGTTGGCCGGTTTGCCGAGTACCGGCGCCGGGTGAGCCCGCTGGACTTGACCCTCCAGCCGGGGCAGATCTCCACGCTGCTGGGCTGCGGCCTACCGGGGGCGGCCTCCGCGCGGCAGACCACCTGGCCGGCCTTGCGGGTGGTCCTTCTGCTGGCCTCGCTGAGCCCCCTGGCGGCGGGCCCGGCACTTTGGGAGCTGCCCCTGGTCCGGCGACTGTTGGGGGACCTGCTGTCCGGGCGCCTGCGCCAGCAGCTGGACGCGTACACCCACTCGGCGGCCGGGGAGCAGGTGGCCGACCTGGATGCCGAGGGCCTTCCCCTGTCCGAGGCGCAGCGTCGATCCTTGAAGCGCTCGCGTCGGCTCCTGGCCTCGGAGCTGGCCGCCGACGCGGCGGCGGTCAGCGTGTCGGTCCCGGCCACCGGGCCGATTGGCCCGCCGCTGGCCATGCTCCTGAGTCCGGTTGACTTGGACGCCGCCGGGGCCGGGGCCTCGCCTGTCCCCGCGCCGGAGGCCGAGCGCCTGCTCGATCCGCGACTGGCCCTCGGTGCGCGGCTGGCCGCGTCGCCGTGGCTCTGTGGCCAGATCCTGCGCGCGTCCCTCGGGGAGGATCTGCGCCTGCCGCCGGCCGACCAGCTACACTGGCTCCTGGCAGCCCCGGGCGCTCTGCTGTCGGCGGGGCTGCTCCTGGCGCCTGGCACTGGCGAGGGGCCTGCCCGCCTGTCGGCCGACCTGGCTGTGGAGGTCCTCTCGTCGGAGCACTCCAGCCAGCTGGCCCTTTGGGCGGACGTCCCTCTGGCCGGGGCCACCCTCATCGCTGCCGCCCAGCATGTGCGTTTGCCTCGTGCTCGCTTCTTCCGCTTGTCATTCATTCCGGCTCCCCTCCTGTTCTCGCTGTTCTCCCTCTTGCCCCCTCCCCCCTCTCCGCGCGCGCCCTCTCTCGCTCTCTCTCTCTCTCTCTCTCATGCTCGTCCCTTCGCCTGGCTTCTGACCCGCTTGCCTTCCCCGGTGCTGGTCATATTGGCACGGGCTCTGGTCGTGGGCCTCCCTTCTCGACACAGAATATCACCGCCTGCGTGGGGCCCGTGTCGCGGCTGTGCTCGGACATCGCGCACTCACCGGTTCCCGGCCGCGCGCAGTCGGCCCTACTGCTGGTGCGGCTGCTGTTCCACCTACTGGCCACGCCGTCATCCGCCTGCCGGACGGGCATCTACCGGGTCCTGTGTCTGGCCCGCGAGGCTGTGCTGCCTGGACTCCAGGCCTCCGGTGCGCCGCCCGAGTGGGCCGGGCTCGACGATGCATTGGCCGGCTACCTGAGCCGGCCGGGCCGCTTTGCCGACGTTTCCTCGGCACTGGCCAACGTGTGCTCTTCCGATCTTGGCCACGCCGTCATCCGCCTGCCGGACGGGCATCTACCGGGTCCTGTGTCTGGCCCGCGAGGCTGTGCTGCCTGGACTCCAGGCCTCCGGTGCGCCGCCCGAGTGGGCCGGGCTCGACGATGCATTGGCCGGCTACCTGAGCCGGCCGGGCCGCTTTGCCGACGTTTCCTCGGCACTGGCCACCCTGCGTGAGGCCATCCGGGCCCCGGGGTCCGGCTTCGCCGAGGACCAGGTCCCCCTGGAGGGGCCGGTGTTGGTGGGGCTGCTGGGGCGGCTTTTGGCGGACGAGCCACTGGCCCCGCTGCTGCTGGCCGCGTTGCCGGGCGAAAGCGGTGTTCTGTTGGCCCGGTCGCTGCTGCGGTCATTGTTGCCGGCCGCTCGGCGGACCCCGGCGACATGGGCCTCGGCCGCGGTCCGCACGCTGGCCACCATGCAGCAGGAGATCGGAAGAGCGTCGTGTGCTGGGGCGGCTTTTGGCGGACGAGCCACTGGCCCCGCTGCTGCTGGCCGCGTTGCCGGGCGAAAGCGGTGTTCTGTTGGCCCGGTCGCTGCTGCGGTCATTGTTGCCGGCCGCTCGGCGGACCCCGGCGACATGGGCCTCGGCCGCGGTCCGCACGCTGGCCACCATGCAGCAGGCCCGGCCGCTCTTCCTTCGGGCCTTGCTGGCCGAGGCGCCGGCCGTGGCTTCGCTCGGGTGCGATGCCCACCTCCGGCCGATGGCCGACCCGGGGCCGGATTTCGGCGAAGCCCTGCTCGAGCTGCTGAGTCTGGCACGCACCCATGAGCCGGGTCTGCCCGGCGAGCCGGCCGTGCGGGGGCTCCTGCATGGGGTCTTCTGCTCGCCGGTGGCCACGATCCCCGGGGCCTCGGGGAGCGGTATCTTTGGGGACATTTCGCCGGAGATCCTGCTGGCCTCCTGGCTGGATGTCCCGTCGGTGGGCGGGTGCCCGGGGCTGCCGGTTGGCCAGGCGGCGGTGGCCCTGCTGGAGGGGCTGGTCGGTGCCAGCCCGGCTCCGGAAGCCAAGCTGGCCCCCCTGGCGGGGGTATTGCGTTCGGCCGCTGCCGGGTCCTCGGGCCAGCACATCCTGGCCCGCCTGGGGTCCCTGGGCCCGGGGTTCTTGGCTTGGGCGACCGGGGCGCTGGGCGGGACGCCTGGGTCTGTGGCCTCGGTTCCGGAGCGGCCGCGTGCCGTGGGCCGGTGGACCGGCGGCATGCTGACCGTGGCAGCCCCGCACAAGACCCCCTCGGCCCCGAGGGTGGCCCTGGACTTTGAGCAGCAGCCCGGCCTGCTGGACTCGCTGCTGGCGTCGCTGGCCACGCGGACCGGGCCGGCCGTCGCTGTGTCGGTGCCGGGCCGCGAGGAGCCCTTCCGGGCCGAGCCGGCCGCGGCCGCCCGCTGGGCCGAGAGCTTCCCCCCGACATCGGAGGACATCAGCACATCGGTCGATCTGGGGGCCAACCAATTGGCCACCTTACAGTCCGGGGCCAAGCCCAATGCGGTGTCCGGTGCCCCGGAAGACGAGGTCGACCCGGCTGTGGCGGCCCATTCGCCGTTCGACTCGCGGCTGACCGGCGTCGCGCTGGGCCGCTTCCTGTCGTATGCCGGGGCCGGGGTGACGCGGTCGGCCGCCGACGCGGTTCTCCTTCTTGGGCGCTTGCTGTCAGGGGAACTGTACTTGCAGGTGCCCCACTTGGCCCCATCCCTGGTGGCAACCATCTGGCAGGCATCCCGGCTGGGGGAGGTTTCCTTGGAATTGATCGACCTGCCGGGGTTCTACCTGCACGCACGCGACATGCTGTATGCCCCGTGGAACAGGCGCTTCTATGTGGAAGAGCGCCTTCCCCCGCCCGGGGTCCTTCTGCAGGGTCTGCTGTCGGCATTGGCTGGCTGGTCGGCCGGGCGCGTGCGCCGGCTGCTGGCCGCCACGGTGGTCCGGTCGCCGGACCCCGGGCCCGGGGGGCATCTGTCCGTTTGGCTGGTCCGCCTAGCGGACTTGCTCCTGTGGTCTCTGGTGCTGGAGTACTCGCAGCCGTCGGCCCTGCATGCGGCCGGCGAGCGGCCGGCCCCGACGTCGCTGACATTGTCCTGTCGCGAGGCGGCGCGGCAGCTGGCCGAAGTGCTGGCCCTCCTGCCGCTGGCCGACCCGGCGGCCGGCTGGGTGGCCGCTCCGTCGACGACGGCTCGGTCTCCGGGTCGTGCGCGTGCCGACCTCTTCCAGGCCGGGGTGCAGCTGGTCATCGGGTATTTGGAGAGCCTGCGCCAGGCGCTGTGCATTTCCGGGCCGATGCTCTTCGCCTGGGACCTGACCATGACCTCGGCCACGCCGAGGGCTCCCTGGGCGACGGAGAAGCAGCAGCAGCAGCGGCGGCAACTCGCCGACGGGGAGGGCGACGCCTCCCGGCGGGTCATCAGCCTTGGCGGGGCGCCGCCCGGGACGGCCGGCCTGCTGGAGGAGTCGTTGCAGCGCCTGCAGCGCATCAACCAGACGGTCCATGGCCCGTCCATGGTTTTCAGCTTGCAACTGCTGGACCGGCTGCTGGCGGAGATCGGGGCGTTGGGCTTCCCGCGCGCGGCGCCGGCCTCCTTCCGCATGGGCCTGGCGCCCTTCTCCTCGACGGCACTGCACCATGATTCGGCTCTCTCGACCCTGGCACACATCCTGGTCCAGAGTGCCACCTCCTTCAGCACCGAGCATGATGTCCTGGCGGCCGGTGTGGCCGGGTCGCCGGGCACCCCCGGAGGGGCTGGCTCCGAGCAGCAGGCCTGGGACCGGTCGCTCCGGGCGCTGGCCCTGCTGGCGGCCTTCGCCACGCACAGCCCGCTGCCGGTGATCCGGGCGCTGGCCGATGCCAGTGCCATTTTGGGGTCCATCGATGACGAGCTCTTGACATCGGCCACGTCGGCTGCGTCGCTGGTCGGGCCGGCCCTGGCCACGGGGGCCTCCTCCGGGCCCGGAGCGACCTCCGGCCCCGGGGGAGCCACCGGGGCCGATGGCCGGAAGGCCGACGTCCCGGGGACCAGTGAGCTCGGCACCGCCGGGCGCACCCAGGCCCTGCAGCTGCTGAGCATTGTCCGGCTCTTTGTGTCGGTGGTGCTGCGCTTCGGGCGCGGGGCCATTCGCGAGCGCTTCGACGACATCCTGGCCTCGATGGACAGCATCCTGGTTCGTTGCTTCCGGCCCTTCCCCGGGCTGATTGCCCGACTGCGGTCGCTGCTGGATGAGCCGCCCCACGAGGCCGGGCATCAGCGTCTGGTGGAGATCACAACCTACATTACGCGCCTGTCGCAGCTGCTGTACGAGTATGGGCGAGCGGTGTCGCACTCGGGCAGCGCCGAGCAGCTCGGTGTCAATCGCCTGCAGGGCATCCTGGTTCGGGCTTTCAGCCTGAATGAGGATGTCGTCGCGTCGGGCTCCGGCTCCGGGGCCGGGGGCGGGGTGGCCACGCTGAAGGCGCGCGCCTATGGGCCTGCGGCCTACCGGACCGCGCACTATTCCCTCTGGGGCCCCTCGCAGACCCCCTCGCTGATGAGCCGGCATGCGTGGCAGCGGTGGCTTGTCCGGAGCCGAGTGATGCCGGTGCTCGGGCGCCAACGTCGTGAGGCCGTGCGCCGGCTGATTGCCGTGTCCTCCGGGCGACGGACCACCGAGCTGGGGGCCCGGTCGCGGGGTTCCTTGCTGGTGGCCGCCCGGCGTCACTCGCCCTGGCGCTCGGCGTCTGGGACTTTGTCCGCCCAGCATGGCGGAGACGTCGACCGGTCCCGCGGTGCTCTGGATGAGGAGGACCACCAGGACGAGGGCTCGACGCTGGAGGACAGCGAGGCGGGCGGCCTTTCCGAGGCCGAGGCCGAGGCCGAGGCCGGTCTCACGGCCGAGGAGACGGGCTCCGACTCGGGGTCCGGAGGTGACTCCGACTCGGGGTCTGATTCCGAGCCAGAGGAGGAGCCCGCCAAGCCCGCCTCCGAGGCGACCCCCGGCGTGGAGGGTGACTCCTCGGACGGGTCCGAGGCGTCGGACGATTCGTCCGATTCCTCCACATCAAGTGGCGAGGAGGAAACCGACGCCAAGGAAGCCGCTGCCGGATCCGGCAGTGATGCCTCCTCCGGGGATGATGAGGATTCCGATGACGGCATGGACACCGAGGATGATGCTCTGCCGAGTGATGCGCCGCCTGGCGACGCACCGATGGCCGACGCCGGTCAGGATTCCCCGCTGCCGGAGGGCAGGGCCCTCGCCGACTCGGAGTCTGCCACGACCGCCAGCACGGCAGCCGGGACCGCCGTTCCCGAGGTCGACGCCGCCGGAACCGGCGGAGCCGCCGATGCCGACGCCACCGCCATTCCCGCGAGCCCCGACGTTCCTGCCGCAGCCCCGGAGCCTGCCGCAGCCCCGGAGCCTGCCTCCCCCAGTGTCAAGCATCGTCCCGGCCGTCATGCGCTGAAGCAGCCCGAGGGCGCTGCACGCTCGGGGGCCGACCGTCGCGATGAGGGCTCTGACCGCCGTGAAGCGCGGCTCTTCGGCCCGGATGGACGGCCCACCAAGGCCGGGCGGCGCTCTGGCGATGTGTCATCTCCCGGGGAAAGGCGCTTCCCACGGCGCGAGCGCGATCGTGAGCGCGACCGCGACCGTGACCGGGAGCGCGACCGCGACCGGGAGCGCGACCGCGACCGCGGCAAGCATGCCCCCCGGGGAGTCAACTGCTCGGACCATCAGTTCGAGCTGGAGGAGCACCAGCAGGCCACGGAGAAGGCGGCCTCCCAGCTGGCGGATCTGGCCACCCTTCTGCCGCATGTCCAGCCGCTGGCCGGCCTGTGCGCCTTCCTGGGCTTGGCCCCGGGCAGGCTGGATGCCGGCCCGATGGCGGCCTCCCTGCGCCCGTCCACCCCGTTGGAGTTCGAGGTGGCGACCATCTTCGCCGGGCTGGCCGAGGAGCCCGGGCGGATGGCCGGGCTGGCGGCGTCGCTCGGCTCGCCGGCTCCCACGTCCGAGCATCCCGCCCCGCCGGAGACCCTGAGCCATGACTGCCTGCATCGCTTTTACCAGGTGGCCAATGCGGCGTTCGTACGGCCGGTCGGCGGCCCGGGGGCCGGTCCGCCGCGACTGACCGACAACCCGCGCGCGCGTCTGGCCGCCGTGGCCATGTTGCTGACCATGCTCGGGCGGACCTTCGGCCGGGTGAGCCCTGGCCGGCTGGCGCGTGTGCTGGCCGACGCGCCGGAGGCCCTGCTCGCGGAGGAGGCCCGTCCCGCTGGGCGCGATCTGGCCGACCTGGACAAGGTCCTTCTGTTCTGCTGCATGGCCCTGGTGCCGGAGGGCCAGGTCCATGGGTATCTGCCGCTGCGGGGAACGCCGCCGGCCGTGGGGGCGCCGGCCGCGCCGGTCTCCGACGTGGCCCTTGCCCAGACGGCCTGGCGGCTGCCCCTGTTGGTGGCCATCTCCGAGACGGATGGCGTCCTGAGCATGGCCGAGACGTGCCGGGTGCTGGCCGGCCCGGTCCTTGCGCTGATGCCCTTCGTCGCGCGGCTTTTCCTCGGCACCACCCTGGCCGGCCCGGGCCCCGACTCGCCGGAGTACATGCATCACTCCATCTCCAAATCCTACTGGGCGCTGCTGGCCCGGCTGTGCCTGTGTGGCTTCTCGGCGTACGCCGTCCCCCCTGGGCGCTTGCCTTCCCCCGCCCTCCGCCCCTTTCCCTCTCGGTGTCCTCGCCCACGTGTACATGCTCCCTGACTGACCGGCCGTGCCTCCTTCCCTCCCTCTCTCTCTCTCTCTCTCTCTCTCTCTCTCTCTCTCTCTCTCTCTCTCTCTCTCTGTCTCTCTCCCTCGCGACGTTGTTTGTCTTTGTTGGAACAGGGAAATTCTGCCCGCCTATCTGGCGCATCTTCGATCGGCATACGCCAATGGCCACTCCATTGGCGTGGCTCATCTCCTTTGGCCGGCGGCTTGTGCGCTGGGAGTCAGCCGCGATCTTCTGGCTGCTCTCTTCGATCTGGCCTCCAGCGACCCGAGCGGCGGGGACTTTGTCCCGGATGCCCCGGCCACCAGCACCGGCCACATCGCCAAGAAGCAGCTCCACCACATTGGCTCGTTCAGCATCGGCAGCCAGCTGGCCTTCCAGGACGGCACCCTTTGAACGGGAGGCGCCCCCTCCTTGGCCCTCCTCTCGGAGGCAATACACCCCCCCATAGACACATGCATGATCGGGCGCTGGGCCAGTTGGAAGAGCGGACAGGGGAGGGGACAAGCCGGGGGGTGCATCTGCTTGGCAGGGTGGTCCTCTCGGTGGCGCGTGACGTCGGGCAATGGGGCAGCGGAGGCGTGACAGGCAGACATGCAGGCAGGCAGCCGGACAGGACGGCGGCGATGAATGCGCCGGAGAAGCGTCTTTTTGACCTCCGGCCATCGTCCTCACGGCAGCATGGGATCGGTGGCTCCAGCGCCCGGAATCCCAGGCCGGCGCACCCGACCCCAGGCGGGGAGGCGTCGCCTGGCCGGCGCCAGTGCGGCGACATGAGGCCCAGATCGGCGGATCATCGAGGGGGGCCGGGAGGGAGGGGGACATGGCTGGCCGATCGAGGTATGCCCCTGGCCCGGGGAAGCCCGAGCTGCCGAAGGGCCTGGCCGAAGGACCAATACCCGCAGGGGAGCAGCGAGGGGGGATGGTTTGTAGTTGCTGGAGAGGCAATCGGCAAATTGACGCCACACGCGAGCACCAGGGCGAGGGCCCTGCCGGGCGAGTCTTGGCTCGACGCAGGGCGCCCCGAGACCGGCAACATGACCGTTTGGTGTCATGGGCGCGGGTCGATCGGCCACCGTTTGGAGGGGCTTGGGCAAGCATGACGGCGCCATCGGACGGATCTACCGCCGGGCGTTTGGGCCGAGCCTCAGGACCTCCAAAGGGCTCACGGGGGAGAGATGCCTGGTGTCTTGGAGATCGCTTGTCATCGAAGAGTAATCCACCGAGATCCTGCCTTGGACCGAGACATCCGGCACACCGATGGGGAGAGGCAACATGAGGGCAAGCAACAGGCGGGCAAGGGCGACTCGGGGTTTGGCGGTGTGGGGGGGAGAGGGCGGGCAGGTGGTGCGTGGCTAAAAAAAGGTCCTCCAAATGGCTAACGATGATAACAGGTCCAATATATTACATAAAAGTGCACAAAGTCTGTATGTAACAAAAGCATTTTGATTGATAACAGTAGAAGACTTTATGGCAAAGAAGTGCCAGAAATCTGTTTTTATTGTGATTTTAAAACACTATAGCTCTGTTGTCATAATTCTAAAATATAAATAACCTTAATACATTTTATCGTTAATATATGCTTGTTCCTCTCGGGAGGGGGATATCAAGGACCACCGTGGGGCGCCAGGGCTGGGTGCTCTAGTCAGCATATGCGCCTCCTCCTCCTCCATCTTTTTCCTGCTCCCCCGCCCTCTTTTTTTTTTTTGCCCCCGAGCGAGCGCGCATGCTCCCCTCCTCATCCACTACCCGGGATGCCGGGACACCGCCGGCCACCCGTCCCGATGATGGCTCCCCGACTCGGGACCCCTCTCCCGACACCGGGCAAGCGACTGCCCCCTCCTTCTTTGGGTCAACGGCCTTGCACCAGTCGCTATCCGGCCTGACGGCGGGCGCCTCAACCACGCTGCTCCTTCACCCGCTGGATTTCTTGAAGACCCGCATGCAGGGTGCGTCTGGGTGAACCATGCGCGAGCCCGCGCCCTCCTCCTGCCCCCCCCCCCCCTCCCCTTGTGGAGGCGCGAAATGATGTCCGCCGGTCGGTCCCCCTGGTCACTAATGCCTCCTGGTGCGCTTGCCCTCCGGTAGTCAGCTCCGGCTACACGTCCTCCCTCAGGACGGCCCGAGGGATCTTGGCGAACGAAGGATTCCGGGCTTTCTACTCCGGCCTGACCCCCTCCATCATCGGGACTTCCCTCTCGTGGGGGCTGTACTTTGGCTGGTGCGCGGCAGCCATGGTGCTGCGCTCGCCGCGTGACTTCACTGAGACTCGCTGACTGACATGCTGCTGCCGCCGGTCCGGCACGCACGCGCATCCAGGTACTCCTTTTACCAGCGCCTCATCGCCCCGGATGCGGTCCCGGCCTACTCGTCGACGACCGGCCAGGATCAGGTCTTCCTGACGCCCCTGCAGACGATGGGCGCCTCGGCTTTGGCCGGTGCGTTTGGGCCATCCTTCGGGGCTCCCTGTGCTTTTTTATTTTCTGACCACCGGGCCTCCTCCCCTCGCCCCCCCCCCCCCTTCCCAGGCATGACCACCTCCCTCATGACCAACCCCATCTGGGTGGTGAAGACCCGGATGTGTGTGCAGCAGCACCCATCGGCTGGCGGGCCGCCGGCCTACTCCAGCGTCTCTTGTGCGTGGAGCATGCTGGGCTCGCCCCGGCTTGGAGCCTCGAATGTGGGCCCCAGCCCGAGCATGACCCTGTCGCGACTGCCTCGCCGCTGACCTTGCACGCTGTTTCCCATCTCCTCCCTCTCTGCGCCAGCTGCCCTTTTGTCTATCGCTCGGAATGAGGGCCTGCGCGGGCTGTACCGTGGATTTGGCATGGCCCTACTCGGGTCGGCCCATGGCGCGGTGCAGTTTGGCGTGTATGAGCCGCTCAAGCGCCACGTCAGCGTCTTCCGCTTCGGTGCCCCGGGCCAGCGTCTTGTGCGTCACCCAGGGCCGCTGCCCGTCTCGCTGTCCCCCTTCCCCGGAGTTGGGCCAGCCCGGCGTGCTAACACTCTTCTCCTTTTGCCAGAGCGCAACCGATCAGCTGCTGTGTGCCTCGGTCAGCAAGGTGGTTGCCGTGGTCTCCACCTATCCGATTCAGCTGGTGAAAACCCACCTGCAGGTGCGCCCCGCCGCCAGTCCAACCCATGCCCTCGCGCAGCAACCTCACACTCCCTCTCTGTGTCTCCCCCCTGGCGGGCCCGGGTTCCCCTTTGCAGCGCGAGCGTGTGAAGCACCTCAAGATCTCGACCCTCCTTCGGGAGATCTTCGTGTGCGTTCCAGGCCCGTGCCCCCGTTCCGGAGGCCGCCCTTCTTCTTCCCGCCTCCCGCGGGAGTCCATGTGCTAACGCGATCGTCAATCTAGTGCCAACGGAGTGACTGGGCTGTACCGCGGCCTGGGGCCGGCTCTGTTGCGCGTTCTCCCCCAGAGCTCGCTCACGTTGCTGGCGTACGAGCAGATTTCCGTCCTGCTGGACACGTCCCAGTCGTGAGTGAAACCCACGGGGGGCTGGGCCCATGTCCTTTCTCTTGCTGCCGCCCCGCCCCCCGTTACACAGGGACCGGGGCACACCACACAACCATAGACAACAATAAACGGTGCTGGCCTCCGGCGCACCCGCACCCCTCACCAGCCAATGCATCGGGCGGGACTCAACAAGCGGGGAACGGAAAGCCAGGCACACGGGGGTGTATTGGATATGCCGCACTCTGGTCCTGTGCGTGGCATTGTGCGCAGGAAGGGTGCAGGCCCGCCAGCCGAGTGGCGAGTGGGGCGGGCAAACTGTGCCCAACCCCTTCCCGAAGGGCCATCTCACCGGGGGGGGCGGCACTGGCACATGAGGCCGGCACCGGGCATGGTGACGGAGCAGCACGGGCGGGCATATGGACGCGGAGCCGTGGGGACGGCACGACGTCGGGGAGCAACACATTTAATAGTCACCCTCATCGACGACCAGCCGACCGACAGCGCGGCCGCCACCATGGCGGTCGTAAGTGGCCGACAGCTGGGGCAGGGGCTGGACCGAGGTGGGGATGGGCCGGCGGCAGCCGGAGCTGTCGGAGCCGCAGACATCATGGATGAAGCCGGTGGCAAAGAAGTCGGCCATCTGCTGGTTGACGACCGGGTCCTTGCGGGTGTACGAGTGGGTGTCGTACTCCTTGGGCGGGGGGATGTTCTCCTCCGGGGCCGGGGGGACGCCGTAGTCATAGCCGACGGCCACGCTGTACTCATTGGTCGAGGTGCCGGGGATGAGGTCGCCGAAGACGGTCTCATTGTACTCGGGCATGTGGCCGCGGAAGACGCGGCCGCCGACAGCGCGGTTGTTGGCCTGGGCCGAGAGCCAAGAGACCTGGGCATCGCCGAGGCTGTAGTGATAGAGCATGCGCTTGGCCGGGGCGGTCGCGCCCGGGGGCATGAGGGTGGGGATCTCGCCGCTGAGGCTGTTCACGTAGCCGGCCGGCTCGGCGCGGTCCCACGCCTGGCCCATGAGGGTCAGGAGCCAGGTGACGTCGATGCTCTTGGGGTAGCGGCTGGTCAGGATGGCGTAGTACGGGTCGAAGTCCACCGAGCGCAGGAGCATCATGGAGTACGGGGCGCCCGGCACATCGAGGCAACCACGGTGGACCCAGGGGCTGAGGGCCATGTAGCTGTGTTTCCGTGGGCCGGGGGGGGGGGGGGGGGGGGGGGGAGGGGTCAGTGGCGCGAGCTGCAAAAGCCGGCTGGCAGGCGAGCGACACGGTCCGCGGTGTGGCACATGGGAGCGTACTTGTTGCCCAGGATGCCGCCCTGGCTATTGCCATAGTAGTAGAGCTTGTTGGTCTTGAGGACGGACACGCCGCCATACTTGACAACCTCGTCATTGGACAGGCTGGTCATGGCCATCTGTGCGCGGGGGTGGTGGGTGAAGGGGAGAGCAGGGCAGGGCAGGGCGATCGGAGGTGACAAAAGTGAGCAGGGATGGCGATAGGGGACACGACACACGTGAGGAGGGGGGAGGGGCAGAGACAGAGGCAGAGAAAGAGGCAGAAGCGCCGGCGCACCCGCATGGAAAGAACGGCGTTGGTGATGCCCTGGGAGAGGCGGTCGGGGAGGATGTTGAACTGGCCGATGTCGGTGGCCAGCATGCGGGTGACGGCCGGCACATCGGGGCTGGCCATGCCCTGCCAGTCGACGGCCAGCAGGACATACCCATAGGTGTTGGCGATGCGGGCGAGCCAGCTGCCGCCGATCTGGCCCTGGCTGCCGAACAGCCCATGGCCATACTGGAGAATGGCCCCGGCGCGCTGCTCCTCCGCCAGGATGGTGGGAATGCGCATGGTGAACTTGACATCGACAAACTGCTGGAAGACCGGCAGGTCGGTGTCCGGGTCGATGACCAGCGAGGCGCCGGGCTTCGGCTCGTCCAGGTAGTTGGGGATGCGCATGCGACCGACGATCTCGCGGGCGATGTTCTCCGCCGGGTTGTCATGCACCGAGACGATGGTGTAGTCGATGCCGGAGGCCGGGATGCGGGACAGGGCGTCATCGCGCATGTGGCGCGCGCGCCCGGTCAGCGAGTGCTGCGAGGCCACGGTGAAGTCCCACGCCTGCTGGAGGTTCTCGCGGCGGATGCCGGCGCGCGCGAGCGGGCCGAAGACATCGCGCTCGAAGTGCTCGCGGCGGAGCTCGATGTCGCTGTCCTCGGAGGGCAGCTTGTCACGCAGGGCCCGGAAGCCGGCGGTCGGCGGCAGCGGCCGGCGAGTGGAGGCAGACAGAACATCGCGAATTGCCACGATGTACCGGCGCTCGTGCTTCAGAGCGCCGGCCGCCCAGATGAGGAAGCCGCGCTCCTGGAGCGGCTCGTTGGCGGCGTTGCTCTGGTCGATCTCGGCCCAGCTGGGGACCACCTCGCCGGTGTCGGCGTCCAGCAGGACCACCTTGGCCCCGGGGCTGAGGGATTGCTCGATGTCCCGGTGGCCGACCACCCCCTCGAGCGACACGTCCCCGAGGTAGGTGATGATCTGCGGCATGGGGGAAAACCCATCCAGCGTGGCCCACGGCGCGGGGACGAACTTGTCCCCGCGCTGGTCGGCCGGCATCATGGACTCGCGCAGGCGCAGCTTGAAGCCGGTGTGCGACCAGCTGGCCGAGGCGGGCTCCAGGTAGAAGTTGTTCGGGTACGGCAGCCGGCACTTGTGGGCGATCGGGTCGCAGTCACCGAGCTGAGGGGCTGTGTGTGCAGGGGGGGGGGGGGG
>NW_009242976.1:2376861-2389556 GCF_000388065.1 Fonticula alba
GGGGGGGGGGGGGGTGAAGCGTCTGAAGGGGGCATGGACACCCTTCGTGGGGGTCTTTTCTCCCGTCCGCTTGCGGCCGGTGGCGGTGTCCCCCTCTCCCAAGGGCAAAAAGAAAACAACGGCGAGGGCTCGGGCTGGCGCTCGCGTTGCCCCGCCCACCACCGCCGCCACCGGCAAGCTGCGCACAACCCGCCAGGCGGGCCCACGCCCGGGGGAGGTCGCTGCTCGCCGGGCCAGGCAGGCCCCGGGTCAGGTCACCTCCAGCCTGGCGCCGGATGTGTGCGCGTGTTCGCCGGCCGTTGCGCCAGCCAGCCGACCTTGGAGATGACCACGCCCGGGGGATTCTGCTAATGGGTACCAAAAGTCACACCCCACGATGAGGGAGCGCCATTCGTCGCGAGGCGAGTACCACCCACCCGGGCCGCCTCCCCTTCCGGAGCAAGTCCATATGCGCCGGGACACGCACCCCAAGCGCCTCGCCCCTCGCCGGTCAGGTTCCAGTCGTGTGCCAGGGGGCGGGGGGGAGGATGCCAGGCATCGGACGAAAACATTGCCCCGGAAAAGGGCGCAAGGGCCGAGATGCAGATGCCAGCCTGACCCCCTGGGTTGGGGGGGGCGCTCGAGCCCGCGCGACACGGCAACCCCAAAATACCAGCCCCAGGGCGCGGGACCGGACCGGAGTAGAGCCGCGAGGCGGTAAAAAGCCGTGTTTATTTATTTCAACACACACACACACGCACACACGCACGCACGCAGACAGGGACATGGTAAATGAGTGTATATGTTTCGGGACCGGGGGCTATTCCGACGCTCAGGGGCAGTGCCGCGTGACCTGGATCACGGCGCCCACACATCACGCCCATGGACTACTCGGCGTTGGGAGCGTCCTGTGGAGGGTGGGGGGGGAGCCGCCGCCGGGGATGGCGGAAAGGGGCCAGCGGGCCCCGTTTCGGCGGATGGGCACCGGGTCCTGGGCGCCAGACGGCAGTGACGCTCGGCAGGCCTTCTGGTCCGTGCGCGGTGGCTGGTCTCGCCGGCAAGGGCATTCCTCACGCATGGGGCTCGGCCTGCGTCAGTCCCGAGGGGCCACCCCCCGACTGGCCGGCGCATCATCGACCCATGCTTCGGGGCGCACATCAACCGGTTGTCCGCGGCAGATCGCACGCACGAGGGCGGAGGGCCCGCCGCGCGCGGCCGTTCTGTCTGTCCGCGCCTGAGCGAGGGCCGCCCGCAGGGAAGTGCCGTGGCCCGGTCCTGGCGCACGGCATTCCGGCGGAGTTAGCACTCCGTCCCCCGGGCGGGAGGCCCGCTTTTTCGGACGGTAGAGCAGACGCGACCAGCCCGGGAGACACCCGCGAGGCCATCTACCATAGGGGGTGCTCTGCACTCTCGCGCTGCTTTGTATGTGGCCCTGTGGTCGAGCGGGGAGCCGCGCGGATGCATGACGGCCCAAGCGCATGTTTGTGTCGAGACAAGGCACCGAGCTTGCCTCCGGCCCGGGGGGGACAGAGGCAAATGCGTGGTATGCATGTATGGGTGTGTCTGCGAAGCAGCGTAGGCCTGTTGCATGCCACAGCAGGAGCCAGCGACTGAGGGACCCTCATGGCGCCAGCAGTGGCACCGCGTTCCGGCTTCCCTCGTCGGAGGGGACGCGGCCGATGGAGGGATCTGGAGACGATGCATCCGGGGTTTCTGTTTTTGGCACACCGGGCTCCAGGCTGGCACAACAGGCCCGGGACAAAAAAGAGCGATCCCAGAGACGTGGATCAAACTGTGGTCGTCCTTTGCAGGGGGAGGGCAGGGGTGCCGCCCCTCAAGGGGAGCTCCCCCCGACGGCGGGCGCCCTTCTCCTGCCTGCCGGTCCCGGCCCGCCGAGCCGGGCCCATGGGGCAATCGAAAGATGCGCCCCGTGCTGTGTAGCTGGTGGATGCGCGGGCCCAGTGCGAGCCTGGTTCCGGGGGCGCGACCTGCCTCGAACGAGGAGAAAGGGAAGGGGGGGGGGAAGAGGCACTCGGGTGTGCCACTTGCGGGGAGGAACATCGGCAGCGTGGGAGGGGGGGGGGGGGGCGTCGCGCCGCATGGCGCGCATCAGCTGGGGGTGGAGCACGCAGTCGGAGGTCTGCTGCCGGCTGGCATGGGGCATGTCGGGAACGTTGGCCAGGCCGAGGGGAGGGGGAGGGCTGGCGCGGATATCACGCACTGTATTCTTGACCGCCATGGGGCGGAAGTACGCCGGCAGCCAAGCGGCCAGGAACAAAAGCAGGACGCCAAGACCGATGCCAAGACCCAGGGCTGATGCAGATGATGCGGGCTGCGCGTGAAGGGGCAGCCGTGGGCGCCAGAGATGAGTGCATGCGCCAAGATGTGGCCACACCGGGGATGGGGGGCCGCGCGCACTGTCGGCACCCCTCTTCGAGCCCACGCGCATGCGCAGCCCGAGTGACGGGCGGCGCATGTTGGACTGTGGGAGCCTCGCAGCCACTGAGCCGACTGGCCGGACACGCCAGCACATCGGAGGACCTTTCAAGCAGTCGGTAGACAAGTTTGCATCGCTAGCAGCATGGGGAAGCCGAGGCGCCAACCGGGTCACCTGGCAGAGCGCCAGACGGTGGAGAGCCGATGGCGAGCGCGCACGCTTCGCAGTGCTTCAAGCGGGCCAAGCGGGCTTGCTCTGTCGGCGGAAGGGGGGGGGGGGGGGCAAACCAGACAGCCAACGGGCATACCCTGGGGCCGAAGTCCAGCCAAGAGGCCGCATCGGCGCAGGTCGTGCATCGGAAGACATGCCCATGGCAGGTGGCACATTCCAGGGCAAGGGGTGTGGTGATAGGCGGCATCGGCGGCTGGGATCAGAAGCAAGACCTCGCCTGGTGGATGTATATGGATGCAAGTCTCGATCGGGGGAGAGGGCGGCGGATTGCATTTTCAGGCGGTGCACCAAGCCGAGCAGGCGAGATTGTCATCGGGCATGTGTACGTGGGCGCTGCACCTGGCCAGACAGAGCAAGCATGCAGCCTGCGCCTCGTAGGCATGGGGTTCCCGGACAGACGAGGGACTGATCCCCGTCCAAGTCGTCACACAGCTGGCACAGGGGGCCGAGCAGCTGCCACACATCCGGCCACGGTCGTCGGCCACCTCGACATGCTGCCCGGGAGGGGAGGGAGAGAGGGCACAGGGCGCGCTGGTGGCTCTGGCGAGCTCGGCGCAGGTGGGCCACAGTGCAGGCACAATTCCGCACTCTGGAAGGTGTCGACCAGGCAGGCGGCGGAGCGGCCGTGCTCGCCCAGCAGCGGGACATCCTCCGTGCAGGCGCAATGCTCGCCGGGGCCCAAGCCGGAGCAAGGTTCACAACTTGAACCGCAGATGCTGAAGTCGCCGCCCCAGGCGAAGGGCGGCACGGGCCAGGCGGCTGCGCATTTCGCGGTGACCATTAGCCGGCCGAACTCGCCTGGCCGTAGGCAACCACGCCGCCAGGGCAGCTGGCGCAGTGGACCATGCGCTGGGCATGGCCAGTCCATCAGGTGGCCCGCTGGCGGAAAGGCGAACAGGTCGTTCGAGCAGACGCCGGCGTGCTAGCTGACGTGTGTATGTCGGAGGAGGCATCGCAGGAGAGGAAGCAGGGCAGGTCCCGGCCACCCAGGGTCACTTGCCTGGGGGCGCAGCGGCCGGGCATGTCGGCCATCCTGACGGGGCCGGCAGTCTCGGCCGGGAGGGCTGTCACGCTTGGGCCGAGCTTTGCCACAGGGCAGGCAGGCCATGTCGCCAGGCCGGTGGGAGTCCCTCGGCGAGAAGGGGAATACGTGCCAGTGTGCGGGCTCGGTGCGACCGAGGGGACCCCGGGGCCGCTGACGCACGCGACACACTTGGCACCGCCTGCCCTGGCGCAGCACGCCCCCGGGGGACTCTCGCGCGGACAGCTACCCGGGGAAGACACAGCGGGGACCATTTTTGGCCGACCGGAATGCCTTCGGTCGGGGAGGTCGGAAGGAGACTGGCATCGCAGGACAGACACCATGCAAGCGGTACACCCTCCGCAAGACAGGGAGGCTGTTGGGGGCGCAGGGGCCTGTGATGCCGGGGACCGGAGGCTCCAGCGATAGCCGGAAGCAGAGATTCGGCAGGCGTCGGGGGCCCTGCCGGCACACATGGCACAAAAGCCGTCCCAGGACATGCGCCGGTCGGAGCCAACATGCTCGCCCAGGCGCCAGGTTGCCACGCGCAGGCGGCCGGCTTGAGGAGCTGTCCCTGGGAGCACCGAGCCCGGCTCGCAATGTATGTGGGCCGGTCTGTTGGCGCACGATGTGCGGCACATGTTGCCAGGCTAGCCGGGGATGGCAGAGGCCGGCACCGACTTGCAGGAAGCGCCAGCGCGCGGCGCGGGTGCTCTGGCCGCCGGCGGTGCGTGCGGCCGACAGGCTGTCAGGCCGGACACCAGCCGGGCTGGTGGGCACGCACGACCCATGGCGCGGATGCTTGGGCAGCCACGCGCCGTGTGGCCGGCCGAGCGAGCAGTGCAGGCCCTGTTTGAGGCGACAGGCTCACATGCGGAGGAGGCCACGCATGGGTGGCCATGCTTCCGGAGGCCGGCGAGGCATGTCCGGCTGGGCACGAAGAGGCCGGCCGGGCGGAAGGCCGAGCAGGCGCCGTTGTGCAGGAGGCATGTCGACGCGCCGGCCATACAGCCGAGGCAACGGGGCGAACGGGACAAGCAGGCACCGGCCCTCAGGGGATGTGGCGAGAGGAGCAGGCGCCATAGCCGGTGAAGTGGTGCCAGTCCCAGGGGGAAACCCGTGCATCGGGTCCCCGACGGGAAGGGCAGGCACGACGCCGGTAGTGCCGTCAGTGCCTGGGGCCACCCCTGCCTGGGGGCGGGGTGTTGACGGTACTCCACGCGGGGAGTGTGGAAGGTGCTCCTGCTGAAGGCCGTCCCCATGTTGGGCGGGCAGCTGGGGCCGCCGTGCTCGTGGCAAGTGCTCCGGCAGGACCCCGGCCTAGCGGGCCGACTGGCCGATTGCGGTATGGCGTAGGCCCGCCGACCGGCGGCTTGGCAGCGGGGCATGCCACAATGCACGGCGAAGACCCATGCGCTGGGCGCTGCCGGTGGACATCAGGGCCCAAATCGAGGCGCTGGCCTCGGTCCGGCGCATGCTGGCCCCATCTGGCGGCTGCCAGGCATGAGGGCAGGGCTTCGAGGTTCTCGGCGAGGGCGGCCGCACCTGGGCCAACCGGCCCGGGGCGGGCACAAATGAGCGGGAAGCGGCCGACCGGTCTCCGGGTGGGGCTTCTTGGGCGTAGCAAAGCTGTGGGCGAGGTCAGCAAGGGAGACGAGGGGGGAGGGGGGATGTGGACATGTGCCCATCGAGCAGGGTGGAGGCCGGGGAAACAGGTGGGCCGGGGGCGTGCTCGGGGGAGCGCACCATGGAAGTACCAACTTTCCCTCTTCCGGGCCGCGGAGGCAGGGGGCCTCAGGACGGGCCGGGCGGATGCAACATGGGTGGCAGGGCCGGCAGCATGGCGACACTCCCAGCATGAGATCCAGCAAGCCATCGGCGGGCGTCGGCCCGGGCAGTCCCCCGACGCAGGCTCTGCCCACTCTCCGAGCGAGCGGTCTGCTCGGAGCGGGGCCATTCCTCGGGGAGCCGGCCAGGACGCCCCTTTTGCGCGGGTCTGGTCCTTTGTCGGGGAATCCCGCACCAGCGGGCAGCCCGGCGGCCGCATTGGTTCCTCACGGCGGCGCCAAGCACCAGGGCGCGTGCCACGCCGGCGAGCATGCTTCCCGCACCGCCAGGTTGGCGGCGCATACCCAGGCCGAGGGGATTGGGCGCCCGGTGTGTGGGCTTCCTGTCAAGGTGCCCCCGAGCGAGCGTGCCGGTGTTGGCGCCCGGGCCGTGAATGAGAGCGATGTCCCATGGATGTTGCAGCGTCCACGGCAGTCGCCACACGGGAGGGTGCACGTTGGTGCTCCACAGAAGGCCGGTTCGGGAGCCCGGCGTCCGGGCGCGATGGTGCCGACGGGCGGCACGGCTGCTATCGAGAATGCCGTGGCATCCCCCGCCCGCCATGATGCCTTCCTGGGGTGCGACGCGGCCAGAGACCACCAGCAACCCGTGCCGCCGATGCCGCAGGGAAGTCCCTTTGGCCAGGCGCCGGGGCGCGGAGGGAGGGGCTGCCACGGACAGACAGGTCGCGGGCCCCCGGGCCCACTCACCACGACAGGGGAATGCCGGGGCCGTGCCGCCTCGCGCCGCGGGACAGGCGTGCTCCTGGGGGGAGAGGACGCCGATCCGCACATCCGGGGCGGGGCCTCGTTGGCGCCATCGCCGCCAAGCAGGGGTCCAGGGAGGGGAGGGCACCAAAAAGTGGCCGGTGGGGTGGGTGACATCGGCTAGCCGGCCTTGAGGCCAAAGGCGACCCCGGGGGCCTGGCCTGCAGCCACCGGGCGAGTCCCCGGACTGGGGCTGCCCAAGTGCAAGGGCTCCGTCGGATGCTTTCACTCTGGTCGGCGTGTGTGCTGGGCAAAGCTGCAAGATTCAAAGGGGGGTCGAGGACGTGAGCCCCCACTTCGCACAGGCACCTGGCGGCATGTGCACGGACGGCGGAACGCCCTCCCCCGGAGGGATCGGCCCCGCCGCGGCCAGGAGCCACGGAGCTCCCCCCTCCATGGGCCGGGGGCGGGAGACAATGCAAATGGCATGACGGGCCGCGCCGGGGGAGCGGGGTGATTCAGATGCCCCCAAAGGCGGGGCACATATGTGGGGCCCTCTACGAGCCCGGCCTGACCACCGGGGCCATGGGAGCCAGTTTGCGGAAGGCGCGACCGAGGGACGGTGCGATTGGACGCATGGGCGGGGGGGAGGAGGAGCTGGGAGAAAAAAAAGGGGACGAGGGCAAAGATGGAGCAAAGGGCGAGGGAAAGGGGGGGGGGGAGCTGGGCTGCCGGCACTGGGGTCTACCAGAGCGGACTTGTCGGCTTTCATGGGTCGTGCCGCGCTCCGGCCGCGACACACACCCACCCGCGCGCGTGGGGCTGGGTGTGTCTCGGGGTGGCTTTGCGCTCTTCCATGGAGCACCAGGCAGAAGGGGCCACGCGTTCTTGGATTCCGCGATGTCTCCACACACGCGTGCTAGTGCAGCGATGCGTCGCCGCGCCGCCGCTCTGAAGAAGGAGACCCGGGCGCACTGCTGCGCTGGCAGCTCCAATGTGGTTGGTGCAACCCCGGATGTCGCCGGGCGATGCCGCGCCGCGGAGGGGGGGGGGGGGGCTCGACGGGGCGGTTTCGGGACCCGGCCCCTGGCGGAGGCCCGGCGGGTGCCGTGTCAGGGATATCCCCCGTCGCCGATGGTTGCCCGCCCTCCCCCCGGTGGGGATGGAATTGCTGGGTGGCGTGCGCGGGGAGGGCCGGGTTCAAGATGGCACCATGCTCGGGGAGGGGCCTGCCCATGCGAGGCCCCTCGTCCTTCCCCGTGTGTCTCGCGTGCCTGCGGCCTCGCTCCCCCTCTCTCTTTCGCTGGAGCGGGCCGCGAGCAGGGGCATGTTGGCGTGTTTGCGTGCATGGCGGGTGGCTCTGCAAGGGGGGGGGTTTATTTTTGGCCGAACGCCGCACAGGCGCGGGGGGGGGGGGGGGGGGGGGCCTCATCCAGGCGGGGCCACAGCCAGGGAGGCGGACCGGGATCGCCCGAGGGAAGGGTCGGAGGTTGGAGGCGTGGCGGAGGGGGCCATGTCCGACGAGGCGTCGAGGTCGCCGCAGGCACGACGGGCAGCGCGTGCGCCGACGCGCCGGCGGGAGAGTCCGCCAGTTCGGCAGCGCTCGTCGGTCCCCGCCAGCGAGGAGCAATCCAGGAAGCAGGCAGCCGGGGCCACGTCCAGGACCACGGCCCCGGGGGAGGTGGGGGGCAGAAGCTCGGCCAGCGGTCCGTGGCCGAGGAACTCCGGCTGGACGGTGACCGAATGGACGCCACGCTGGTGGAAGGCCGCGTGGATCTTGGGCCCGGCGTCGGTGTACGCGTCGAGGGAGGCCACGCCGACGTGGGCCGAGCTGACAACGCGCTCGCTGGTGAGCTGCCACACGTGGAGCTCGTGGATGGCACGCACGCCGGGAATCTGCGCATGGGGCGGGGTCAGTCGGAGAGCGGGGCCGGGGCAGGGGGGCGGCGGCGGGGGGAGGCTGGCCGGGTGCCATGGGGGCGGAAGTGCAGGCGAGGCGCACGCTCAGGATATCGTCCCGCAGGCCGGCCACGTCCAGGCGCTTGGGTGTGTCGAGGAGCAGGATCTCGGCCGTGCTGCGAACCAGGGGGATGGAGTGTGTGGCCAGGATCAGGGCAATCAGGAGACTGTGAAGCAGGGTGCCGGGGGCTTGTCAGTGGACGGCCGGGGATATGGCGGCCGGGCGGCAGTATGCGTCCCGGGCGGTGGCGGCGGTGGCGGCGGCGCACCTGAGGGCCGGGTCCACGTAGATGGCATACGGCCAGTTGGTGTAGGAGATGATGAGGGCACTGATGACGACGGCCACCGAGCCGAGGGCGTCGCCGAGAATGTGCAAGAAGACACCGCGAATGTTCAGGTCCCCGCCGTGGCCGTGGCTGTGGCCGTGATCGTGCTGCTGCTGCTGTTGCTGCTGCTGCTCGTGAAGGTCGGCATGGAGGTCGTCGTCCTCGGTCTCCGGGGCGGTGGACGAGGGGAGCGTGAGCTCCAGGAGGGGGGTATCGGCGGGGGATCCGTGCGAGTGCGAGTGCGAGTGGCCGTGGCCTCCGTCGCCGACCACAAACAGGCCGATGACATTGACCGCGAGGCCGATGGCGCCGGTAATGAGCAGTAGCTGGGGGTTCTCGATTTCTGTGTGTGTGTGTGTGTGTGTGTGTGTGTGTGTGTGTGTGTGTGTGTGTGTGTGTGTGTGTGTGTGTGCGGATGCGTGTGCGTGTGCGTGTGCGGGTGTGTGTACGTATTCATGTACGTATGCATGTACGTATGCGTGTACGTATGCATGTATGTATGCATGTATGTATGCGTGTACGTATGCGTGTACGTATGCGTGTACGTATGCGTGTACGTATGCGTGTACGTATGCATGTACGTGTACATACGCGTACACCGATGCACATGTGCACGTTTGTCCAAATAGATGGGGCAGTGCACGCGAGGATGTGCGTCCGCGTGGGCGTGTGACGATGGGTCAGTGTTAGGGGCGCGCTTCGGTTGACATGCCCTGCAAGAAGCCGGGCAGGAGCCCCGGAATGGCACGAGCATGCCGCGGCCCATGCCGCCGTTGCCGCGGCCGGCGCACCTTCAGGCTTGAAAAGGCGCTCGACAGCGCTCATGACAATGGACAGGCACAGGGCCAGCACGAACACCCCGTTGACCAGGGCGCCGAGCACCTCGATGCGCTTGGCGCGGTATCCGCCGGAGGAGGTGTCACGCTTGCCGATCTGGCGGCCGAGGGGGGTCAGCATGCATTGTCCTGCCCGGAAGGGGAGGGGGGCCGGCAGGAGGGGCGGGGGAGGGGCGGGAGGATGCATGCGCACCTGGATGGCGGCGATGCCGATGACCAGTCCCAGCATGTCGGACAGGACGTGGAACGCGTCGGCCATCAGGGCATTCGAGCGGGTGATGGACCCGACTATCACCTCGGCCAGGAAGATGACCGACGACGGGCCGAGGGTCAGGCCCAGGCGCATGGTGCGCCACTTCCACCACGGCTTCTTACGCCTGGCGAGGGGGCCGGGCGAGAGTGACGGCGATGGCGACGGCGAGTCTGGGCCGAGCACACCATCGGCGAGGTCGGATAACCGGTGTTCCGGGGTCAAAGGTGAGGGCATGGTGTGTGTGTGTGTGTGTGTGTGTGTGTGTGTGTGTGTGTGTGTGTGTGTGTCGAATGGGGCGGGGCTGCACGGTGGAATAGTGACTAGCAATCAGGAGGATGCTCACGGCCTGGTTGTCAAGGCGGCATGCCGGTTGCCTTTATAGTGTGAGCGGTGCCGGAGTGGAGAGGGGGCATGGCTGGCCGGCGCGGAGGGTGGCCGGCGGGTGGCCGGCACGGACAGTGAGCGGCAGGTGGCCGGCACGGACAGTGAGCGGCAGGTGGCCGGCACGGGGGCGGCGAGCGGCTTGGCCCGGCACTGGATCTCGGGAGGCAGGACAATCATCGGAGGGGAGCCGACAACAGCGGGCACCCGGACCCCGATCCTCTGGCACACCGCGCCACCACCGGGCCGACATGACAGGAGGGGCGGAGTGGGTCTCCGGACGGGGATCTGAGGTTCTGTTCGCCTTGTGCGGTGTGTGTGCCGGAGGGGGGGGGGGGGGGGAATGGCCGCTCTGCCCAGAGGTGGAGGAGTGAAAATAGAACACCCACTCCCCAACAGGGGGCGGGTGTCCCCCCCCACCCTCCCCTCTCCCCCGATCGCCACGGGTGCCCAGCTTGGCCGATCGGGCGACGAGGCCCGCGCCCTGTGCGGCCCGCCCCCCAGGGCCGATGCCGCCGGGTCCCGGCCACCGCGCCCGCTGGGACCCGAGGCCGGCGGCGCGTCCCCCCCCCCCCCCACCCCGGGGCACGCCGGCCCCCGCTCGGCTGAACCACTGTGCACCACACTCCGGGGGGCAACAACAACAACAACAACAAACAACAGGAAACACCGCGCCGGATGGCGGGCGCGGGCGATTGTTGGGACGCCCCGATCGTGGGCACGTTGTCAGCCGGCGTGAAAGCCTGCGGACGTAAGCCCGCCCGGGGGACGCTTACAAAGCAGCCAGCCGGTCGCGCAGTGCACCCCCGGGTGGTGGTGCGAGCCGGCCCGAGCCGGGGCGGCTTCCCCCCCCCCCCCCCCCCCCCCCCCCCCCCCCCTCTGGACTCCAGTCCCCCCCCCCCCCCCCGGGACACACGGATTTCGGCCCCGGTTGACCCCGGCGCTCGCCGGGCTCCCGGGCACGTGGGGATGGCCACGCGCGCGGCGCATGCACGTGCGCGTCTCCGGGAGGGCGCCTAGTGCCGACGCATGGGCGTCTCTTCCGCCCGGCCGCACGGGGCGTCTCGTCAGCGGCACAGGCCGAGGCCGACGCCGGGGGGGTGCGCGGACCCCGTGGTGGCAGGCGGCCTTCCCTTTCCTGGGCCCAGAGGGCCAGCAGGGAGGGCATGGGGGATGTGTGTGCTCGCAGGCACACTGCCGCGATGTGCCCTCCCCCGGGGGCGAGTGCCTCAGCGGGTGCGCCTTGTGCAGGGATGGCGAGGTGTTTGGCCGGGAGGCGCGGGCGGGAAGGGGCCGGATGTCTCCCCCACCCATGGCCCCCGCGTCCGAGCCAACTCGCGGGGTGGCCACTTTCCGGAGGGTTGCCTATGCCTTCGTGCTTTGGACAGCTGGCGAACTCGCCGTCGTGTATTGGGGGGGGGGGGGGGGTCGCTCGCACAGCACAAGGGGGACCGGGCCGGGGCACCCCCCTCCACAGCCGCGCATCCATGGCCAGCGGTGGGTGCTCTTCCCCATGCATGCATCTAGCGGGAGAACCGCCGGAAGAGCATGAAGAGGGCATGGATTGCCAGGCCCGCGAGGTTCGAGATGGGGGGCGGCAGGGCCGAAGAGAGGAAACAGTCCAAGAGAAAGCCCAAGATGACGGTCTGCCGAAGGGCAGAGCCACCACCGCGGCTGCTGATACGAGAGAAAAGCACGCGGATGGTGGCAGCCCCGAGATGGGACACGAGGTGCACCCTCCAGTTCCGGCCCCTCGGCGATGACGTCCCGTCGAAGGGGAACGCCGATGGTGACCGTCCCCGGGTGGGGCCCGTGAAAGCACTTTCCAGGCTGGGCGATGAGGAGGGCGACCGGCTGGCCTGGGCGGGCGGCCGAGCGGGCGAGCAGTCCACCAGGACAGGGGAGGTCTCACTGACGGAGGAGGCGGCCTGATTGGCAGGCTGGTCGGCGCAGCCGGCACGGGTGTGGCCATCTGGCGTGCTTGGGCCTCGGTCAGGGACTCCAAGGTGGAGCAGCCGGAAGACCATGTCATCCGGCTCGGGGCTGTGACGTGGGTGTCCCCCCGAGGCAGGGGGGATGGTCTCCGTTTGGGAGCCCACGCTCGAGGAGGCGTATCTCGGGCGCGAGGACATGGGCGGGGGGCGGGTAGGTAGCGCGCGGAGGAGGTCAAAGGGGAGGACGAGTGTGGCAGGGAGGGGGGGAGGGGGGCATGGCCCGATGAATGGGGCGGCGCAGAGGGGGGCGGGCTCTTTTCTGCCCCACGCGTCCCACTTCCGCCGATCTCGCCGCCCCCACCCTGTGTGTGTGTGGGGGGGGGGTCTGCCCGCCGTGGCCAGGGGCCCCGAAGCTCGGCGCCTGTTGAGCATCTGAGAGGGCCAACCGGGCGCAGGCCCCCGGCTGTGACGCCATCATGGCCGCGGGCCTGACCAGCCGAGGCCCCCTCCCGCGGGGCCGCGATCTGCGAGAAAGTAGCGACTCCCCGAAAGGGGCAGGCGCGCGGAGGAGACCGAAGACCGGGGCACGCGGGGCCGCGGGATGCTTGCATGGCGGCGAACTCGGCCGGCCGGCCGGCCGGCCGGCCGGGGGCCCCCTGGGACGGCTGGCCCTTGCAGGGCGGAGGGCTTTCCGCGCAGGCGCCCATGCGTCTGGGCCGCCTGGTGTCTCGGCGGTGGGGGCATCTGCCGGGGCAGTTCCCCGCCCGGCGCCGGTCTCGGCTTCTGGGGGCTTCACCGGGGGGG
>NW_009242976.1:2389981-2390715 GCF_000388065.1 Fonticula alba
GGGGGCCGGGACGCGGGCTCGGCCGCCCACAGGAGCGGCAGGGCGTCGGCCAGGTTCTGCGCCAGAGCCGGGCTGGCCTGGGCAACTGGCCCGGTGGCGAGCTCCAGATCGGGCCGGTCGCCGTGCAGGACACACGCGATCACACGGTCGACGGGCGCGCCCGGCCAGGGCTTGGCGCGGGCCACACACTCCCAAAGGAGGATGGCCGCGGCGTAGATGTCCGCCGGGAAGTAGAGGGCCGCGTCGAGAGAGCGCCGCGCCCGGAAGGCCTCCATGAGCTCGGGCGCGGCGTAGAGAACCGTCAGGGCATTGAGCTCGGGCCCGGCGGACACAAGTGCCGAGGCCCGGTCGGTGTGAAGGTTGCGACTGACGCCCAGATCGCCGAGGGCCGCGTGCCAGGCGCCATCCGGCTTCAGGGCCACGAGGACATTGACCGACTTCAGGTCGCAGTGGACGATGCCGCTGGCGTGCATGGCCTCCAGCCCGGCGGCCCACTGGGTGGCCAGGTCCAGGCGCACACGCAGCGACAGCTCCACCTCCGAGTGCAGGAGCCCGGCCAGGTCGGTGTCGAAGCGCTCCATGACGATGGCCGGCGGCTGGTCGCTGTAGCCGTAGATGCGCACGATGTTCGCCTGGTCGCGCAGGAGCCTGGGCACGGGCGGGCCGGTCAGAGGGCGCGCGGGCCGGCGGGGCGAGGCGGCGGGGAATACCGAGCGTACCACATGAGGGCAATA
>NW_009242976.1:2390773-2392078 GCF_000388065.1 Fonticula alba
AAACACATGAGGGCGATCTCATTCTGGAGGAGGGACACATGGAGGGGAGTCGCCGAGCTGGCTTGTAGCTGCTTGATGGCCACGGTCTCCGGGCAGCCCAGGCGCGTCATGACGCCGGTGCCGATGGCGCGCGCGGCGAAGACGCTGGCCTGGGTCCCGGACCCGAGCTCGCTCCGGGCAGCCCAGGCGCGTCATGACGCCGGTGCCGATGGCGCGCGCGGCGAAGACGCTGGCCTGGGTCCCGGACCCGAGCTCGCCCTCGCCGAGGGCCAGGAACTCGGTGGCCAGGGTCACCAGGGCGGCGCCGGGGAGCGAGAGCTCTGCGGGCGCCGGGGGCGGCTTGTCAGTGGGTGGTCGGCGGCGAGCGGGGAGAAAGAGGAGGAGGCATGGCGCAGGGGGGCAGCGCCGGGCGACGCACCGACAATCGTGTTGAGGACCGTGGCATCTGGGCAGAGGGGGGGGGGGAGCAAGATGGTTAGAAGCTGATCGCGATGCGCGGGCCAGGCGAGGGGCAAGATTCGCACTCTCATCGGGGACGTCCTGAGGCGGGGCAGAAGGATGTGTTAGGTCATTGGGCAGGGGGGGGGGGGCGAGGGCAGGCGTCGACACTGTCAGGAGCGCACGGAGTCCTTTGGCGCTCCCTGCCGGAAGCGCCGTAGCAGGCAGAGCGCCAGCAGCAAGAGCACCAGCAGAAGCAGCAGGCTGAGGCCGACGCCCAGGCCGACGGCTGCGAGGGCAAGTACGCGCGTGTAGATGTGCAAGTTAGGGGGGCAGGGGTAGAAAGAAGAAGGGGCGCCCAGGCACGCACCGAGATGCATCCGGCGCGAGGCCTCCGGGCTGTTGGTGAGGCAGTCGGTCTTGCCGGGGCCCATGCACGTGGCGCAGCTGGAGTGGCAGGGCCCGCAGACGGGGACCGCGGCCTCATGGTCGTCGAAGAAGCCGGCCGGGCAGGCCGACACGCACGAGGTGCCGTCCTCCAGCAGCAGGTAGGGCGCCTCGCACCGGAGGCAGGAGGGCACCGTCGGGCAGCTGAGCGCCCCGCCCGGGAGGATGGTGCATGCCGGCATGCCGCCACCGGGGGCGCAGGCCTCGCAGTGCCTCGAGCAGGCCAGGCAGACCTGCTCCCTCGGCGAGGGGGCCTGGCGCAGCGAGGGGCAGCCGGACGCGCACTCACCAGTGTCGGGCAGCAGCCAGTGAGCCCCATCGGCGCAGGACGTGCACCGGGAGGCGTGCTCGTGGCAGGTGGCGCACTCGGGGGCGCACGGCTGGCACAGGGCGGCGTCGGCGCTCGAGGCCGGCGGGCGG
>NW_009242976.1:2394384-2394899 GCF_000388065.1 Fonticula alba
GCCCGGGCCCGGGCCAAAGCAGGACCCGCACAGGGGGTGGCAGACGAGGCAGGAGTTGCCCTGCGGGATGGACGGGCTGGGGCATGACGCCACACACTGGGTGCTGCTCATGAGCCAGCCGCGCTCGCACTGGGCACATGCATTGGCGGGGCCCGGGCAGCTGGCGCAACGGGCCGCGCACTTGACGCACTCGGTGCTGGACCGGGTGTAGCCGATCGGGCAGCTGGCCACGCAGCTCATGACGGAAGGTGTCAAATGCAAGGCCAACAGTCCTGTGGGGCAGGCATTGGTGCAGTCGGTCGATCGGGTGCCGGAGCAGGTGTCGCAGGACACATGGCACGGCAGGCACCGGCCGCCCTGGGGCACATGCTTGGGGGCGCACTCCTGCACGCACTGGCCCCCCTGCAGGTGGGTCCCCTGGCAGCGCCAGCAGTCCTGGTCGGTGGGCCCGGTGCACTCGGCGCAGGCGCCGTCGCAGGGCTGGCACGCGGTGGTGCCAGGCTGGCGGAACTCCC
>NW_009242976.1:2398043-2402417 GCF_000388065.1 Fonticula alba
GGAAGAGCAGGCCGTGCAGTTGGCCGAGCAGGGCGAGCATGCGCCACCAGAGTCGAAGAAGCCTGAAGGACAGGAGGCCACGCAGCCGCCGTCGTGGCGCAGGTAGGTGGACGTACACGCCGTGCAGTTGCTACTGGAAGAGCAGGTCGTGCAGTTGGCCGAGCAGGCCGAGCATGCGCCACCAGAGTCGAAGAAGCCAGGGGGACAGGAAGAGACACAGCCGCCGTTGTGGCGCAAGTAGTTGCTTGCACAGGTCGTGCAGTTGCTGCCGGAGGAACAAGCCGTGCAGTTGACCGAGCAGGGCGAGCATGCGCCGCTTGTCGCGAAGAAGCCCGAAGGACAGGAGGCCACGCAGCCGCCGTTGTGGCGCAGGTAGGTGGACGCACAGGCCGTGCAGTTGGTGCTGGACGTGCAGTCTTTACAGTAGACCGAGCAGGGGGAGCACACATCGTTCGATGCAAAGAAGCCGCCCGGGCAGGAGGCCACGCAGCCGCCGCTGTGGTGCAGGTAGCCGCCGGCGCAGGCCGTGCAGTCGGTGGCGGAGGAGCAGAAGTGGCAGTGCTCCGAGCAGGGGGCACATGCGCCGGCCGAGGCATAGGTGCCCGGGGGGCAGGCAGTCACGCACGCACCATCGAGAAGGTGGTAGCCCTGGCTGCACACTTGGCAATAGGTGGCCGAGGAGCAGGCCTGGCACTCGTCCGGGCAGGCGGTGCATGCGGTGGCCGAGGGGAAAAAGCCGCCGGGGCACTGGGACACGCAGCCGCCCGCATGGCGGAGGTACCCGGGATCGCAAGTCTGGCACTCGATGTCGGAGGTGCATGCGGCGCAATTGGCCGAGCAAGCGATGCACGCGCCATTGAAAGGGAAGGTGCGGCCGGGGCAGGTCCCTTGGCAGGTGCCTCCGTGGAGGTAGTAGCCCGGGCTGCAGGCGGTGCAGTGGGCGGCCGAGGTGCATTGGGCGCAGGTGCCCGTGCAGGGGGCGCACGATCCATCGGACGGGAAGAAGCCGCTCGGGCAGGCCGACACGCAGCCACCCTCGTGATGCAGGTAGCCGGAGGAGCAGGTGGTGCAACTGGTGTCCGAGGTGCAGGTCAGGCAGCTGCCGCTGCAGGCCCGGCAGGTGCCGCTGTCGGAGCCGTAGGACCCGGCGGGGCAGGTTGACAGGCATGTCTGGCTGAAGCGGAAGTAGCCGGGGAAGCAGCTCAGGCAGATGGTTTCGGACAGGCAGTTCTCGCAGTTGGCCGAGCACGGGACGCATGCGTCGGTGGCTTTGAAGAAGCCCGCCGGGCAGAAGCGCACGCAGCCGCCATCGTGGTGGACGTGGTCGGCAGCACATGCGGAGCAGCTGGTGCCGGACGTGCATGTCAGGCAGTTGTCCGAGCAGGCATGGCAGGAGCCCCCATCCAGGTAGAAGCCCGTATGGCAGGAGGAGCACCGCGGTCCGCCCTCGCATGCGCGGCATGCCTCCGGGCACTGGAAGCAGTCGTTGCCAGACAGCGAGTAGCTCTCAAAGCACTGGAGGCATATGCGGTTGATTTGGTCATAGAGGCGGCAGCCGTCCGGGCAGAAGATGCCGATGGCACCCTCGGCGTCCGGGTCCACCGGGGCGCCCTCCATCCAGGGGAGCGCCGGCTCCGGGCACAGGTCCGTGTTCTGGGTGCAGAGCGTGCCCTCGCGGCCGAAGGCCATCCCCATGCCGCGGGGGCAGCCGATGCAGCCATACTGGTCGCAATTGCCCGGGCAGGAGGCCGGGCAGGCCGGCGGCCCGGCCAGGGCATCGACCCGGCGACCGGCGTCCCAGTCGAATTGCAGCCCATAGTACAGGGCCAGGACCATGCGCTGGTCGCCGCCGGCGGCCCGCAGGGCCAGGGCCATGGCGTCGGCCTCGGCCCGGGACATGCCGGCCACGCTGGCCGCCGTCAGGCGCGGCAGCAGGGCATCCAGCCCGCGGATGGGGATGGCCGCGGCCGGGGGCGCCAGCGAGAGGCAGGCCCCCAGCAGCAGCAGGAGAAACAGACGCAGCATGCCGACCCAGGGCACCGGGGCGTGGATCCCTCCGGAGGTGAGACCCATGGCAGGAGGGGACAGCCGGCGCGGGGCAGGCCAGGGGGAGGGGGGAAGACGGGGGGGGGCGCGCGCGAGAAATGCAAGGTGCCAGCAATGGCTCTCCTGTGGCCGGGCGTGGCGCGATAAATAAAATGATCCCAACACCGGCGCACGCGAGGGGGCAGGCTGTTCCTGCTGCGCCGGGCCCGGGGGGGGGGAGAGGGGGGCGTGTCCTGCCGCGGGCCTCGGGGCAGCGGGCCGACCTGTGGCCCGCAATCCCCAGGCGGGGCCACCGGCACAGTCGGCGGCCTGGCAGAGGGCGGGCGCCCCGGGCTCGCGCGGGTGTGCGTGCGTGTGTGTGCGCGTGTGTGTGTGTATCTGGGGGGGGGGGGACGTCCCGCGCCCGCCGGCGCATCCCCGCCTGACCCGGCGCCCGGCGCCTCCAGCATGGTGAAACCAGCCCGAGGAGACGCGGGGGGGCATGCCGGACCGGGATCGATGGTCTGGCCCCGCGGATGTAGTTTCCCCCGGGCCGCCGGGGCCCCCTGCCGGGGGCGGCCCCGCTGCAACGGCCTGCCCAAGGAGCTGGTGACCATCTGAGCGGGGGGGGGGGACCTTTTGGGTGACGGATGTCCAGGCCGACGCGCGCGGGCCCATGTGCCCGGGGTCCGCGTCGGGGATCCTCCACAAGGGGCATGGCACACCCGGGTCTTTCCGGCCCTCCACATTCCCCGCCCCCGCCGGAGGGCCTCCGGCTGGCGGAGACGTTGCCGGGGCCGCATTTGAAACATCACCCCGGGGCAGGGGCCCAGCCAGGCAAGCCGCCGGGCGTGAGCTCGTGCCGGGCCGGGCCGTGCGGCCAGCGGCCCCGGGCCATCGGCGATGCCGCCGGGCGCGCCACCAGGAGCCGGCGCTGGTGGGCAGGCGACAACACCCCCCCCCCCCCCCGGCGGCCGGCGATGCGCGCGGCCCAGCGAGCACAGGGGCCCTTTCGCCGGTCCTCCGACGCGAAAGCAGGTTGGCGGATTGGTGTCCGAGCGTTGTCGCCTGCGCGCGGAATGCGCCCGGGGTGGGCCGCTGGAGGCCGGCGGCTGGCCGCGTGAGACGGGGCCGGTGTGTAAACAACGCACGCACGTTTGCATGGAACGCACAAGATACCAGATACACATATATATGGGCCAACATATTACGGCTGCAATATCCGCCCCACGCGCGGACCTGATGCGGTACATGAGGCGGAGTGTCATGGTCCCGGCACGTGACGGAGTCCAAAGCGAAGCAAATATCCCATACTTCCGGGAGCATTCTCACATATTGGCCGTAAAGGGAGGAGGGCGCGTGCGGAACACGGGGCCTCCCGTGACCTGTCACCTGACCACCTGGGCGCCGGCCGTTCTCGGCCCCGAGCATGCCCCGGAGCCTGTCCCCGCGAGGGCGAGCGCCCGGGCAAGCGAGAAGGGAGGCAGGCGCGAGGGCGAGGGGAGAAGCCGGTCCAGCGCGCCCGGGGGGACCGCTGCGCACGGGTGCGTACGGGCGGGCCCCTTCCTGGAGTGGGCGGTCCCGCTGATCACCGGCCGCCGAGGCGCCCGCCGGGCCCTGGCCTGGGGGTGCAGGGGGGCGCTGTGGCTGGTCGCGAGGCCGAGCGCGGCGGCGGCCCCTGTCACCTGTGTCGGAGGTGCGGGGCGGCATCGGCTCCGCGGTGGCGTGGGGCATGCGCGGGAGCTGGCCCGGCCCGGTACGGTGGCTTCGCCACTCGTGGCCGGCGCAAAAAAAAAAAAGGAAATAAAGAATCCCCGTTTGGTCGTGGCAATCGAAAAACATTCGTGGGATGGGGGCGGGGCCCCTGCAAGTGGCGGCCGTGGCCAGGACCCGCGGTGCCGCCCGGCCCGGGTCGAGCGGGGCGGACGCATGCGCCAACGGGGCGTGGCAAGCAGTCGTGTGCTGGTGGACCGCCCGCGGGCGTGGGCGTGCTTTCAGGGGCGCAGGGGGTGTGTATTGTGCGCGAGAGGGGCGGCTTGCTCTTGCCCTCTCTGGCCCGCGCCAAAAGGGGCCGGTGGGCACCGCGCGCAGGGCCGGTCGGGGCAGACACAAGGGGAAAGGGAGACCTCCCCCGCCCGGTTGCAGGCGCGGGTTCGAGGGCGGCAGCCGGCACACACTCAGGGTGAGGTGGGGCTACTGGCTGGCGGGGAGCATGGCGGCCAGGGTGGCCACCGTGTGCCGCAGGGTGGCCACGGGGGGCCGGGACGCGGGCTCGGCCGCCCACAGGAGCGGCAGGGCGTCGGCCAGGTTCTGCGCCAGAGCCGGGCTGGCCTGGGCAACTGGCCCGGT
>NW_009242976.1:2433379-2435499 GCF_000388065.1 Fonticula alba
GCAGGCGCCGACACAGGCGCCCGCCTGGAGCAACTTGCCCTCGGGGCAGGTGGTGCAAGCATCGGCGGTGCCGGCGCACGTGGCGCAGGATTCGTCGCAGGGCTGGCAGTGGCCCGACTGGGGGAAGTGCCCGGCCGAGCAGGCGCTGACACAGGCGCCCGCCTGGAGGACCTGGCCCGTGGGACAGGCGGTGCAATTGTCCGACGCGTTGGCGCACGCGGCACATTTGGCGCTGCACCGCCTGCAGTTGCCCTCTTCGGGGTAGTAGCTGGTCGGGCACTGTGCCACACAGGCGGCGTCATGGCGGAGGTAGTCACTCTGGCAGGCGGAGCAGGTTGTGGGGCTGGAGCAAGCGGCGCAATGGTCCCCGCATGACTGGCAGCGGGAGCCGGTGGAGTAGAAGCCGCCCGGACACTCCACCACGCACTGGCCCTGGTGCTGCAGGTAGAAGGATGCGCAGGTGTCGCAGGTGTCGGGGCCGAAGCATATCCGGCAGTTGTCGATGCATCGGTGGCAGGTGTCATTGGCCAGGTAGTAGGAGGTGTTGCACTGCTGGCAGGAGGTGGGCGAGGTGCATTGGAAGCAGTGTTCCGGGCAGGGCTGGTAAGCTGCGGCCACCGGGGCATGCCCGGTGTGGGACTCAAGGCGGGCGCTTGGGTGTTGCTCGTGCGTGCGGCCCGGCGGTTGGCGCACGGCCAACCCCGGGCCCGGGGCGCAAGACACCCTCCGGCCGAAGGTGGGGACCATGCCGGGCGGGCAGGCGAGGCAGCCGTGGGGGTCGCACTGGTGGGGGCAGGCGTCCGGGCAGGTGGCCGGCGGGTCCCGGGCGTCCCAGCTGAAGGGCAGGCCGTGGCGCAGGGCGGCCACCATGCGCCAGTCGCCGCCGGCCGCGTGGAGGGCCCGGGCCACGGCCTGGGCCTCGGCCCGGGAGAGCCGGGCCACCGCGGCGGCGGTCAGTGGGCCCGGCAGCGGCGGGCCGGGGTCCCGGCCCGGCAGGGCCGAGGCACGGGGTGCCAGGAGCAGGCCGGCCAGCAGCACGACGGCCAGCAGCAGTGTCAGGGCCGTCGGGCGGGGCATGGCGGCTCTGTGGTGCGGCAGGGGGGGGGGTGTCCGTGCGAGGGGGCGTCAGGGTCGGGCGGGCTGGGGAAAAGTGGGATGCCGGCGCTGGTCGGGGCTGCCGTTGGGAAGCTGGCCGAAGAGTAGGCCCGTGGCCAGGGGAGTGTGTGTGTGTGTGTGTGTGTGTGTGTCTTTGCGGGGCTTAGAAGGCCGAGTGTCTGGGGGCCTGGGTGTCTGCATGTTTGGGTGTGTCTGGCGGCCGGGGAGCCGTACACCGCGGGCCGCCCGCCATGGATCGCAAACCGCCGGCCGGCAGCCAGGGACACAGAAACCCCCCGACCGGGGGGTGTTCGGTGCGGCAGGGCGGTTGCCGGGAGCCGGACCCCCGGGGATAGTGGGATACCGGAGCGGGGCCCCGCGGCGGCGATCGCAGAGGATGGCCTGCGCGAAATACCGGCCGAGGGGGAGTTTGCCCGGGCCGGCGTGCGGTGCATGACGTGCGCGGGCGGCTGTTCGCACGGAGGCCGTGCGCAAGTCACAGCATCCCGGGCCCCGCGCCCGACACATGGGGCAGCCCGGGCGGGGGTGGGCCCGCTGCGGCAGGTGGCCCGTTGGCGGGTGCCGCCCGGCTGCCGGGCATTCCGCCGCCCGCCCAGCGCCGGCGCGAGGGGGCGAGGGGGGCCTGCCCGGCGGCAGGGTGGGCTGAGAGGGGGATCTGGCTGTGGGGGCCGGGTCCGCGCCGGGCGGGTCTGCTGCCGGCATGGCGACGGTCGTGCGGAGGGGGGAGGGGGGGGTAGCCGGCCGGTCGGCCGCCGCCTCCCTCCGGGCGAGAGTTGGCAACACGAAGCTCGGCCGCCACAATGGAGCATGCCTTTGGCATGGTGTATACGTGGGCGGCCCTGCGGCTGGTCTGGCGGCGCCCATGCGGCTGGTCGCGCGGCCACGGCACACACTCCATGGAGGGCGGGGCCGGCCGGGCCCGGCTCCCGGGCCGGGGCGACTGGCCTGTCGGGGCGTCCGTGGGTCGTGTCTTGTGTGTGTGTGTGTGTGTGTGTGGGGGGGGG
>NW_009242976.1:2435699-2443001 GCF_000388065.1 Fonticula alba
GGGCGCAGGTGGCCGGCCGAGCCGGGGGGGCGTGCCAGGTGGAGCGCGCGCGGGCGCGCGGGCGCGCCCTCCGTCAGCCGGCCGGTTCCCAGGACGGGAGGGGGCGTGCTGTGTGTGGGGCGCCGGCGGGGCGCGGTTGGCCGCAGACAGGCGTGTGCCTGCCTAATTGGGGGCACCGGCGCCTCGCATGCCTGCATTGGGACCGCGGGACGGGCACTGAGGCGCTCCCGTTCTGTGGCGCCCAAGAGGCCGACATCCCTCGGGGGAAGGGGCGCCCGGAGGACGCCTGCCAGGACGGGGTTCCATTTGGGATGTTCCCCCCCCCGGCAGGTGCCTGGTTGGCGCGGCCCCGGCGCCGTGCATGTGCCACCGGTCGCGCCCCACCGGGGGGGGGAGGGGGGCGGCGGCAGCACAGGAGTGGTTGCCGGCCTCGGGGTCCCCCGCGAGCGTGCCACTTTCGGGCTGGCGGGTGATTTGGGCCGATCACAGAGAAAAGCAAGGTCGTTCACGTGTTCCGCCGGGGACTCCAGAACCACCAGCCTCCCATTGGCCGGTTGGCTTGGGGCGGTGCTGGCCCGGTGGCGGCATGCCAACGCGGGGCCCGGGCGAGGGGCATATGCAGGAGAGGGGGCCTCGGTGTGCGCGCCGCGGCAGGCGGTGGTGCTGGGCTTCATTTTTTTTTCTTTCGAGCGGAGCCGAGCATGCAGCAGGCCTCCTTCGCCCCTCCTTGGCCCCGTGTGCTGCCGGGGTGGTGTCGGGGAGGGCCTTGCACTGACGACGAGCGTGCTCGAGGGCGGCGGCCCGGGACGTCGATGCGGTGGCCCCTGCCGGGGCGAGTGGAGGCCCGGACACGCGGGGCGATCTGACGCGGCTGTGTATGCGGCAGGGGGAGAGATGCATGACGAGATGCAGAGATGCATGCAGGGGCGCATGCAACTGGAGAAGCAGTGGCAAAGACAGATGCAGAAACAAATACAGAGACACATGCGGTCAATATAGAGAAAAGGGTGGCCATGCATCCGGCTCATGGTGGCCCGAAGCCGGGCGCGGCACGGGCGCCCTTCCTAAGGCCGTCCGGCGCCGGGGCCGGTGAGGGAGGCCCGTCCGGCACACGAGGAGAACACATACACACACACACACACACACACACACACACACACACACACACACACACACACACGAGTCGGCCATGGCCCTGCCGGCGCCGGGGCTGCGGCGGGCGCTGGCCGGCCGGCCGCGTGGTGGCACGGCAGCACCCACACCCGGGCGCCGGACCGCCCGGGGCTGGAGACATCGCCGGGCCGGCGGCCAGTCAAGGTGTCCTGGAAGGGCGCCTCCAAGGTGGAGGTGTTCGACCAGCGCGACCGGGTGGACCTCCCGCCGGAGTACCGTCAGGGGCCCTTCTTCGGGCCGGTGCCCCCACGGCCAGGGTGAGCAGCCCGCGCGCCGGGGCCGACATGATGGTCGCCAGCCGGCTGATGGTGCGGGCGGCGGCCGGGACCCGGCGGCGGTGGCCAGCTGCCCGGACCGGGGGGGGGGGGGGGGGGGGGGGGGGGGGGGGGGGGGGGGGGGGGGGGGGGGGGGGGGGGGGATGTGGTGCTGGTGCGGGCGGGCGGGCGGGTGTGGGTGCTGCCGTGCCACCACGCAGTCGGGTGTGGGTGCTGCCGTGCCACCTCCAGACCAGCCAGGCGTCCGTCCGGCGTGGGCTGCTGGCGGGCGGATGTCAGCCCGGCGGCCGGTGGTCATATGCACGGCGGCCTGGTCGAGTCGGACCCGGGCCGCCCCGGAGGGCCCGGTGCTGTCGCAGCCGGGTTTCTGCGAAAGCCCGGGCCCGGCGCACTGGCGCCTGGGGATGGCCCGCCCGAGGGGGACCTTCTGGCCGGAGTGCCAGCAGTGCCACCCGGCGTGCGAGGCGGCATGCCCCGGCCCGGGGGCCGTGCTCGACGGGGCTGCAGCTGGCGGGGGGTGGCCGGTGCCGGGCGGCATGCGGGGCGAGCGGCCACCGCCCGGACCCGGTGGCCGGGGGCCAGCTGGTGCGCATGGCATGCCGGGCCCGCGCGCGAGCTGCCAATAGAACGGCCATGGCGCCCTGTGCGAGCTCCGGCGAGGCGGGCGGCGCTCACTGGGGCGAGGGGTGCTGCCTCGAGGGCCGGGCGGCTGGCTGCCGGCGCCGCGGCACAGGCCGGGGACCTGGCGGCGGAGGCCATGGGCGGCTGCCGCGGCGACGGCGTCATCCATGCGCAGGGGGGAAGACAGGCAGGCATGGGGGCCGGGTGTCTGTGTCGGAGACGGTGTGTGTGTGTGTGTGTGTGTGTGCCCCTGGTCCTGGGGCTGGGCGCATCCGTCGGGATGCTGTGTGATCGGGTGGTGAAGCGGGGCCAGCTGGGCGAGTCGGGCCTTTGGAGGCGCAAGTGGGGGCCGGTGGGCGCGGCAAGTGGCGCCGAGCGCCAGACCACCCGCCCCCCTGGCCAGGTGGCGGCAGAGCAGTTGGGAGACAGGAGCGAGGGGGAGCACGACGAAGGGCAGCCCGGGTGGCCCGGCCGTCGGCGGTGGTGCGCGGCCCCGAGGCCGGGCGAAATGAGGGCCTGCGGGCCGGCACGGTGCGGATGTGCCCCGGAGGGCCCGGGGAGCGGGCGGCCCAGCGGTCCGGACTTGAGCTCCCAGTGGCCGGGCCACAGCATATACGCCAAGAGAGAAGACGGCCGCCCGGAGGGAGCAGGAGGGCAGGGCCGCGCAGCTGGCGCCCCGGCTGGTGGCTGGGCGGACGCGAGGGGCGCCCCCGCCATGGCGGCCGGTGTGGGGGAGGGCGAGCGCCGGCACGGCTCCGGCCCGGCCGGGCGCAGATCGGCGAACGGCCCACACCGACGCGTCTGGATCTCCCGCGTCAAGACAGGGAGATCCATCCAACGGCAGATGTGCATGCAAAGGCAGCCTCACCGACGCGCTGGTACAAACGAACGGAGGGGCATGCGCGCACGAAAAGAGGCATGCACAGGCGCACGCGCACGCGTCGAAACGAAGAAGGCCCGGCTGCCGCGCCCGGGCGGGGCGCCAACACCCCGGCCGGCCGTACGTTGGCATTGGCCGGCATGAAACGCACCCCGGCCGGGAGACCGCCCACCAACCATGGCCACGACCCGGCCGCGGGGGCATTCTGGCGCCCGGACCGCAGGCAGTCACGCCCCCCCCCCCCCCCCCCCCCCCCCCCGGGGGCTGCCGGGGGACGCAAGCCAGCACCCGGTGGAGGGGGGAAAGAAACAAAAGAAGGCCCAACAAAATAGCAGCCGAGGGGTGTGCGTGCGTCTATTGGGAGCGAGGGGGGCCGACAAGGAGCCAGGGGAACGGGGCCGGGGAGGGAAGAAAAAAGGAGCGAGGCAGGACCCTAGTTGAAGGGGGCAAAGACCATGCGGTTGGGCGAGCCGCGGGGGTCCTTGACGACGTTGGGGGTGGCATTGCGGAGGAGGGTGTTCTTGAGGGAGGCCGGGGTCAGGGCGCCGCCCTGGCCGAGGGCGAGGGCCGCCACGCCGGCCACATGGGGCGCGGCCATGGAGGTGCCGGACAGGGTGGCCGTGGCGGTGGTGGAGCCGATCCAGGTGGAGGTGATGGCCACGCCGGGGGCGAAGATGTCCACGCAGGAGCCCCAGTTGGAGAAGGAGGCGCGGTTGTCGTACTTGTCGGTGGCGGCGACCGTGATGGCGGAGGACACCCGGGCCGGGGAGCTGAGGCAGGCATCGCGGTTGCTGTTGCCGGCGGCGGCGATGACCGCGACGCCGGCATTGATGGCGGCCGCGACCGCCTCATCGAGGGCGGCGTAGGCCTCGCTCTCGAGCGACATGGAGGCGATGGTCTTCTTGCGGAAGGCCTGCTTGTGGCGCTCGGCCACCCAGGCCACGCCGGCGATGACGTTGGACATGACGCCGGCGCCGCTGGTGCCCAGCACCCGGACGCTGATGAGGGCCGCGTTCTTGGCCACGCCCCAGGTGTAGCTGCCGATGGTGCCGGCGCAGTGGGTGCCGTGGCCGTTGTCGTCATTGGCATTGCCATTGTTGTCGTGGAAGTTGTACCCGTGGGAGGCGTGGCCGCCGAAGTCGATGTGCGCATGGTTGATGCCGGTGTCCAGGACATAGACATTGACCCCGGACCCGCCGTGGTTGTAGTAGGAGAACTGCGTGTCCAGGGGGATGTTGCGCTGGTCCACGCGGTCCAGGCCCCAGGGGGCGTTGGGCTGGGTGATGGCCCCGACGCGGACCACCTGGTCCGGCTCGACGTACTGCACGAGGTCGGGCCGGGTGCGGACCCGGCGCAGCATGCCGGCCGTCATGCGCCCGGACACGGCCTTGAACTGGCTGCCGATGTGGACAAAGCGCCCGATGTCCAGGGAGTCGGCGAAGACCCGGGCCTCGGCCACCGAGATGTCCGGGCGGAAGACCACCACATACTGGTCGGGGATGGTCTCGGCGTCGGCGTTGTGGATCAGCGGCACGGGCAGGTGCTCCGGCTCGGCGTCGTGGTGGACGTTGGCCATGGTGGCGGTGGCGAGCAGGGCCAGGATGAGGAGGGAGTAGAAGGGCTTCATGGCTGGCAGGCGGGGTGTGTGTGTGGGGGGGGGATTGGGATGGATGCCTTGCCCTGGGCCTGGAGGGGGGAGGGGCGCCGGGGTGCCTCTTGAGGCGGGTGTGTCGCCTGTTGGTGCGTCTGTTGGGGCGGGTGTGTTGCCTGTTGGCCCGCCCGCCGGTCCGTCTGCTGGCCCGCCTCTGTTGGCCCGCCTCTGTTGGCCCGCCTGTTGGCCCGCTCACCGCCGACCCGCTCACCGCCGACCCGCCCGCCACTGACCGCCCGGTCTGCCGAGGGGCCGACCCCTGTGCGGCTCCCCGACGCTGGCCGGCGGCCGTGGAGAGGGGCACGGGGCGCGGTCACCCGGGCAGGCGCCAGGGAGCACATGTGTGGAAGCTTGGCGGCGACACGCGCGGCGAGTGCCAACACGGCCAGGTAGCCTGGGATGCGGCCGGGCCCTTGGGGTGAAATGAAAACAGGGCACCCACCAAGGCGAGGCCCACTTCGGGGGGCCGCTTTCTTTGTTGTGACTTGGAATGCGACCCCGCGCGGAGTCGATCGCATGGATCGCGTTGGCGGGCGCGGAAACACCATTTCCGGATCAGGCGGCGTGCGCCTGACGGGGGCCAGGCTGGCGTGACCGGCGCGCGTCGGGGGAATATGTTCGCGGAATGTACTTGGGGCGATTCGGCGTGCGGCATTCCAGATCACCGTGTCCGAGTGGTTAAGGAGTCCGATTAGAAATCGGATGGGCTCTGCCCGCGTAGGTTCAAATCCTGCCGGTGATGCATCTCCCTTTTTTTGGCCCGGGGCCGGCGTGCTTTTGCGGCCGCGCGAAAAAGCAAAGAGGCGGAGTGGCTGCGCGGTGGTGGAGGAGAGAGGGCGCGCGCTCGCTTGCGGCGGGGGAAAGCGGCCGGCACGGGGCGGGGGAGGGGAGGAGGCCAAAGGCGGAGGACTCCACCGGGAGCCGGCGTACACCCCCGCCGGGGCGGCGGAGGTCGGCGGAGGTCGGCGGCGGCGGCGGCGGCTCCCGTCCATGCGCGTGCGTGTGCATGCGTGCATCGCGCGGGGACTACTCTCTGCGCTGCCAAGGCCCTTCCACGCGCCGGCGGCGGAGCGGCTAAACGGCCGGACGCGCCGCCTTTGGGCGGGGGGGAGCAAAAGGGCAAGCTGGCCCCAGCCAGGATCGAACTGACGACCTTCGCGTTATTAGCACGACGCTCTAACCAACTGAGCTATGGGGCCCGGATGTAGGCCACGGCGAGGCGGGGCGCCTTAAGAGGTCACGGAGAGGGGAGGGGCCTTGAGCAGTCTGGCGGCGAGGAGACGCCGGCGTCGGCCCGTGCTGGTTGGGGGAGGCGCACGCCGGGGCCAGGGATCCTGTAGCGCTGGCGCGGGTGCTGCGCCATGGCCGCGTAGCTCAATTGGATAGAGCACCTGACTACGGATCAGGAGGTTGTGTGTTCGAGCCGCATCGTGGTCAGCGTTCATTTTTGGCTCCCCGACCGGGAGAGGGGTGCGTGTGTGGCTGGCCTTTTTGCTCTCGGGGTGCCGCCAGGGGGGGTGGAAGGGCGTCGGCAGCGCAGGCCCCCCCCCCCCCCCGGGGGCCGTCCGGCGCAGGGGCGGCAGGATCAGCCGCACCGGGGGGGCGGGGGAGGGGGCCATCGGCGCGGTCCCCGGCCGCATTTGCCCCTCCGCGGCTGTGGTCTCCCCCGTGCGCGCGGGGGTGCGCCTCCTGCTGCGCGACCGCGGGCCGGCGGAGGGGAGGGAGAAAGCCCGCGATGGACGCGTGCCGCGCGCCGCGCGCATGCCCGGACCCCCGGCTGGCCAATGTCAGATGGCGCTGCCGCGACCGGGCCCGGGGGGGGGGGGGGGGAGCGACGGCCAGGGCTGCCGGCATGCAAGCGGCGCGTGTCTCAGCCGGGCACTTGACGCATGGGTGCCGGGCGGCCGCACATGGCGCGACCACGAGGCGGTGGCTCCGAGAGCAGAGCGCCTGCCAGCAAGCGGTGTGGGAGCAGTGCCAGGCAGGGAGGCGCCAGGGCCAGGGGGCCGGGGCGCGCGCTCGAAGGCAGACGCGAGGGCCTGCTCGGCGGGGCAGTGGTGCGGATGGCGGAGGGAGGGAGGCGAGGCTGCGGCGGCATGGGGGTGCTGGCCGGGAGTGGGGCTTTTTTTTTTGCGAGCACCGATCGCCTCGAGCATCCGTGTCCGATGCTCGCCTACGTGTGTGTGTGTGTGTGTGTGTGTGTGTGTGTGTGTGTGTGTGTGTGTGTGTGTGTGTGTGTGTGGCCCGGTGGGCTGGCGAGCTGGCGCGCGGGACTTGAGGCCGGGTTGACCCTGGGAAGGGCACTACTTCCGGCGTGTGTGCGCGCGTGCCCGGGGGCGATGGGGCCGGGCACGGCCGCGCGGAGCAGGGCCGCACACCCAGAGGGGGAAAGGGCGAGGGGGGCGTCGTTCGGCCTCCTCAAGAACCAGGGCTGGAAGGGCGGCCGGAAGCACCAAGCCACAAGGGGCCCGGCCAATGGCAACGGGCTGGCGGTCCACCAAGCAGGCAATGGAGCTCGGCCTGTGCGTGTGCACATGTGTGCGCGTGGCCGTGTATGCGGCGTCGGCCCTGGGAGTCGGCGGCCGCCGGTGCGCGATCCACCCGCGAATGCTGGCCGCGGCCGTGCCTCCGGGGGCCATTCGGCCCGTGCACACGCATGCATGTGCCGGGCTGGGACCATGGCCATATGCATATATATATAT
>NW_009242976.1:2443262-2447531 GCF_000388065.1 Fonticula alba
CCCCCCCCCCCCCCCCTTGTCCCTCGTCTGACAGCTGCAGGACCCCGCCTGTGGGCATTCCCCCCGGCCGGGAGGCGGCTGGCGGCGCGGGCCGTGGGAATGCGACGGGGCACACGTGGAACGCGCGCCATTGCTAGAAAGGGCAATTGCAGCAGGTCGGCATGAGGCCGTGGAATGGAAGAGCCCGGAGCATATGGTTTCCGGCCCGCTGGCTCAGGGGAGTTCGCTCGGATGAGCGGCCTGGAATGGCCGGGCCCCCTCTGCGCACGCGCGCGCGCCCTCTTGGGGGAATTAGCACCAGACAGGCAGACAGACAGACAGACACACACACACACACACACGAGCCGATGGACACGTATCATTCCATGGCGCCAGAGGCCGGGAGACGCGTGGCCCGGAGGACCTGGCTTGGGAGGTCTGCTTGGAGGAGGATGGCCGGCGCGCGATGGGCCCGCGCTCCGGGGGCGAGACGGCCCAATGCGCGCGAGCGCCGCGCTGTGCTTCATAGCCGAAGGTTGCGTCCTGCGGAGGGGTATGTTAGCCGGGAGGGAGCCCCACCCGGCAGGGGTCGGGCGCGTGGCAGGGCCCGGCCATGGGGGCCTCGGGCAAAAGTGCGAGAGCGTGAATATGTTGGGTCGGTTGGCGGCCCAGCGGGTTGGTGTGTTGGTGGTCCCATGTGTTGGTGTGTTGGTGTTCCGATGTGCTGGGGTGTTGGGGGACGTCGGCGCGCGTTGGTGCGCCAGCAGGCGAGCTGGCGCGCGGGCCGAGGGCGCCAGTGGAAAGGACCGCCCGGCGGCGTGGAGGTCCCGCGTCGAAGCCCAGAACGCCCGGCGCGCGCGCGCACACACACACACACACACACACACACACACACACACACACACACACACACATACCAAAAGGGCGCAAAGATGAGGGACCCCGTGCTCATCACCCTCGACCGCCGCGGGGCGCGCATACCGCGGCGCCGCGCGTTGGCCACGATGGGAAGTTGGTGCGAGTGGGGAGCCCATGAAGTGGGCACATATTTTCCGGCCGGCCGGCACACGCCCCCCCAGGTTGATTAGGGGGTGGGCGCACCCCTCACTTATGCCAGGTGCCAATGGAGGCCGGCCGACCGGCGCCGGAGGAGACACCTTTCCCCCCTCCCCCCCTGCCCCTGGGCGCCGGGGGCGGGCAGCGGCCGCGGCCGAGCGGGGCCGCTCGGCCCAGGCCGCACCTCGTACAGGGCACCCCCGGGGGGTGGGCGCCTCTCGGGAGAGGCGGCCCACCGGCTTCTCAAGGGGGAAATGCCCCGGCGCAGGTGGGGGGCTCTGTCGTGTGCCCGGTCGCACGGGCGCCGCGGGCCACCGGAGGGAGGCCCGGCACGGTCGGGCGCCTGGCCAGCCGCCGGGCCGAAGCACGCGCATGCCGACCGGCCTGCCCTCCCCCATGCGCCGCCGGCCAGGAGGGGCCGGGGATGTGAGGCTCTCCCGGGGGCAAGGCCGGCAGGCGCACCGAGGCCGCGGCTCGCCCGGGCCCGCCAGGCCTCCGGCCGGCCGGCCACCGGACCCGGCACCCGCGGCGGCGTGCCGCATCCCCCGGGGGCAAGAGGCGGCCGCAGCACCCCGCACCCACCGGCGCCCTATAAAAGCCGGCGGTAGCAAGCGACCCGTCCACAGGGAAGGCCACCACTCTCCGTGTTGCCTGGCTCTCTCGTTCTCTCTCTCTCTCTCTCTCTCTCTCTCTCTCTCCCCCCCCTCCCCCAAACCTACCTACCCTCTCTCGGTCTTCTCCGGGGAAAAGATCCCGCCCGCCGGTCATGCGACGCGATCACCCTCCCCCCGGCCGGGCCAGGGCCGCGGTCCTGAGCCTGCTTCTGCTGCTGGCCCTGGTGGCGTCGGTCGTGGCAGCGGTCAAGGCGGCCGCCTGCCCGACCGGGCACTATGCCAACCAGCAGGGGGACTGCCTGCCCTGCGACCTGTCGTGCAAGGAGTGCGACGATGGGACATCCTGCTTCCAGTGCCAGACGGGCCTGGGGTTCCTTTCGTCCGACCCGACGGTGCCCAGCCTGTGTACGGGCCTCTGCCCGATGGGGCAGTTCCTGAATCACGAAGGAACGGCTCGGTGCACGCCGTGCGGCCCATCGTGCCTTGATTGCCCGTACTCCGACAGCCAATGCAGTGCATGCGCGGCGGCCTTCGGCTGGGAGAACGGACTTAGCCCGGGCAGTCCCAGGTCCACGTCGCCATGCATCGCCTGCCCGGCGAATTGCACCACCTGCCACAAGGCGGACGGTTGGAACCGCTGTCACTCCTGCAAGCCGGGCGCCGGGCTGGACGGGGCCGGGAATTGCATCAGCACGCCCACGTCCGATGGCAGGTGGCTGGATGAAGCCACGGGACGGCTGCTGACTTGCGACCCGACGTGCGCCGCGTGCAGCGGCCCGCGGGCCGAGGACTGTACCCGGTGCCGGGCGAACTGGCGCCTGGAGGCGGTCCCGGCCGGCGGCCGTGGGGCCTGCGTGTCGGACTGCCCGGCCGGCGAGTACCCCTCGGCCGGCAGCCCGACCGGCTGCGCGGCGTGCCATGCCTCCTGCGCCACCTGCTTCGGGGGGCTGGACAACCAGTGCCTCTCCTGCCGGAGTGGCCGGCCGCTGCAGGGGCAGAAGTGCGTCCTGTCCTGCTCGGACCGGCACTATGAGGCCCTTGGCCGGTGTGAGCAGTGCCACCCCGCCTGTGACCAGTGCACCGGGCCCAGCAACATGGACTGCGTGGGGGCCTGCCCGCGTCGGCTGGTGTCGCTCACGGGCCCGGGGCCGGATGAAGAGGCCTGCCTGACCCGATGCCCGGAACGCATGGGCCGCGGCCCGGCCGACAAGTGCGTCGATTGCGGGGACCACTGTGTCTCGTGCGCGCTCGCCAGCCTGGTCGACCCCGAGCCGAGGATCGAATGCAAGAAGTGCGATGTGGGATGGCTGCTGGACCATCGGAGCAGGGGCTGCGTGGCCGAATGCCCGCCCGGGACCGTGGCCATCGGGCTGGAGTGTGTGCAATGCATGCCGAGCTGCGCCCAGTGCTATGGGCCCATGGCGAAGCACTGCATCACCTGCCAGCCGGACCACCCCTTCCATGTGAATGGCTCTTGCCTGGCCTCCTGCCCGGAGCGGATGTACCCCTCGTCGGAGGGCCAGTGCTCGCCGTGCGACGCCAGCTGCTTGACATGCTCCGGCCCGGGCAGCAGCCAGTGCACCAGCTGCTGGCAGGACCAAGCCCTGACGGTGGGGGGGAGGTGCGCGACTTACTGCCCGGCGGGGGAGTTCCGAACCGATGAGCCCCCTTCGCCGGGCTACGTGTGCGGCAGTTGCCCGGACCGGTGCATCTCCTGTCACGACGCCAAACGGTGCACCCACTGCAACGAGGACACCTTCCTGCATGAGGGGGCCTGTCATGGGGCGTGCCCAAGTGGGACGGCCTCGTGCATGGAGAATCGCCAGTGCGAGAGGTGCCCGCCATTGTGCGATGAGTGCACCGCGACGATGGTGGACGGGATGGGCCACTGCCGCGTCGAGTGCCTTGCCTGTGAGGAGGGCCTCTTTTTGGATCCCGCCACGGGCCGGTGTGATTACAGCTGTCCGGATGAGCAGGTCCCCGTGGATGAGGGTAGCAGTGTGTGCGGGCCCTGTGCGGAGGGCTGTTTGACATGCTTGGGCACGGTGGATCGGTGCACAACATGCCCGGAATCGGCCACATGGCTGAGGTACGACACGAGCACCTGCCAGGAGCAATGCCCGGAGGAGGGCTTTGGCACGCTCTTCCTCAAGCAACACTACGGCATGGGGTGGGTCAATGTGTGCAGACCCTGCCCGGCCGGGTGCGACACCTGCATGGACCCCAAGTCCAAAGAATCGTGCGAGTTTTTGCGGGACACCGGGCGCCTGCATTGTCCGTGGGAGATGCGCTGCCAAGCCTGCGCCGAGCCATTGCTGTACTTGGCCGAGAGCAACACCTGCACGGACAGCTGCCCGGCCGGGACATTTGCCGACCCCGATGCCCGGCATGCGACTATTCCCTCGTGCGTCAAGTGCCCGGGTGGCTGTCTCAGCTGCACGGGACCGGACCCGGCCGAGTGCACGCAAAAGGACAAGGAGGAAGAAGGCAAGTCCTCGAAGCGGCGGCTAGGTACGCGCTGGCGGCCCTGGGCCTGCCCCTGTGGGCGGGGGGGGGGGGGGGGGGGGGGGGAAGGCCGGGGCTGGGGGGCCCAAGCCCCGGGGGGTCCTTTGGCCCCGCG
>NW_009242976.1:2447541-2448745 GCF_000388065.1 Fonticula alba
GTGCACGCAAAAGGACAAGGAGGAAGAAGGCAAGATGTGGCAGCGGCGGCTAGGTACGCGCTGGCGGCCCTGGGCCTGCCCCTGTGGGCGGGGGGGGGGGGGGGCGGAGGGCGAAGGCCGGGGCTGGCGGGCCCAAGCCCCGGGGGGTCCTTTGGCCCCGCGTGTGGCGGGCTCCGGGTTTTTTTTTGGGTTTGTCCTTTTCCCCGCGCGACTGACGCGCACTCGTGCAACCAGCCATCGGCCTCGGGGTGGGCCTGGGCATCCTGGCATTGGTCTTGGTGGCCGGCGCCGTGGCCGCCTTCTTCATTCTGCGCGGCCGCGGGGCATCCGCCAACAAGGGTGCGTCCGGCTGGCCGGCTGGCCGGGGGGAGGCGGGGGGGCCGGCGAGGGCTGCGATGGCCAGGTGACTGACACTCGGTGGGCCCCTGCTGGGCGACGCGCTGCGACTTTCTTCTCCCGTCCGGGGCGGTGGGGCGCGTCTGCGCAGACGCCTTCCCCATGAGCGCGATCCACGGTGCGTATGCGGAGAGCTCCCCTTCTCCCTGTGCGGCGGGGCGGGGCGGGGCCGGTGGGGGTGGGCCGGGCAGCCTCCGGGTGCGATGTGCTAACAGAGCCATGTGTCCCCTCGCGCCGCGGCGCAGACTGAGTGCATGTCGCGGGGCCGGGCGTTCGCGCGCCACGCGGCAGGGCCACTTGCCGAGCGAGCGCACATGCGGGGGGGCTCCCCGGGCCGCTGGCGCTTTTTGTTCCGAATACACTCGCCGCTCGCATGGGCCGCTGCTGTGGTGCTTTTTTTTGGTCGGCAATCCGACAAGAAGACGGTCTCGCGCGCTGAGGCGACGCGGGGCCAGGGCCGGGGCCGGCCCGTGGTGTGCGGGGGGAGAGCTGCTCGCGGCCATGGGCAGGCGGAGGGAGGGGAGCGGGCACTGCGCCTCGGGGTCTTTTTCGAGAGGTGTCCCACGGTGCGCCGGAGGGGGGAGGGCCGGCGATGCGGGCCTGTGGGAAGAAGAGAAACCCCCACGGCGGGGGGTGGCGGCGCGGTGCGCCGTCGTCCGGGCGGATGGCGCCTGGGCTTCGTGTGGTTTTGTTCTTCCTCCTTTGCGCGGCCCAGGGGGGCAGGAGGCCTCGGACCATGGGCTGGTCTCGCTCCGTCGAGGGGGGGGGGGGGGGGGGGGCAGGGGGAGGGCGAGCAAGAAAGCAGGGC
>NW_009242976.1:2448755-2454290 GCF_000388065.1 Fonticula alba
TGCGCGGCCCAGGGGGGCAGGAGGCCTCGGACCAGGGGACGGCATCGTGCCGGCGGCCGGCGCACGGCGCCGGGGGCAGGGGGAGGGCGAGCAAGAAAGCAGGGCACCGGGGCCGGCCCGAGGCGAGGCCCGCCGACCTGGCTGGCGGCCGGGACAGGGCGCGCCCAAGGTGCATGGTCGGCCAGGTGCGCGCCGGCACCCCGGGCGCAGGCGGGCGTGGCCGGTGCTGCTGGTGCGCCGGCCGCCCCCCGGGCCCGCGAAGCGCATGGCGAGACAGTGTGCCAGGGGGCGGTCCGGCGGCCGGGCTTGCACGCCCCCCCTCCCGGCGGAGCATGGCCCACGTCCGGGCTGGTGCTCTGGCGGCCGCGAGGATCTTGGCGCGCACGCGCGGCCAGAGAGCCTCCCCAAAAGCGGGGCGAGCAAAAGGAAATTCCCATACCGGGACTCGAACCCGGGTCTCGTGGGTGAGAGCCACGTATCCTAACCACCTAGACTATATGGGAGGGGTGAGTGATGAGGGCGCAAGGAGGCCTTTTGTGCCTTCGGCGAGGGGGGCCTCGCTTGCGCCCCCAGGCGCCCCCCACGAAGCAGGTTGGCAAGCGCTCGGTGGGGGGGTGTCCCGGCAAAAAAAAAAAAAAAAAAAAAAGAAGGGGGGCTGCTATGCCGGACCAGGAACATGACCAAGGAAGGGGCCATAGAAGCGGCGACCGGGCTGCCAGGGGGCGGCACAGGCCCCACCGGGAGACCCTTTCGCCGGGGGCGTGGAGGGGACTCCTTGCTCGTGGGTGCGGGTGCGCCGGGCGGATGAGGCACTCGGTGAAGGGGTCGGAGGGGGGGGGGCCGGGCTGGGGGCGACCTGCCTTGGTGATCGACGGCGGGGCGGGGCAGAAGAGACGCCCGGGCGGCGGGCGGCCGATGCGCGGCTCGGGAACCGGCGAGGGCGCGGCAAGGGCCACCGTGAGGCCCGGTGCCGGGCACCCCCGTCGGGCGAGCCGGCGCCGGAAGATGAGCTGCGCGTGGTTTCGGAGGGGGAAAGGCAATGCCGAGGCATGGCTATGGTAGGGCATGTTGGCTGATCGGACGCAGAGCGTGCCACTGGGCCGGGCCCGGAGGGGGGGGGGGGGCATCATGAAGTTGTTGGGCGCAGGCGAGGAGCAGGCCCACCGAGGCCCAAGGGGAGGGCGGCCGGGAGGCAGTGCCGGTATTGTCCCGGGCGGAGGGGGCGCGATGTGGCGGTGGCCCGGGCTGCTGGTCAAGCGGGGGATGTGTGGCGAGGAAGCGCCGCAGAGCAGGGTGAGCACGTCCGGGGGCCCTGCTGCCGGGGACGCATGTGCGGCGGGCGGGCGGGCGGGCGGGCGGGCGGGCGGGCGGGCGGGCGGACGGGCGGGCGGACGGGCGGGCGGGCGGGCGGGCGGGCGCGGGATGCGCCATCCGCGTGGAGGAGACCTGGGCGGCGGCGAATGTGCCCGGGGAAGGGCGCCGCGTTTGACGGCGCCCCGGGGCCTCCGTGGCGGACACCGGATGCAACCGGGGCCCGAGGCGGCCGGGCACAGCGCCGAGGCGGGCAGCCCGTCGCGGGCCGGGTGAGCGAGCAAGCGCCATGGGGCCCGGGCCATCGGATGATGAGGGGCCCGACCGGGGGCGGCCCCGGTGATACTTATGGGGGGCCAGCCCGGAGCTCGGCCGTGCCGGGGACCCGGGGCAGGGCGCCGGCCCTCGGGCCCATCGATATCTCGACCACGGAGGGGACCGGGCGGGCCCGAGATCGCCCCCTGGTCGTGGATTCCTTCGGAGGGGGGCCGTCGCCACGCCCAAAGGCCAGGCCGTACCATGGATCCGCGCAGCAAGAGGCGGAGCGGGGGCCTGCTTCGGGGCGCTCGTTCGCGGCCCGGGACCTGGCGCCGCCTTCGGGCCGGGGAGCCGAGCCAGCGCCTTTTGGCGGTCTGGGGGCCGGGGCATGGAGGCCCGCGCGCCGGGCGAGGAGGATCCGGAGTGCGGGGGGGGGGGATGCCGCGCGCGTGTCCGGGCCCCGGGGCGCCGGGGCCCTTCTCGTATGTGTTGCGAGGGCGTCGCGGCGCGGGGATGCCACCGGCCGCTGCCGCATGCCAACGCATGGACCTTGCTCGCCCGGCGGTCGGGGGGGAATACCGGCGGGAGGGGTGAAAAGGGAGCATTAATATATGCACGGCGGCCGCGGGTGGCTTTTATTTTGGGTGCCTGGTTTCACCTGTGCCCCTGCTTCCTGCCCCCCCCCCCAGCCCAGGGCTGCGAGCGTCCCCCTGTGGCATGGCCCCCCGGCGCCTTGGGCATTTGTTTCTCGGTCCTTTCTCTCGCCGGTGCAGAGGCGGCATGGGTGCCACATCTTGACGCCGGGGCCTGGCGCGGCGGGCGGGGAGGGGCCGACGGACAGTGGACGCGCATCGCGCAAGGGGGCCGCACTGCGGCGCGGGCCCTCCTCCGGCGGGGTGTTGGTTGGTTGGCGACGGCCGGCTGCCGATCCACCCTACCATCCTCGTGCGGTCCCTCGCCCCCCTCCGCTGGCGGACACCGCCACGCCGGCCCAGCATGCCATTGCGCCTCGGTGCCGGCCCGGGCCCATCGATGGCCCCCGGCCCTTGCTACTCCAGCGCCGTCTGTTCCCCGCACTCCCCGCGGGCCGGGCCCGCCATTCCCATCGTCGAGGGGCCCATTCCGCGCGCCTGCCGCAAAGTGATTCCCCTCCCCCGGCTACATCTTCCCACAATCGGCCGAGCCCCGCACTCGGCCCTAGCCAGGCCCGCTCTCCGAGTCCCCTTCTCCCTCCCTGAGTCCCTCTCGCTCTCTGCAGCCGCTCTTCATGGTGTCGTTTGTTTCGTCGAGGACACCCTCCTGCGGCGGTGTCCCTTTCCCGGTGGACACTGCGGCACATGCCTCCACCATGTGTCGACCCGGCCGGGCCGACCATTCAACATCCCTCCCCGAACTGGCCAGCCACCCACGAGAGCCCCCTTTCGGCCGGCGGGGCAGCCTTCTTCCCGGTCCACAAACCCTCCCCGTGGAGGCCCCGGTCTTGGGCACCCTCCGCCCCCTGCATCCTTCCGGGCCACGACACAGCCCGCCCATCTCCTCGCCATCCAGACCACACCCTCGGCCTGCCCGTCTGCCCGAGGCCCGCTTCCGCCGGACCACTCGCTCGACCGCCACGTCGAGCCCCGTGCACTCGCTACCTACATCCGCATTCACATGGCCCACACGGGCCTCGGCCGGGGGGAGGGGTCCATCCTTCGGAGAGCCGGGCCGCTTCCCCACGCGCCAAAGGCCGGAGCCCCACCACACCCCGGGCCGTCCCGGAGATCACGACCCCCGCCGAGAGGCTCCGGCCTGCTCGGACGAGGGAAACCCCTTCGCCGGCGAGGACGCAAGGGACCTGCCCAAAGGGCGGGCCGAGCGTCCAAGCCGACTTCCCGGCATGTGCGCAGCCGCCTGCCCCGTGGTATCCCGGCCGAGGGGCGGCCACAGGGCAGCCGTCGATCGCCCCTTCGCGAAGACACTCCCCGGAGAACCGCCGGCCCGTGTCTCAGTCCCGGATGTGGCCTCTTGGCCGGGGGCTCCCGAGCACGCTTCCCCGCCACCCCACACCGAGCAGGCGCCTTCCGCCATGCCGGTATCCAGGAAGCGCGTCGATGCATCCTCGCCTCCGGTCGCGGAGGCAGCGTCGGCAAATCCGCCCGCCGCCCCGTTGGCCCCGGCGGCGCGGCACCCATCCCCCCTCCCCAGTGCACTCGGCGGCATCTTCCACCACCACAGCCACCGCCGGGCGGCCCATGCTGACGACATTGCACCGCTCGCCGACCCCAAGGGGGGGGGGGGCACACCGCTGGTGTGCCATCGGCCGATCAACCGGCACACTGGAGCCGGTGCCCGGCCGAGGGTCACTTGCCCCCCTCCTGCGGCAGCCTCTTCGGAGGCGTCAAGATGGGCCGCGGTCAAGTGGAGGTGCCTCCTCCGGGTGCTTGACCGCGCGCGGGATGTCCCGCCCCCCGCCCATCGGCGCCTTTGGGTGTGGCGGCCGCATGGGGCTGGTCCACGCTGCTCGCCGCCGAATGTCCCCCTCCGCCCGGGCAGGCGCCACACCGACAGCAAAGGCAGGCCCACCAGCATGGGCGACACGCTGGCATGGGACGTCAAAGCCGGCGACCACCGCCATGGCGGCTCCTCGCCAAGTACCCGGCTTCAGCCAGTCCTGTTCATTTGTGCAAATGCCTCGGGCACAGGCATGGGCGCGGGCCTCCTCCCGCCTGCCTCTCCGGCCCCTCGCGGCCCGGCCGGAATCCTTGCCACCCCCCCCCCCAGGGACCATGCCCCCACCCGGCGTCTTGTCGCCACTTTCCTCCCCCCCCCCCCCTGACGGCCCGCACGCAAGGGCAAGGCCGATGCCCGGGGCACGGACGCGACGCCTTGGCCACCAGCCCGGCTCCCGCTCACTGGGCGGCGCCTCCTCCGCAATGGCCGCTCCGCCGCTGCCTCCGCGGGCCGCTCCCCCTCGATCCCTGTGTCGGGCTCAGCCTCTCCTGCGCCAGGGCCGATGTCGGTGCCTTTGCAGACCGGCCTGCTCGCCCTCTGGCCGGGGCGGCTGCTCCCTGACGCCACGCCGATGGCCCTCGCCTGCTGCCCGAGCACTGACATCGCCCCGCCGAGTGCCGGGGATCCCCGGCCGCCCGGCTCGCTGCTCGCCCGATCCTGCAGCCCGGCCACTGCATGTCCTCTTGGCGGCGCCCTGATCGCGCCCGGCCCACGGATACCCGTGGCGCGTCGCCCCCCAGCCAGCGAGGCAAGCGCCCACCCAGACGGCGCCGCCCCCGTGCCGGGGACGGTATCCACCAGCCTCGGGGCAGGCTCGCCTCTCCGGGCCGATCCCCCGGCCGAGCTTCCCCCGCGTGGCCTGCCGCACATCCGGCCGCTCAGCATACCCCGACGTGGGCAGCAAGTAAGTCCGAGAGTGGCGCCCCCCTTCCCCACGCACCAGTCGTAAAACCTTCACCCTAGACCCTGCCGGCCTGCGCGGCCGCAATGGCAACATCCGGATCCCGGAGCCCCTCGGCATGGGATCCGCCCTTCCCTGGCGCCCGGCACCCTGGCCGGCACACAGCAGCGATGGAGCCCCCACCGCCGCCGCCGCCGCCGCCGCCCGAGAGCAGCCTCCCAGCCCAAGGCCTATGAGCGGCCGCTCGTGCCACCCGGGGCTGTGGTGCCTTCGCCGCAGCCCCCACGGTCCCGCGCGGCCCGACGACCCTCCAAGGCCCGGGCAGTGGTGGGCACCTTCTCGCGCGACATCGCACCATCCCCCCTGGCGCCTCTCGGGCCCATGACCCGGGCACCGCCCCCATCCGGGCCAAGCAATGAACGCATGCTCGACTCGGCCCTGTGGCGCGATGGCCCCCGCAAAAGGCGCAGCCCTCGCCTCCCGGTCGCCCGCCGCTGGCAGCCCGACGGCCTGGCCGGAGGAGCCCCCGCAAGCAGGTGCAATGGCCATGCCCCGCGATCGACCCCCCGCCC
>NW_009242976.1:2454764-2457045 GCF_000388065.1 Fonticula alba
CCCTGGCTCGTGCACGGTGCCTCCCGGAGTCCCAAGTGCGAGGGCCCCTCCACCCGACCGCCCGGGTCGAGCGGGTCATCTTTCCTCCCTTTCTCTTCTCTTCTCTCTCTCTCCCTCTGTCTCTCTTTCTTCTTCACTCCCCTCTGTCCGGCCCCTTCGGCGTATTTTGATGTTGGCTTCAAGGGCAACCGGGCGAGCTCTGCGCGCGTGGGGCTCGCCGGCACTGGCGGCGGCGGCGGCCCGGTGGGGCTGGCCTCTGCCCAGGCGCGACACGCCGGCCCCCGGGGGCCCGGCAGCCCCGGCGTCCGGGCCCATGGCAGCCCCGGCCATGGGCATGGGGCGTCCGTGCGTGCGGGGGTTCTCCTCGGCCGGGGCGGCGCCTGGCCCGGGCGATGGCCCGTGCGCCGGGGAGCGCCTCTGCCGGGCCATCGAGGCCGGGAGGGAGCCCCTGCCGCAGGGGTTCGATGATGTGGCCCACTTCCGGCTGTTCTTGCGGCTGGTGGGAGATCCGCGGGAGGGTCGCCCGCTGGCGCCCTTGGGCACGCTGGGCCGGCTGCTGGGCATGGACCGGTCATCGGTGCAGGCGCTGCTGAGCCAGTATGGCCGGGAGTTTGGCATTGCGCCGGCCAAGCGGCCGCTGTCCCTCTTCCCGGAGCAGGTGGTGGGCCCGGGGGATCCGATCTTCGAGGATATGATGGGGCTGATTCGGCGGGACCCGCCGGTGCTGGGGGCCGCCCTGTCGCGGCTGCTGTGCCTGCTGCCGAGGCAGGTGGAGGGCCTGCTGGCGGAGCATGCGGCGGAGATCCTGGACGAGGCGGAGCGCGACCAGGGGGTGTGCATTCGCCGGCTGGGCCACCTGGTGACCGTGGCGCCGCCCCTGTCGAAGCAAACCATGGCCACGCTCCTTTCGACCAGCCTGCTGCAACTGACGGCGGCCATGAGAAGGCACTTCCCGGAGCATGGGGTGATGGTGGTGCCGAAGGCGTCGCCGGCCAAGCTGGAGGCCCTGCGGGCCGTCCTGGCCGACAGGACACGGGTGCCGGTCCCGCGGCTGGCGGAGATCTGCACGCTGGCGGACGTGTGCATATCCACCGTCGCGACGCACGGGCCGACCCTGTGCCCGGAGTATGTGGTCCGTCTGCGGGGCGAGCTGTCGCCGAAGAAGGTGGCCCGCTTGCGGGCACTGCTGCGAGAGCAATGCCACAGCATCAGGGCCATGAGCAGGGATTTGGGGCAGCCGGCGCGGTATCTTCGCTGGTACATCAAGTACTATGAGCCGGGGGTGGTGTTGCCTGCGGGCAATGACCAGCCGGTGTATGTGCTGGCGCTGCCGGACAGCTCGACCCGGCTGACGCTGGCCGAGTATATGCGGCGGTTTTTGCCGGCCGCCTCGCCGCTGCACGGGACCCGGGATGAGGACATCCCGGCCCGAGCGGCCAATTGGATGCCCGGGACCGTGGCCGATGACGGCGCGTCGGAGTCGGACGCCGAGGCGCCGGCGGCCCCGGGCCCGGAGCCGGGCCCGGGGCCGCCGGCGCGGATGTCGGTGCAGGAGCGGAACCAGGCGCTGGAGGTCCGGCTGCAAGGGCTGTGCGGGCTGCGGCCGGCGCTGTCGCCGGCGGAGGTGCTGGAGCAGATGGGCATCCCTTGGGTGCACATTGACAGGGCGCTGGCCTCCTTCGAGTGGCCGAAGGACCTCTGGGATGCCCGTCGGCGGTTGGCCAGCCGGGCGCCCTCGGACGAGGGGATCCGGCGGCTGCGGCAGCTGGCGAGCCAGGTGCACCCGTCGGGCCGGCGCATGCGCCATACGGTGCGGGAATTGGCCGCCGAGCTGGGCCAGGAGCCGGATGTGGTGTTCACCATGCTGCACCAGTATGCGCCGGAGTACTTCTTCCTGGCGGTGGCGCCGGAGGCCAAGTCCGGCCTGGGGGGGATCTACGTGCCGGAGGAGAAGCTGGCCGACCTGCTGGCGGCGGTGCATGGCCGGCACCCGGCGCCGGTGCTGCACCAGGTGGCGGCGGATCTGGGCTGCACCCTGCCGCAGGTGGTGAACTCGCTGCGGGCGGACGCCTTTCAGCGGGGCATCCAATTCAAGGCGCCAAGCTACGCGCGGCACCTGGCTTCGCGGACCTTTCAGGTGGAGCAGGTGCTGGCCCTGTACCCCGGCATGCAGGCTGCCCACATGTGTTCCATGTTCAGGGATCTGCTCCCCCACCACTTCTACCGGTGCCAGCGCTACATCGTGTCCCAGTGAATACACATACCCGCGCGGGGATGGGTG
>NW_009242976.1:2457580-2462313 GCF_000388065.1 Fonticula alba
TGGGCATGGCAATGGGGGTGTCGGGAGCCGGCGCCGGTGCGGCCGGCGCAGGGGCATGCGGCTGGCCGGTGCAGGGGTGTGCGCATGAGCGCCACTACCGGGACACCGGTGCAGTCCGGCACCGGCAGGGGCAGACGGATCGGCCCGTGGCCATCGGCTAAGGGGGTGCACCTCCCACGGGGGGGACTGTTGCCCGGCGGGGACGCGCGGCTGTGGTGGCTGCGAGAGGGCCCGCGTGGCGGTGGCCACGTTGTTTACTTGTCCCCCCCACTGATGTAGGCCGTGCCCACCGATCTCCCGTGGGGATCGTGCCGGCGGGGGCCATCTCGGCCGTGCGCAGGAGTGTCTTTTTTTGTCTCTCCCGACCATGCGCGCGCCCCGCGGCAGTGGTGGCTGTGCGTGTGGGCGCGGCCGCGGGGGTGTGGCAGGCGGCGAGGCACCCTGCGCCCGGAGCATGTGGCCCCTCGGGGCGTGGCTCTCGCGGCCGGCCGGGCTGGCCCTGTCTTTGTCGTTGTGCTTGGGTCTTGCCAGCGGGGCGCGCATGGCGCCGTTGCCGTGGGGGATGCGCGAGGCGCCTGGAGGGGGAGGGGCTTCGAAGCAGGGACACTGCCAAGGTCGGAAGAGGCAAGGGAGAGCCGAGCGGGCGGAGGCGAGGGACGCATCGAGCGGATGCCGGAGGCCCTCCGCTGGCGAGAGGGGCCGTCGATGTGCGCGCCGGGGGCCACAGGCGTCGAGGGCACCTGGCATCACCACCACCACCACCACCGCTCGGGGGAGTCGACGCCGGGCTGGCTGGCGTGCCCGATGGTGTGGGGCATTTCCGTATCGGTGACTGGACTGCCCCAAGCACGGCAGGGGAAAGTCCCGCCATCACCGCGGGGGATGGTGTTCCTGCGCCTTCGCCGGCGGGACACGGTGTGCGTGGGGTAAGCCGGTCGGGGTGCGGGCAGGCCAGACGCGCCAGCCTGGCCGGTCGAGCGCCGCGGCCATGACGATCGCCCTCCGCGCTCGCATAGCCAGTCGGCACGGCGCATGGAGCCCCTGTGTGACTGGGGGGGGTGGGGGTGCTGGCGGGCGGCTCGGTGCGGTGGACACCGCCGAAGCCCACGGCAGGGCGGGGTGGGGACCCTTGCGCGGCCATGTGCTCGAGGCGGGGGCAGGGCCTTTCGGCTGCGGGCGAGGGCACCGAGCAGATGGCCCCAGGGATGGCCTCTCAGGCCCTGTGCGTGAAAAGGCCCGCGGGGGATGGCCAAGTTGTGTGTGTGTGTGTGTGTGCTCTGCGCGGCCGCCAGCCGGGCGGCTGCCGGTGGCCGTCGCAGGCGTCCTCGGTCTTCGGAGGCCGTCAGCCCCCCATATCACCGGGCTTCGCCGGGGGCCGACTGCCGGGCGCCGGGCGGGCCGATGGGTGGCGGCGCATGGCGGCGTGCGGCTCGGCTCGCTCGACGCACTCACGCCACTCGGCCCCGTTGCGGCCGCCGGGGCAGGTCACAGGACGCGAGTACCGTGCGGCGTGCCAGGCGGAGGGGGCGAGGTGGAGGGCATTGCCTTAAAGCGCCCGGGGGACTGCCGGTTGGAGTATTCTTCCCGGGCGGTGGGGCATCCTGGCCCGGGGGCCTGCCGCCGATCGCAGGGTCCATTACGATGGCGCGACGCGGGGCAGCCCGGAGGAGGCCATCGGGAGAGAAGAAAAAAAGGCAAAACCGGCCTGCGGGATTGCGGCACACGTCGCCGGTGGCACGGGCGTCGGGGCGCCCGGGGGGACAGGTGAACCAAGCGTACGGAGCATGGGAGGCACCCCGCCGACGGCCGGTCCCCACTGGGACCATGTCCCCCGGGGCGTGCTTGCACATCCGCCGGCCGTTTGTTCGATCGCGCGCAGGGGCTGTGTCGCCATTTCCGGGCGGCCCCGGGATGCGGTGGACAGTCGGTGTCTTGCCTGCCGCCGGCGGTCCGGCCAGGCGGGGCGCCTTTGGACGAGCCGGGCCCCGGGCAGCGGCGGCATACGGCCCGGCAGTGTGGCTGCACGATGCGTCCCCTCGGCCGGCGTGGCGGCGTGGCTCGATGAAGGGGGGGTCTGGCGCGATGGCAAGCACCCGCTCGACAGATCCGACCGTGATCCGGGGGCGGAGCGATCGTGATGGGCAAGGCTTGGGGGGCTTTCGCCGTCTGAATGGCAGCCAGGCCGTGGGCAGGCAGCGGACAGCGGAGGCACCGCTGTGCGGCACCAGCCCCGGGCGGGCGGGCGGGCGAGGGCAGCGCGGTTATCCGAGTCAGGAGGGAGGGGGGAGCATCGGGAGATCCCGAACGGAGGCAGGGGCTGCCCGTGGGAGGGACAGGCACACAGGGATGTGGCTTTTTCCTTGGGCCCTTCGCCAGTGGGCCTGGCCTGGCGGGCCGCCGGCCTGCTGGCACCGACGCCACCGCCGGTGCGAGTGCCGGCCTGCCGCACTGGGGCGTGGGCACATGCTATCCCCGGGGCATGCCCCGGGCGGCGGTGCGGGGTAATGCGTCCGGGTGGGCCGGGCCCCGGCGCGCCGCCCCGCTTGCCGGGGTGGGCATGGGGGGGGACGGGGGGCGGCTTGCGGGGTCCCCCGGGGATGGGTGGCGAGCCGGGAGAATGGCGCCGGCGGGAATGCGACAGTGCAAGCAAAAGCGTTCGGCCGCGGCGCCGGGACGGCAAGGGGGAAGGCGCGCGAGAATGCGCGGGGCGCTGCCTTCCGGAGAAGGTGGCCCCGATGAGGGACGCGCCGAACATTGCGGGCCTCCGTGCCGGAGCGGCCGAGGCCATGGCGAAGCCTGTGTGTGTGTATGGGCGTTTCTGTGCGTACGCATGCATACATGTGTATGTGTATATAGCACGCCCCGGCGCCTGGCGGAGGACGTTGGGGCACCGCTTTCGGCCTTGGAGGCGATGGCGCTGATGCAGGCGCCGGGCGGCGCTCGGGGCAGGCTCCCGGTCTCGTCCACTGCGGCGGGCGGGTGCGTTGCGCGGGCTTCGCGCTGCGGGTGCGACCGAGAGGTCCCCCGGCACCGGAGATGCCCCCGCTCCCACCGGGCCATGGGCTGACGCTTGTAGGTGTGTCCAAAGTCCGACCGGAGGGCCCCTAGGGGCCGGGCGCCGGCATGCCTCGGGATGCATGCACCCTGCTCGCTCGGTGTGGCTGCCCTGCCTGCCTGGGGGGTACCCCTGGGAGGCGGCGCCCCGTATGGCATGATGGGCAGAGCGGCCACACGGAGCGAGCAGGAGGGTGGGGGATGTGGCTATTGCAGGCTCTGGGCGCTGGCAAGTGGCCCTTCGGGACCAGCATAGCGCCCTGGGGGGCGAGCGCGTCCCGGAGGGGGGCGGCACCGGGCGGGCAGGCGAACGACCGACAGACACCGGGCAGGGGGCGAGGCCCGGCGCGCATCAAGCGAGTGACCATCCTCCCCGGTGCCGGCGCCCGGGAGGGGGGAGGGGGCAGAGAAGAAAGCGCCCGGCTCGGGGGCACCCAGGGGAGAGGAGGTGCGCGGAGGAGGTCCACAAGAGAGGAGCTACACGGGGGAAAGCAAAAAGGAGGGTGCCGGGTGGAGGGCGCCCCGTGTGGACACACAGGCAATCACCTCGCTGGAAGATCATCGGAAGGGACGGGCCCCTCGCGGGCGGCGAAGCGGCGGCAGAGCCGATCGAGGCCCCGGGGCGGGGGGGGGAGGTGGCCAGCGCGAGTTCCCACCGGGCGGGGCCCGGCGCAACCAGGCCCACCGGCGCGCGGCGGTCTCTCGTCGACGAGCCTGCCAAGTGGGCCAATCTGGAGGAGCGCCAGGGGGAACTGCCGGTGCATGTGGCATGTGCCTCGCCCGCGGGCGGGCGCCATGCGCGCCTGCCGGGGTGTCCCGCCTGGCGCGTGGGGGAGGGGGCCGGGGGGGGGGGCTCGCGCAAAGGCCAGGGAGGATGCTGGTGCCGACGCCCGTGAGGCAGCCGCCCGCCTGTCGCCCGTTGCACAGCCCTGCCCGGCGGAGGTGGCACTCGCCCATGTTGCCGGGGGGGGGGGGGGGGGGTGTACTTCGGGCCGGTGAGGCGCTTGAATGTGCTGCCGGTGGACGTCGGCCCTGGGGCACGGCAAATGCACGTCCTCGCGTGGGGCACCTTGCGTGGCTCCGGTTCGGGCGCGCCGCCAGTGCAACAGGCACGGGGCACCCCCGCCGCCCGTCGAATGTGACCGCGGGCAGGCCTGCACGGCCCCCGGGCAGCCGCATCCCAAGAGGCGCATGCGATCAGCAGGCGGGAGGGTCCACCCGCTGCAGCGGCGGGCACCCATCATGTCGCCCGGCAGCCTTCATGCGGGGGGCCGTGGCAGCCGCCTGGGCACAAGTGAAGACACCGAAGAGGGACTTGATACCGGACGGGCGCGAGACGCTGGAGCCACGCTCGGGGCCGTGCGAGGGGCAGATGGGACTTTCGGAGGCCAGGCGTCGGGGGGGGGGGGGCCGGCTCGGCGATGCCTGCTCGGGCTGGGCATCCGCCGCCGGGGCCTCCGACGCCCGGGGTTCCCCGGCGGCCGAGATCCATGGACGTCGGGCAGAGTGTGGGCATCCGGCGGGGCCAGGGATCCTCGGGGCTCCGGGCGATCAAGCGGCCGGCCGGGTGGGCCGATGCGGGCTTCCTCCTGCACGGGTGTGGCTAGTCCTTGTGACATGGCACGTGTGGGTGCGTTGCGCGCCGGGCCGACGCCGGCCCCACGAGTTGGGGGGGGGGG
>NW_009242976.1:2462369-2463432 GCF_000388065.1 Fonticula alba
TTCTTGGACAGTGAGGAGGTCATACTGGTATAGAGGGGCAACGAGACAGCCGGCCTTACAAGAAGGGAGGGTGGCTCGCGGGCCAGACAGCAGCGAGGCGACACGGACACATGGCAAAGGTCGCGGCTGGTCTCGGAGCCCCGTGGCTCATCCGAACAGCGGCCAGGCTCGCAGGCGCATGGGGCGTGGCTGGCTGGGGCCGGCCGGCGGCCGCCGTGCAGATGGGCAAAAGCGCCGCCGGACCACGGCATCTCGGGCCACGAGCCAGCACCTGCGGCCCGTGTGCCAGGGAGTACGTGCTGCTCGGTGGGTGGATGACGTCCGCCGCACAGAGGCTCCGCATATTTTCGGGAGAGAGGAGTCTCGGGCCAGGCCGGCCGAAAGGCGCGGACGCGGGGAGCCATGGGCAATGGGCGACTAGGGGAGTTGGGCAGCATGAGAGGCCTTGGAACTGCATGGCCAGGCGGAATGCCTGGCACAGCCACCGCAGCGTGCTCCCTGGAGGAGGCCGGGGCCTGCCCTCGCGAACCATGTGGGAGGGGGGGCTCGCTCTCTCGGGCGCGGTGGGTTCCTGACGCCGCGGCGAAAAGTCAGCTTGAAAAAGAAAACACGGCCGAAGGAGTTGCCTGAGTGCCGGAACAACGCTCCGGATGGACCCCGCGGTGGTGGGCAACCGGGGTGCACCATTCGCCCGTCCGCTGGGAGCTCCCCGCGCAATGGCGACGGTCGGGGGCCACTTGGAGGGGGCCGGACCGTGGAACCGAAGCATGAACATCGCCCGGGGGGCGTGTTTCCTGGCGAAGGGCCTTGCAGTGGCTGGTACGTCCTGGGTCCGGGGAGACTGGGCACGGGGCGCATTTTTCGAGCACCCCCCTCCCCTCAGGGTCGGATACCAGTAGACGGGGTCAACGAGACAGCCTGGCCGCTGGGCTCAAAGGTAGTTCGTCGTGAGGTCGGGCCGGGAGGGAGGCGGATTGGCAGGAAATGAGCATGCCGGACGAGGGGACGGCAAGGGGGCTTTCGGGCCCGTAGGGAGGCCCCCCGGTGGTGGCCGCCGGCATTG